>NC_091356.1:13182222-13522222 GCF_038502225.1 Cherax quadricarinatus | reverse complement strand
ATGTCCTCTCTTGAATGTCCTCTCTTGAATGTCCTCTCTTGAATGTCCTCTCTTGAATGTCCTCTCTTGAATGTCCTCTCTTGAATGTCCTCTCTTGAATGTCCTTTCTTGAGTGTCCTCTCTTGAATGTCCTCTCTTGAGTGTCCTTTCTTGAGTGTGGTCTCTCTTGAATGTCCTCTCTTGAGTGTCCTCTCTTGAATGTCCTCTCTTGAGTGTCCTCTCTTGAGTGTCCTCTCTTGAATGTCCTCTCTTGAGTGTCCTCTCTTGAGTGTCCTCTCTTGAATGTCCTCTCTTGAATGTCCTCTCTTGAATGTCCTCTCTTGAGTGTCCTCTCTTGAATGTCCTCTCTTGAGTGTCCTCTCTTGAGTGTCCTCTCTTGAATGTTCTCTCTTGAGTGTCCTCTCTTGAATGTCCTCTCTTGAGTGTCCTCTCTTGAATGTCCTCTCTTGAATGTCCTCTCTTGAGTGTCCTCTCTTGAATGTCCTCTCTTGAATGTCCTCTCTTGAATGTCCTCTCTTGAATGTCCTCTCTTGAGTGTCCTCTCTTGAATGTCCTCTCTTGAATGTCCTCTCTTGAGTGTCCTCTCTTGAGTGTCCTCTCTTGAATGTCCTCTCTTGAGTGTCCTCTCTTGAATGTCCTCTCTTGAATGTCCTCTCTTGAGTGTCCTCTTTTGAGTGTCCTCTCTTGAGTGTCCTCTTTTGAGTGTCCTCTCTTGAATGTCCTCTCTTGAGTGTCCTCTCTTGAATGTCCTCTCTTGAGTGTCCTCTTTTGAGTGTCCTCTCTTGAGTGTCCTCTTTTGAGTGTCCTCTCTTGAATGTCCTCTCTTGAATGTCCTCTCTTGAGTGTCCTCTCTTGAATGTCCTCTCTTGAATGTCCTCTCTTGAGTGTCCTCTTTTGAGTGTCCTCTCTTGAGTGTCCTCTTTTGAGTGTCCTCTCTTGAGTGTCCTCTTTTGAGTGTCCTCTCTTGAATGTCCTCTCTTGAGTGTCCTCTCTTGAATGTCCTCTCTTGAGTGTCCTCTTTTGAGTGTCCTCTCTTGAATGTCCTCTCTTGAGTGTCCTCTTTTGAGTGTCCTCTCTTGAATGTCCTCTCTTGAGTGTCCTCTTTTGAGTGTCCTCTCTTGAATGTCCTCTCTTGAGTGTCCTCTCTTGAGTGTCCTCTTTTGAGTGTCCTCTCTTGAATGTCCTCTCTTGAGTGTCCTCTTTTGAGTGTCCTCTCTTGAATGTCCTCTCTTGAGTGTCCTCTTTTGAGTGTCCTCTCTTGAGTGTCCTCTTTTGAGTGTCCTCTCTTGAGTGTCCTCTCTTGAGTGTTGCTTCTTGCCACCAGCTGCGGCCAGACAAGTGAGTCACGGAAATATCCATAAGATCAACACCGGAACACACTGTGTGTGTGTGTGTGTGTGTGTGTGTGTGTGTGTATATCTGTGTGTATGTGTGTGTGTGTGTGTGTGTGTGTGTGTGCGCGTGTGTGTGCGTGTGTGTGTGTGTGTGTGTGTACTCACTTAAGTGTGCTCACCTAATTGTGGTTGCAGGGGTCGAGACTCAGCTCCTGGCCCCGCCTCTTTACTGACCGCTGCTAGGTCCTCCCTCTCCCTGATCCACGAGCTTTATCATACCTCGTCTTAAAACTATGTATAGTTCCTGCCTCCACTACATCGCTTGCCAGACTATTCTACTTCCTAACTACTCTATAACTGAAGAAATACTTCCTAACATCCCTTTGACTCATCTGACTCTTCAGCTTCCAATTGTGACCCCTTGTTTCTGTGTCCCATCTCTGGAACATCCTGTCTCTGTCCACCTTGTCTATTCCACGCAGTATTTTGCATGTCGTTATCATGTCTTCCCTGACCCTCCTGTCCTCCAGTGTCGTCAGACCGATTTCCCTTAATTTTCTTCATAGGACATTCTCCTTAGCTCTGGAACTAGCCTTGTTGCAAACTTTCTCTAATTTCTTGACGTGTTTGACCAGGTGTGGGCTCCAAACTGGTGCTGCGTACTCCAGTATGGGCCTGACGTACACAGTGTATAAAGTCTTGAACGATTCCTTACTGAGGTACCGGAACGCTATTCTCAGGTTTGTCAAGCGCCCATATGCCGCAGCAGTTATCTGGCTAATGTGTGCTTCTGGCTGTGTACTCGGTATTATACTCACTCCTGGGTCTTTCTTCTTGAGTGAGGTTTGCAGCCTTTGGCCACCTAGCTTATACTCTGTCTGCGGTCTTCTTTGCCCTCCTCCGATCTTCATGACTTTACATTTGGCGGGGTTAAATTCTAGGAGCCAGTTGCTGGACCATACATCCAGCCTGTCCAGGTCTCTTTGTAGACCTGTCTGGTAAGCGTCTGATTTAATTCTTCTCATTAACTTCACATCATCTGCAAACAGGGATATTTCTGAGTCTATCCCTTCCGTCATGTCGTTCACATAAACCAAGAATAGCACTGGTCCCAGGACTGACCCCTGTGGGACCCTGCTCGTCACCGGCGCCCACTGTGATACCTCAGCACGGACCATGACTCGCTGTTGCCTCCCTGTTAGGTATTCTCTATTCCATTGCAGTGCCCTTCCTGTTATACGTGCCTATTCCTCTAGCTTCTGTACTAATCTCTTGTGAGGAACTGTGTCGAAGGCCTTCTTGCAGTCCAAGAAAATGCAATCAACCCACCCCTCCCTCTCATTTCTTACTTCAGTTATTATTTTATTATTATTATTATCACACTGGCCGATTCCCACCAAGGCAGGGTGGTCCGAAAAAGAAAAACTTTCACCATCATTCACTCCATCACTGTCTTGCCAGAAGGGTGCTTTACACTACAGTTTTTAAACTGCAACATTAACACCCCTCCTTCAGAGTGCAGGCACTGTACTTCCCATCTCCAGAACTCAAGTCCAGCCTGCCGGTTTCCCTGAACCCCTTCATAAATGTTACTTTGCTCACACTCCAACAGCACGTCAAGTATTAAAAACCATTCGTCTCCATTCACTCCTATCAAACACGCTCATGCATGCCTGCTGGAAGTCTAAGCCCCTCGCACGCAAAACCTCCTTCACCCCCTCCCTCCAACCTTTCCTAGGCCGACCCCTACCCCGCCTTCCTTCCACTACAGACTCTAGGTTTGTGACACAGGATTTGGCTTCCATGAATCCATGCTGGCTGTCGTTTATAATCTTGTTCCGCTCCAGGCGCTCCACCACTCTCCTCCTGATAATCTTTTCCAAGGCTTTGCATACTATACATGTCAGTGACTCTGGTCTATAATTTAGTGCTTCATTTGTGTCTCCCTTCTTAAAGATGGGGACTACATTTGCCTTCTTCCATACTTCAGGTAGTTGCCCAGTTTCAAGAGAAGTGTTGAAGATTTTGGTTAGTGGCACATGTAGTGTCCCTGCTCCCTCTCTAAGGACCCACGGAGAGATGTCCGGTCCCACCGCCTTTGAGGTATCAAGGTCAGTTAGGAGCTTCACCTCCTCCTCAGTTGTGTGTAATTCATCCAACACTTGTTGGTATATCCCTTGTTGATGTACCCCACTGTTTTGTCTTTCCAGTGTCCCTTCAGCCTCCACTGTAAATACTTCCTGAAATCTCATGCTGAGCTCCTCACATACCTCCTGGTCGTTTCTTGTGAGCTCCCCGCATTCTTTCCTCAGCCTGATTACCTGGTCCTTGACTATTGTCTTCCTCCTGATATGGCTGTAGAGTAGTTTCGGATCAGACTTGACTTTCGATGCTATGGCATTTTCATACTGCCTCTGCGCTTCCCTCCTTATCTGTGCATACTCGTTTCTTTTTCGTCAACTAATCTCTTTATTTTCCTGAGTCCTTTGCCTTCTGTACTTTTTCCATTCTCTAGATCACTTAGTTTTTGCCTCCCTGCACCTTTGGGTAAACCAAGGGCTCGTTCTGTCCTTCCTATTATTTATTTTACTCTTGGGAACAAACCTTTCCTCTGCCTCCTTGCATTTTGTTGTTACAAAGTCCACCATTTCGTTTATTGATTTTCCTACCAACTCCTGTTCCCACTGAACCTCCTGCAGGAAGGTCCTCATTCCTGTGTAATCCTAACTTTTATAGTCTAGCTTTTCCATTTCTACTCCTGTTACCCTCAACACTTTTAGCTCCACGATGTATTCAAAGTTCATAACTATGTGGTCACTAGCTCCATGGGGCCTTTCATAAGTGATGTGCTCAATGTCTGAGCTACTCAGGGTGAACACAAGGTCCAGTCTTGATGGCTCATCCTCCCCTCTCTCTCTGGTAGTGTCCCTAACATGTTGATGCATGAGATTTGCCAGCACCACATCCATCATCTTGGCTCTCCATGTTTCGGGATACCCATGTGGCTCCAGATTTTCCCAATCAATCTCCCTGTGATTGAAGTTGCCCATGACCAGTAACTTTGCTTTACTCGAGTGAGCCCTTCTTGCCACCTCAGCTAGACTGTGTGGTGTTGATCTGACGTGTTATTCTGTGAATGACTTGGTACACTTTCTCAAGGATTAGACAAAAGTAATATTCTACCAGACTTGTCTCACTCAACCAGCCTCGTGGTTGTCTCACTCAACCAGCCTCGTGGTTGTCTCACTCAGCCAGCCTCGTGGTTGTCTCACTCAACCAGCTTTGTGGTTGTCTCCTCAACCAGCTTCGTGGCTGTCTCACTCAAGCAGCTTCGTGGTTGTCTCACTCAACCAGTTTCGTGATTGTCTCCTCAACCAGCTTCGTGGCTGTCTCACTCAACCAGCTTCGTGGTTGTCTCACTCAACCAGCTTCGTGGTTGTCTCACTCAACTAGTTTCGTGGTTGTCCCACTCAACTAATTTCGTGGTTGTCTCACTCAACCAGCTTCCTGGTTGTCTCACTCAACTAGTTTCGTGGTTGTCTCACTCAACCAGCTTCGTGGTTCTCTCACTCAACCAGCTTCGTGGTTGTCTCACTCAACCAGTTTCGTGGTTGTCTCACTCAACCAGCTTCGTGGTTGTCTCACTCAACCAGTTTCGTGGTTGTCTCACTCAACCAGCTTCGTGGTTGTCTCACTCAACTAGTTTCGTGGTTGTCTCACTCAACCAGCTTCGTGGTTGTCTCACTCAACTAGTTTCGTGGTTGTCCCACTCAACCAGTTTCGTGGTTGTCTCACTCAACTAGTTTCGTGGTTGTCTCACTCAACCAACTTCGTGGTTGTCTCACTCAACTAGTTTCGTGGTTGTCCCACTCAACCAGCTTCGTGGTTGTCTCACTCAACCAGTTTCGTGGTTGTCCCACTCAACCAGTTTCGTGGTTGTCTCACTCAACCAGCTTCGTGGTTGTCTCACTCAACCAGCTTCGTGGTTGTCTCACTCAACCAGCTTCGTGGTTGTCCCACTCAACCAGCTTCGTAGTTGTCTTACTCAACCAGCTTCGAGACTGTCTCACTCAACCAGCTTCGTGGTTGTCTCACTCAACCAGCTTCGAGACTGTCTCACTCAACCAGCTTCGTGGTTGTCTCACTCAACCAGCTTCGTGGTTGTCTCACTCAACCAGCTTCGTGGTTGTCTCACTCAACTAGTTTCGTGGTTGTCTCACTCAACCAGTTTCGTGGTTGTCTCACTCAACTAGTTTCGTGGTTGTCTCACTCAACCAGCTTCGTGGTTGTCTCACTCAACCAGTTTCGTGGTTGTCTCACTCAACCAGCTTCGAGACTCTCTCACTCAACCAGCTTCGTGGTTGTCTCTGGTGAAGAGGTCATCTCACACACACTGCAAAAGTTACGTCAGAGAGCGTGCTGGGTTTAGCTTAGGTTTGTCAGGAAACAAGACAAGTGTTTCCTGACGCGGGTGTTACTGCTGGGTCTTGTCACAAACTCTGGTGGTCAGCACCCACTGTTATGTCTGCCTTGCACCCAACCTATCTCCACTGCTGCACAGTCTTGTTATAAAAGCATAATTCATTATTATTATTATTATTATTATTATTATTATTATTATTATTATTATTATTATTATTATACTCAAAAGGAAATGCTAAACCTACCAAGGTCACACAGTGCTGCTATATCAACATAAGAATGGAGGAGAACTGCAGAAAGCCTACTGGCCCATACGAAGCAGGTTATTGTTGTCCGTCCACAGGATGGCTATAGGTCGCACAATAAACTAGTCACTTCGGTGGCAAAATATAAATCTTATTGTTGTTGTTGTTTTGTGGTTGTATGGGCCTTACAACCGAAAATACAGGAAGCTTAAATGTTGTAATGGTTCACACAATCCCAGAGCAGTATAAGCTCCACGGTGGACAGCATCACAGGCAGTGAATGCTGCAAGGGGTTTATGCTGCCTCAGGCCCGTATGAACACTTCACGCGGCAACATAAGTAAGTAAGTAAGTATTGAGAAGCATGGCAAAGATTCAAAGAGCCTCAGGGCCAAATGAACCCTGCATCGGAGGCATTACAGGTTGTCAACAGTATAAGGGTTCACACAGTCTCAGGGCAACAAGAACCTTACAGCGGGGAAGGCATCGGACATCAGAGTGGCTCAGTACGACTAGTGGTTAATATTTCATGTTTTTTTCATATTCGTCAAGCAAGCCGGTGATTCTTTTGAAGATGTTTTTGTCAGAGGTATAAGATTACCCTGGGAGTCGTCACCTCTCCATCTCCTCACTCAAATCAAAGCCAGAAATTAAGAATCGCTGAAAACATAAATGAGAGATTTTGAGTGTTTGTTGAGGTGTCCCGGGTGGCGTATCGAGGGAGCTTAGTGTGGCTGACACTTAGGAGAGTTTAGTGATGCTCCTAGCCAAGGAAAACAAGGATGGGTAGATGAACTTTTGATGTGGGAGATTAGCTACCCTGAGACGGTGTGCTGTACAGTGTTTGATAACCTGGTGGTGTCTGGTCTTCAGTGTTTGTAGTTACAACAACATAACTATGTTAGTGGTGTCAGGTCTCCAATGTGTGCCTCCGGAGACGTGCTCGGTGTTATGGTCACCCCAAGATCTTTCCCCTTGAATCAGGTTTTCAGTCTTTGTCCGCCTATACTCTGTCTGCGGCCTTCTTCGCCCTTCCCCAATCTTCATGACTTTGCATTTGGCAGGGTTAAATTCGAGAAGCCAGTTGCTGGACCAGGTGTCCAGCCTGTCCAGGTCTCTTTGAAGTCCTGCCTGATCTTCATCTAATTTAATTCTTCTCATTAACTTCACATTATCTGCGAACAGGGACACTTCAGAGTCTATCCCTTCCAGCATGTCATTCACATATATCAAAAATAGCACTGGTCCTAGGACTTACCACTTTGGGACCCCGCTCGTCACAGGCGCCCACTGTGATACCTCATCACATTCCATGACTCGTTGTTGCCTTCCTGTCAGGTATTCTCTGATCCATTGCAGTGCCCTTCCTGTTGTTATACGCGCCTGGTCCTCCAGCTTCTGCACTAGTCTCCTGTGAGGAACCGTGTCGAAGGCCTTCCTGCAGTCCAGGAAAATGCAATCAACCCACCCTTCTCTCTCCTGTCTTACTTCTATTACCTTGTCATAAAACTTTAGAAGGTTTGTGACACAGGATTTTCCTTCCATGAATCCGTACTGGGTGTCGTTTATAATCTTGTTCCATTCCAGGTCTACAGTGTTTGTAGTTACAACAACTCAACTGTGCTGGTAGTGTCTGGTCTACAGTGTTTGTAGTTACAACAACTCAACTGTGCTGGTAGTGTCTGGTCTACAGTGTTTGTAGTTACAACAACTCAACTGTGCTGGTAGTGTCTGGTCTACAGTGTTTGTAGTTACAACAACTCAACTGTGCTGGTAGTGTCTGGTCTACAGTGTTTGTAGTTACAACAATTCAACTGTGCTGGTAGTGTCTGGTCTACAGTGTTTGTAGTTACAACAACTCAACTGTGCTGGTAGTGTCTGGTCTACAGTGTTTGTAGTTACAACAACTCAACTGTGCTGGTAGTGTCTGGTCTACAGTGTATTTAACTTGTCATATAATATTTGTAGTTTGGTAGTGTGTATTATACCAACATTTCACTCCAGAACTTTAACAGTGAAAAAATACTGGAATATCTTGGGAACACTTTCTCTGTTTTCATTCATTGTCAGTGTTCTTCCTGTTGCTGGTCAGTGTTCTTTCTGTTGATGACACGTGTTCTCTCTGTTGATGGCAGTAAATAAATCTTAATATTTTACTGTTAAAGATCTAATATGTAGTTATCATAGTTACTCTGTTTCTGCTATAACCCAAGGTTAGTGTGTGTGTGTGTGTGTGTGTGTGTGTGTGTGTGTGTGTGTGTGTGTGTGTGTGTGTGTGTGTGTGTGTGTGTGTGTGTGTGTGTGTGTGTGTGTGTGTGTGTGTGTGTGTGTAGTTACCAGTCAGTACATTAATATTAATAACTTAGCTCATTAATTATACAAGCTCTCATACCATACCAAAATGAATCATATTTTCGTCACCTTCAACTATTATATCAACTGGGTATAATATAGTCCCAAGTGTTACTCCTCAGAGAGGATACTCTGAGCCAGGTATACAACCCACACTACAGATTTACACCGCAGATTTAGCTCACGACAGGTAATAAGCTTCCCTGCCCCACTAAAAGCCTCTAACCACCCCTTGCTGTTGTCACAAACTCTCTTGTGTTTCCTTCTTTGCTGAAGTTTGTCTTGCTTCTATTAGCACTGTGTCCTCGGGTTTATTCTTAGTCGAATTAGGAAGGTCGTGGAGGGACGTGTATCCTCGAGTTTGTTCTTAGTCGAATTAGGAAGGTCGTGGAGGGACGTGTGTCCTCGGGTTTATTCTTAGTCGAATTAGGAAGGTCGTGGAGGGACGTGTGTCCTCGGGTTTATTCTTAGTCGAATTAGGAAGGTCGTGGAGGGACGTGTATCCTCGAGTTTATTCTTAGTCGAATTAGGAAGGTCGTAGAGGGACGTGTGTCCTCGGGTTTATTCTTAGTCGAATTAGGAAGGTCGTGGAGGGACGTGTGTCCTCGGGTTTATTCTTAGTCTAATTAGGAAGGTCGTGGAGGGACGTGTGTCCTCAGGTTTATTCTTAGTCGAATTAGGAAGGTCGTGGAGGGACGTGTGTCCTCGGGTTTATTCTTAGTCGAATTAGGAAAGTCCTGAAGAGACGTGTGTCCTCGGGTTTATTTTTAATCGAATTAGGAAGATCGTGGAGGGACAAAAAGAAGCATGAACATCGTTAAACGGTTTTAGTAGCGTCTGTGATCAGAGTGACGTTGGGATCAGTTCTCAGGTGGATAGAGTACCAGTCGTTGTAGAGGGATGCAGAGAGAGAGGAGATGGTGAGGGGGAAAACAGTGATTGCAGAAGTCTTTATTGATATAACGTTTCACCCACAAATTGGCTTTATCAATATTACAGAATTAATATAAATTCGTTATAAAGCATTCAGCGATGAATGACAAAATTAATACATAGCATTATAAATCTTCCTTATGAGGAAAGATTGAAGACTCTTAAATTACATTCAATTTTAGGACGAAGAATGAGGGGAGACATGATCGAAGTGTATAATTGGAAGATAGGTATTAATAAATGGGATATAAATAAGGTCTTGAGGATATCTCTCCAAGAGAGAACCCGCAATAATGGATTCAAATTAAATAAATTTAAATTTAGAAAGTATATAGGAAAGTATTGGTTTGGAAATAGGGTAGTTGATGCGTGAAACAGTTTGCCTAGTAGGGTTATTGAGGCTAAAACCTTGGGTGGCTTCAAATTTAGGTTGAATAAATACATGAGTGAGAGGGGTTGGATTTGAGTGAGACTTGCACAAGAGTAATAGAATTATCAAAGCTTGTTGCTTCGGTATCATTGAAAATTGGGTTGGACAAATATTCTGTTAGTGGGATGGATTGTGAAGGACTTGCCTAGTATGGACCAACAGGCCTGCTGCAGTGGAAATAAGTCACTCTGTCTGACTTTTTTGGGTTATCCTAGGTTCCCTACACATGTGCTGCTATGTATGATAATTCTATGTAACTGTATTTGTGTATACCTGAATAAACTTACTTACTTACTTACTATAAGCACTTGATAAAGTACTATATTGAAGAATTGAGACACTTGTGCAACACATGGGAATCTTTATTGAAGAAACGTTTCGCCACACAGTGGCTTCATCAGTCCAATACAAAGTAGAAATGGGTAAGGAGAGGAGGAGTTCGAGGTAATCAGTCCCTCAACCTGGAATCGATGTGTTCAGTCCATCACTCTTGTAGGAAGTGCAGCATAGGGCCAGAGAGGTGGCTTATATACGGCAGTGAGATGAGTTGATGCAGGAGAAGCCGGGATCACAGTGGGACCTGCGATTTTGTTGACTTGATTGAACTCTGTGTTAATTTCAACTGATTTTCTTTCAACAACAAGCTCTACAAACAAACCTACGGCATGGGAATGGGGTCCCCCATCAGTGCCGTCCTAGCCAACTTATACATGGAACACCTAGAGTCCGAACACTTCGCCAACATCATCCCTTCAAGCGTCACTTGGTTACGTTACGTGGACGATGTCCTCGTAATAACTCCCAAACGTTTTGATGTACGGGATCTTCAGGCAAGGCTCAACGCAGTTGAACCGGCGATCCAGTTTACACTGGAGTTTACCTGGACCTGGAGAGAGTTTTGGGGGTCAACGCCCCCGCGGCCCGATCTGTGACCAGGCCTCCTGGTGGATCAGCCCCTGATCAACCAGGCTGTTGCTGCTGGCTGCACGCAAACCAACGTACGAGCCACAGCCCGGCTGATCAGGAACTGACTTTAGGTGCTTGTCCAGTGGGCCAGCTTGAAGACTGCCAGGGGTCTGTTGGTAATCCCCCTTATGTGTGCTGGGAGGCAGTTGAACAGTCTCGGGCCCCTGACACTTATTGTATGGTCTCTTAACGTGCTAGTGACACCCCTGCTTTTCATTGGGGGGATGGTGCATCGTCTGCCAAGTCTTTTGCTTTCGTAGTGAGTGATTTTCGTGTGCAAGTTCGGTACTAGTCCCTCTAGGATTTTCCAGGTGTATATAATCATGTATCTCTCCCTCCTGCGTTCCAGGGAATACAGGTTTAGAAACCTCAAGCGATCCCAGTAATTGAGGTGTTTTATCTCCGTTATGCGCGCCGTGAAAGTTCTCTGTACATTTTCTAGGTCGGCAATTTCACCTGCCTTGAAAGGTGCTGTTAGTGTGCAGCAATATTCCAGCCTAGATAGAACAAGTGACTAGAGGAAGAGTCCAATGACAAGCTACCTTTCCCCGACGTCCTCATTCACAAAGTAGACAACAACCTAAGATTTCAAGTTTATCGGAAACCCACCAATAAAAATGATCTCACACACTTCTATTCCAGTCAAGATACCAAGACCAAAAGAGGCATCATCATCGGGTTTTTCCTCAGAGCATAATACCGAATTTGTAGTCCTGAGTTTCTTGACGAGGAATGTACATACATTCACCAAACCTTCACTGAGTTACATTTACCTTCCTTTTTCATCAAAGACTGCAAGAAAAGAACTTGTAGATGAATGGTTCAAAGAACCGACACGTTGTTAAATTAGACACATGTGCAACTCTTGGGTATCTTTATTGAGGAAACGTTTCGCCACACAGTGGCTTCATCAGTCCATACAAAGGACAAACTTGAAGAACAGGAGGAGAATGAGGTAATCAGTCCCTCAACCTTGAGTCGATGTGGTCAGTCCATCAATCTTGAATAGAATACGGCATATGAGCGGAGAAGGAGCTTATAAACCGTTGGTAGGAGAGGTGCAGCAGTCGTAGGTGGTGTCACATTTGTCCAATGTGGAAGTAGGTCGTTCCCAAGGGTTAGGCAAGCGAAGAATTCCCAAGTATTAAGATCCCAAGAAGTTGCAGTGTCTGACAGGATTGTAGATGAATGGTGTGGCGAAACGTTTCCTCAGTAAAGATACCCTGCACATGTGTCTATTTTAATAAGAAAAGAGCTCTTCAGATCATTAATTCTCCACGCACCAACACCACTCCCAACAAAGTGGAGTGGTGTTGCCAGGTTACACTGAACGTCTCAAAAGTACTTTCACAAGCTAACACCAGAGTCGCCATCGCTTCTAGCACTTCAATAAAGGATCTAACCAGGACAAAACCCAAGCACCACGAACCAGTCAATGCAGGGGTTTACACTATACCCTGTGGAGGCTGTGACAAGATTTATGTAGGTGAAACAGCGAGAAACCTCGACACCCGCCTCAATGAACACATTTATGCATGGTTTAGAAAGACACGTATGCAAACACTATGACATATTTATTAGAAAACGTTTCGGTCCTGGGACCTTGATCACTTCTAACATGTTAGAAGTGATCAAGGTCCCAGGACCGAAACGTTTTCTAATAAATATGTCATAGTGTTTGCTTACGTGTCTTTCTAAACGAACTTGTCGGTATTTATTACCAAGGTTTATACCACATTTACGCATGTAGGAACGATAACTTGAACAACGCCTGTGTACAACACCAAAATTCCACCAATCATCTCATGAAATTCAGGGACGCCCAATTAGTGATCAAAGAAACTAATTTCCGCAGACGCAAGTGCCTCGAATCAGCACTGATCGCTGTTTCGAATACAATTAAACAAAACAACGGCAGCTTCACCATCTCCGAAGTCTTAGCAAGAATCCTCCTGAAAACAGTAAACCCTGCCGTCACATAGTCTCTCCTGTTATACTACACAAAGCACATTACAGAGAGTGAACACTTAAAAAGGTCTTCTCTATCCAGTCTATATTTCTTCTACCTATTTTTATGTTACCCAAGTAATAGCTTTTATATCCTTTTACTCATGTAGGAATTAATTGCTCTACCATATTGTATTACTACTACTACTACTACTACTACTACTACTACTACTACTACCACTAGTGAACATCGAAATGGTACCCCACTAGTATTGCACCTCGCTCTGAGCCTTTATATACCCTCTGTGTCCATATACTGCTTGTATCGGCTTGATAAATCTCCTGGAGAGCGAAACGTTGCCACAATAAAATGTCACATTAGTTGCACTTGTGTCCTTTTACTTTACATACAGAAGCAGTAGAGATGTGAAGACGATGTAATCAGTCTTTGAAGACGTAGGTTTGAGGTTGTCAGTCCCTCAGTCTGGAGAAAAGTTCTGTTCATAGTCTGGAACAATGTGAAGAACAAGCGACGGTATACAAGTCTCCACACTGTCGCTTGATCTCCACATTGTTTCAGACTATGGAACAGAACTCTTCTCCAGGCTGAGGGACTGACTACCTCAAATCTACGTCTTCAAAGGTGATGGACTGATTACATCGCTTTCACATCTCTATTGGTTCTGCCTACTTTCTGTACTCGACTGAAGAAGCTTACGGTGTAGGCGAAACGTTTCGGAATAAAGATGCCTAAATGTTGTCTATGTGTCTTACTTACCGGTATCTTTACTGAGGAAACGTTTCGCCACGCAGTGGCTTCATCAGTCCTAAACAAAAAAGAATCCTGAAGATCAGAAGGAGTTTGAGGTAATCAGTCCCTCAGTCTGGAGTCGGAGTAATCAGTCCATCATTCTTATGTTCTTACAAGTTGTTCGCTTCTTGATCCAGCAAACGTTTCTTTTTCTTCTGGGGACTGTGGTTAGAACCCTTCCCCAGTAGCCAGGTGTGTCGTAAGACGTGATCAACACGACCAGAACCGCGGGTCAATTACTCTTGAGTATAATTACCAACAAGAAATTTAAGGAAACCTTGAAGGAGAGCTGAATGTGCATGACTGTTGTTCACATGTTAAAAAGAGAGTGAACCACTGGCCTGGAGTTTTACAACTCACCTACCGCGAGTTCAATCCCCACCCGTACCTTGGTTAGTGATGACTGTTAATGAGATTAAGACACATGTGCAACATCTGGGTATCTTTATTGTAGACGTTTCGCCATCCAGTGGCTTTATCAATACAAATTCTAGGACATAACTTGAAGACAGTAGAACTATGCACAGAAGATGAGGTAATCAGTCCCTCAACCTAGGAGTAGGTGCGAACAGCACCATAGTCGTGGAGATTCTGAAGCAGAAGAAAGGATCCTGGCGCTTATATAGTAACGTCAGGTGTAGCAGACGAGGGCATATTCACTGGTAGGCGGGATTCCCCAGTGGAAGTAGGTCCTTCCCAAAGAGATGGGTTAGTTGTAGTAGTAGTTGTCGTAGTCGTGAAGGTTATGTACATGTCCTCAGAATTAAGATTCCATGATGTAGCAGTGTCTGACAAGTTGTATACCATTCGTACACAACATGACTGTTAATGTTATCAAAGAAAAGAAGGTAGATGTCCTAGCAATGAGTGTAACAAAGGTGTTGGAGAGTCGAAATGGGAAGGAATAAGGTCAGTTATGTCTGAGGGGAAGAGTGTTACGATAATGTACAAAGTTGAGAATAGGGATGATGGGAATAAATTTAAACTACATATTATTTATTTACAATAAGATTGGGATGTAAGAAGTGGGTAATAATAAAAAGTTTTGATGTAATTGGCAATGAGAGGAGTACAGAGAGGATGCGGCTGTGAAGTGAATGCTCAGGGAAGTCTAAAACAAATATGAGTATAAGTGACAGTGTGATGCAGTTCAGATGGGCTTGTGAGGTCTCTAGGGAGACCTAATTATATGGTCACACCTGCCTTGGTTAATGTCGGGTAGTCACGCCCACGTCTGAGGTCTTTTGTTCTTGACGGCGTCAGACCTCGGCGCCAGGTCGTAACACGTGGTGCACACCCCATAGTGGAGGGGGTACTTTGACCACCATATAAGCCCAGGGAACAGCTGAGTAAGGAGGTTGTTGGTGACAGGTCCGCGGAGCGAGAGCTCTGGACAGCCGCGTGTGTAGTGGGCCACGCATTGGGAATCTCGGGTCAGCTGGTCGGTGAATTAAAAGTGAGTACTAGTCCGTGTTACTGATAACATCTACCTTTCCCCCTGGTAATAAGTCTCATAGATCAATTGTTATATTATGTAAATGTCCATCACGATATGTTGTATTCTAGCCCATTCATGATATTAAGTAAACTATAACCATAGTTCCCATTCTTATTTGTACTTCCATATGCTATTCCCTATTCTGTTAAGCACTGGGATAACACAGGAGACGTGTTCACTTGCTGGGATATCTCAGGCAGAGTGGGTAAAGGTCTCACAACAGCAAAGATTTTTAATTGAAAATTGGACACATGTGCAACATCTGGGTATCTTTAATGTAGACGTGTCGCCAACCAGTGGCTTTATTCAAATTCAAGGACATAATTTGAAGACAGTAGAACTATATACAAAAGATGAGGTAATCAGTCCCTCAGTCTTGGAGTTGGTGTGAAGATCGTCGTAGTCGGTGCTCTTCTTCGGTACTGTATACCATTCATGCACAAGATTTTAATTACCTCAATTTTCCCACTTCCTCATGAAAAATAGAAACATTTATCAGGACAAACTTCGGCTACTTTGAGGCGAAACCCCAAATGGGCGAAATGTCTCCAAATAAACGTCTCTGGTCTCGCATAAGTGCCTACGTTTTCACAGTTTAACATTGTTATTATTTCGTACTTGCATCATCCTAAAACTCTACTGTCCCTTTGTAAGCTACTGAGAGACGTTGTTTACGAAGGTGATACAGGAAAGGTGTAACTAACAACGAGGGAATAATTTACAGCTGCTTAGAAAAGCGGCTGGTAAGGAACGCGAGTTGATAGTGTTATATTCTCTACGAGAAACATAATTTCTGCCCATGTTGCCATGTGATGACACACTCAGTGGAGCTTTAACCTCGTATAATTGAGTTCTTACGTTGCTTTCTCTCTCCATTCTTTAAAAAGCTTTTTAGATTGCATTATGCTGTCATGAACAATGTGCGCTGGACAGATGGTGTTGGCTGGCAGGGTGTAGACAGGTGGTGATGGCTCACAGCAGTAGACAGGTGGTGCTTCGCAGTTGGTGGCTCGCATAGTAGACAGGTAGTGGTGGTGGTAGTGTGCCAGCTGCCTGCTCGTAGGCAAGGTGATTTTAAAGTCAAAACCTTACACCCAGGTAAGCATGTGTGGACACTAGACGTGTTGTGTCCCCCCTGTGGGCCACCTGTGGTCAGGGACCTTTCCCCCCTCCTCAGGTGCTAGTGTCTTCCTCGACACAACCACTATCACCACTAACACCGTTACTATGAGTTACAGAGTTTATATAACGGAGAGAAGAGTAGGTGATGTGTAGGTGACTAGTCCATTGCAGGTGACTGATACAGAGAAGATTAACTCAATGCAGACGATTGCTGCAAGAAAAAAGGGTGACTGGATCCAACAGGTCACTAGAGTAGAAGGCTGCACCTAGCATGTGCCAGTAGCTTTACCTCGGCGTTCCTCCACTCCTGTGTTCCTATGGTCTTATGTAGAGATGCTGATGTTTAATCTTGCGTCTCTCCTGGTGTTGTGGGAGTAACACATGTGTTAACAGTGTTGCTGTTTGGAAGCTTCTCTGGTCTTTTATTAGTTGTGATTATTAAAGCAGATTCTAAACACTCCTCTTCCTCCTCGATTCCCCGGCACGGGTCTTTTCCAGATGGGGACCCCGACCTTGGCTGCCTGTAATATTTTAACACCAGTGAATAACTAAAGTGTAGTGAACACTTGTCAATGTTCAATAATAACCCACATGGAGACAGAAACTCGGAGATTAATTGATCTGTATATTTTGACCCCCTTCTGGGATACTCGTTATCTTTGTTGGTTAGTTCCGCCATTACCCAATTCATAAGGTAGTTGTTGTCTTCTCCATGTATGAGTCAAGCGTTGTTGGTAATATATATGTTATAATCTGGTCAGTTGTTTTACAGTGGTAGAGGTTGCAACATGAATCTTGTTATCAGCTGTATTTAGAATTATGACGGATGGATAGGCACATTACAAATACAGTTTACGTTCATTACTGCTCTTTTTTGTAGTTCGTAAGTGTCAGTATATTTGCAGAGAACAAGACGAACCTCAGTATCTCTGAAGTTTGAAATAAGCTGATGTTAGGTGGTGACGACACAGACATCAGGTAGTGATGTTAGGTGGTGACGACATAGACATCAGGCAGTGATGTTAGGTGGTGACGACACAGACATCAGGTAGTGATGTTAGGTGGTGACGACACAGACATCAGGCAGTGATGTTAGGTGGTGACGACACAGACATCAGGTAGTGATGTTAGGTGGTGACGACACAGACATCAGGTAGTGATGTTAGGTGGTGACGACACAGACGTCAGGTAGTGATGTTAGGTGGTGACGACACAGACGTCAGGTAGTGATGTCACTCACCACTTGAGCACGTTGTATAAAGGGCTTATAAAACCGGCATGTTGATGATGCTACATTTCGGAATCTTTATTCTGGAACGTTTCGCCAAGAAGTGACTTTTTTTTAGTCCGGTGCAGAAAAAGGTGGAAGATGAGGAGTTTGAGGTAATCAGTCCCTCAGCCAGTATTTAGATAAAGGTAGGGAAGTTTTTATTGCATTTATGGATTTAGAAAAGGCATATGATAGAGTGGACAGAGGAGCAATGTGGCAGATGTTGCAAGTATATGGAATAGGTGGTAAGTTATTAAATGCTGTAAAGAGTTTTTATGGAATCGATGTTTTCAGTCCATCAATCTTGACAAAAATGCAGCGTAATCATTCATTAGGGTTTTACCGGTACTTCCGGCCCGGGTCTTCTCCAGATGGCGACCCGGCGTGCACCATATTCCCGGAGATGGAGCTTATATACTGCGTGGCGAAACGTTTCCAGGATCAAAATTCCGAAATGTTGCACAAGTGTCTCATTTATCAACACATAGTGTTGTGCAGATGAATGGTTCAGAGAACCGACAAGTTGATAAATTAGACACATGTGCAACTCTTAGGTATCTTTATTGAGGAAACGTTTCGCCACACAGTGGCTTCATCAGTCCATACAAAGGGGAATGGTGAAGAACAGGAGGGGTTTGAGATAATCAGTCCCTAAGCCTTGAGTCGATGTGGTCAGTCCATTAATCTGTCTGTCAGTCAGCTTTGTCTCGGTCCAGAAGAGAAGTTCTCCTTCAATACCATGTGTCGACATTTTAGCCTAGTTGATCAGACCCTGATCCATCGGGAGGCCTGGTCATGGACCGGGCCGCGGGGGCGTTGATCCCCGGAATAACCTCCAGGTAACCTCCAGGTAACCTCCAGGTGTCCTGTGTGCAACACTGTCGAAGACATTACTGAAGTTTATATCAACAAAACATTCACTTTATCAGGGTCCACTACTTTAAGAGGCACGTAAGTTGGGACAACTTACGTGCCCCTTAAGTACACTTTTTCGGGGGAAAGCGTTAAGCCCGTATGGGTCATACAGCACCTGGGTAATGAGAGGCAGTAAGATTTGATGCAAGGGAACAGAGGGCTGCCTTAACTCATTGGAACAAGAGCTCTTGATCGGTATCAGGAGTAAGAAATATAATACCCTCAACACTTCTGCCTTCCCTGCAGGACTCTTATCACTGACTCACCTCTTTCCCCTCGTTTCCCCTCCCTTCTTCTCACCACCTTCCCCTCCCCTCCCCCCACGGGCAGATAAAGCTGGGTGCAAGTCATCACTGGGGCAGAGTATTAAAGCCTTCAGCGCCTCCGTCAGTTTTTGCTGGCAGGTCTCCTATTTATGTCACTGTATAAGTAATTTTAATGTGTGGTTTATCATGTCTGTCTATAAACACACACACACATCATTCCTAACTCGCGTTTGATGCTTAATGAATGACTGTGTGTGTGTGTGTGTGTACTCACCTATTTGCTCACCTATTTGTGGTTGCAGGGGTCGAGTCATAGCTCCTGGCCCCGCCTCTTCACTGATTGCTACTAGGTCCTCTCTCTCCCTGCTACATGAGCTTTATCATACCTCGCCTTAAAACTATGTATGGTTCCCGCCTCCACTACTTCACTTTCTAGACTATTCCATGACTTGACTACTCTATGACTGAAGAAATACTTCCTAACATCCCTTCGATTCATCTGAGTCTTCAACTTCCAATTGTGACCTCTTGTGTCTGTGTCCCATCTCTGGAACATCCTGTCTTTGTCCACCTTGTCTATTCCGCGCAGTATTTTATATGTCGTTATCATGTCTCCCCTGACCCTCCTGGTCTCCAGTGTCGTCAGGCCGATTTCCCTCAACCTTTCTTCGTAGGACAATCCCCGTAGCTCTGGGACTAGTCTTGTTGCAAACCTTTGCACTTTCTCTAATTTCTTGACGTGCTTGACTAGGTGTGGATTCCAAACTGGTGCTGCATACTCCAGTATGGGCCTGACGTAAATGGTATACAGGGTCTTGAACGACTCCTTACTGAGGTATCGGAACGCTATCCGTAGGTTTGCCAGGCGCCCGTATGCTGCAGCAGTTATCTGATTTATGTGCGCCTCAGGAGATATGCTCGGTGTTATACTCACCCCCAGATCTTTTTCCTTGAGTGAGGTTTGCAGTCTTTGGCCATCTAAACTATATTGTGTCTGCGGTCTTCTTTGCCCTTCCCCAATCTTCATGACTTTGCATTTGGCAGGGTTAAACTCAAGGAGCCAGTTGCTGGACCAGGCTTGCAGCCTGTCCAGGTCTCTTTGTAGTCCTGCCTGATCCTCATCCGATTTGATTCTTCTCATTAACTTCACATCATCTGCAAACAAGGACACTTCTGAGTCTATCCCTTCCGTTATGTCGTTCACATATACCAAGAACAGCACAGGTCCTAGGACTGACCCCTGTGGAACCCCGCTTGTCACAAGCGCCCACTCTGACACCTCGTCACGTACCATGACTCGTTGTTGCCTCCCTGTCAGGTATTCTCTGATCCATTGCAGTGCCTTTCCTGTTATGTGTGCCTGATCTTCTATCTTTTTCAGTAACCTCTTGTGAGGAACTGTGTCGAAGGCCTTTTTGCAGTCCAAAAAAATGCAGTCGATCCACCCCTCTCTCTCTTGTCTTACTTCTGTCACCTTGTCATAAAACTCTAGTAGATTTGTGACACAGGATTTTCCTTCCCTGAAACCATGCTGGTTGTCAATTATACACTTGTTTCTTTCCAGGTGCTCCACCACTCTCCTCCTGATGATCTTCTCCATGACCTTGCATACTATACACGTTAGTGATACAGGTCTGTAGTTTAGTGCCTCATGTCTGTCTCCCTTTTTAAAAATTGGGACTACATTTGCCATCTTCCATACCTCAGGGAGTTGCCCAGTTTCAAATGATGTGTTGAAGATCTTTGTTAATGGCACACACAATATCTCTGCTCCCTCTTTAAGGACCCATGGAGAGATGTTGTCTGGTCCCACCGCCTTTGAGGTGTCAAGTTCGCATAGCAGCTTCTTCACTTCCTCCTTGGTTATATGTACCTCATCCAGCACTTGCTGGTGTACCCCCCTGTTCTGATTTCCTGGAGTCCTACTGGTTTCCACTGTAAATACTTCTTTAAATCTCGTGTTGAGCTCCTGACATACCTCTCGGTCGTTTCTTGTGAATTCCCCATCACCCTTCCTCAGTCTGATTACCTGGTCCTTGACTGTTGTTTTCCTCCTGATGTGGCTGTACAACAGCTTCGGGTCAGTCTTGACTTTCGATGCTATGTCATTTTCATATTGTCGCTGAGCCTCCCTTCTTATCTGTGCATATTCATTTCTGGCTCTTCGGCTAATCTCTTTATTTTCCTGAGTTCTCTGTCTTCTGTACCTTTTCCATTCTCTAGTACACCTAGTTTTTGCCTCCCTACACCTTTGGGTGAACCAAGGACTCGTTCTGTTCTTCCCATTATTTCTGTTTCCCTTGGGAACAAACCTCTCCTCTGCCTCCTTGCATTTTGTTGCCACATAGTCCATCATTTCTTGTACTGGTTTTCCTGTCAGTTCCCTCTCCCACTGAATGTTTTGAAGGAAGTTCCTCATGCCTGAGTAGTTCCCCCTTTTGTAGTTTGGTTTTTCCCATCCTATTCCTGCTACTCTCTCCACTTGGAGCTCAACTATGTAGTCGAAGCACAGAACCACATGATCACTAGCTCCCAGGGGCCTTTCATACAAGATATCCTCGATGTCTGAACTACTCAAGGTGAATACAAGGTCCAGTCTTGCTGGTTCATCTTCTCCTCTCTCTCTGGTAGTGTCTCTAACATGTTGATGCATGAGGTTTTCCAGTACTACATCCATCATCTTGGCTCTCCATGTTTCGGAACCCCCATGGGGCTCCAGGTTTTCCCAGTCAATCTCCTTGTGATTGAAATCACCCATAACTAGTAACTTTGCTCCCCCCACGTGTGCTCTCCTGGCCACCTCGGCTAGTGTGTCGACCATGGCTCTGTTGCTCTCATCGTATTCTTCTCTTGGTCTCCTGCAGTTCTGTGGTGGGTTGTACATTACTGCAATTATCACCTTATGTCCCTCAGACTGGATTGTTCCTACTAAGTAGTCCCTTTCACCCGTGCCATCCATTCCTTCCATTTTCTCAAAACCCCACTGGCTTTTAATGAGCAGTGCAACTCCTCCTCCCCCTCTCCTCCCTCTGTCTTTCCTGAAGATTTGATATCCGGGTGGAAAGATTGAATCTGTTATTATTCTGGTGAGTTTTGTTTCTGTCAGTGCTATTATGTCTGGGGATGTCTCCTTGATTCTTTCGTGCCACTCCTCATACTTATTTGTTATTCCATCTGCATTTGTATACCATACCTTCAACTTCTTTTCTAAGACTGTGGTCTGGGAGGTGTATTGGGGTTGGGGAAGTGGGAGACCTGATAAGGAACTATGGGTGGTTGCTGTGGGGGTGGAGTTTGTAATGTAGTGGGTGGGGGCATTGGATATGGCATGGGTGTTGTGGTTTAGAGTGTTTGGCTGCACTGGGGTTGACCTGGTTGGGAGGCTTCTATAGGAAGCTGTGAGGGAGGTTGTATTTGATCTTCCTGTGTCTGGGATCTCCTGTCTGTCTTCTCCATCCCCTCTCTTTCCTCCTTTCGCCTTTGTACCATCTCTCTCAGTTTCCGCCTTTCGTCTTGTGTTCTGTCGCGGTCGAGATACACCTTCCTGTATCCCGGCATGTCCCTTAATCGTGCTTTTTCCTGCAGTATCCTGATCCGAGTCGATTCTGCCTTGAAGGTCACTTTCACTGGCCGGTTTCTTTTTTTTACAAACCCCCCTATTCTCCGAAAATTTTCCAGCTGGGTCATGTCGTCTTCTCCGATTACTTTCATGATGCTTTCAATTGCTTTTTTTTCCCCTTGTTTTCTTGCTTCATATGTTTCCCCTTCAACTTCCTGTAGCCCATACACAAAGACTGACCTCACCCTTTCATTCTCCCACTGCATATCCCTGTGTATCCCCACATTCAATTTGATTTCCTCCATTGCAGCTTTCCTTTCTTCAGTTTCACTAGCTACTGTACATGGGCTCAGTGGCCTGTCATTTTCCCATCTCGGCTTTCCCTGGGCTCTGTTGTGGTCTTTTAGGGCCTCCACATATAGCTTAGCTCTTTCATTTACTACAGTCTCCACTGATAGAGCTTCTACATGCAGTTTTGCTCCTCCTTTCCCTACAGTCCCCTTATTTGTGGCTGAGGTAGCGGTCTCTGTTGTCAATCCCATAATGTTCTTTAGTTCTTTAGGCTGTTTCAGATTTTCCAGTTCCTCTTCTAAACTCTGTATCCTGGCCTCTGCTGCTTTGACTTTCACCTCCCACTTCCTGCTTTCCATGTCTATCCTCTCTTCCATTCTCATGCTAAGTTCTTCTAGTTTCTTTTCCCATTCTTGTTCCCTTTTTGTGAGCTCTGCTGCCCAATCTTCCTTTGCAGTTTCCTCCTCCTGTCCCTTGGGTTTTCTTGTTGCTCTCTGGCAACCCATTTTTGTTTTATCCTGATTGCCTCAGAGTGGGAAACCTATGTAATTCTGTATGTTAGGTTAGTATTGTATATGTCAGAGTGTGGGGGGGGGAGGTAGAGGAGAGTAGTGGGGAGGGGGAGTGGGAAGGAGAGTGAAGCAAGTGGGTAAGTGGGTGAGGGAAAGGTGGGGAGGGGGAGGGTGAAAGAGGGAGGGGAGGGATCAGGTGAAGGAGTGAGATGTCGGTGGGGGAGTGGGGGAGTATATGTGTGTCTGGCACTATGTGTGTGTGTGTGTGTGTTGTGTGTGTTGTGTGTGTGGGGAGGGGTGGGGGGGGTGGGGGGGTGTGTGGGTGGGTGTGTGGGTGGGTGTGTGTGGGTGTGTGGGTGTGTGTGGGTGTGTGTGGGTGTGTGTGTTTGTGTGTGTGGGTGTGTGTGGGTGTGTGTGGGGGTGTGTGTGTGGGTGTGGGTGGGTGTGTGGGTGTGTGTGGGTGTGTGGGTGTGTGGGTGTGGGTGTGTGTGGGGGTGTGTGGGTGGGTGTGTGGGTGTGTGGGTGTGTGGGTGTGTGGGTGGGTGTGTGGGTGGGTGTGTGGGTGGGTGGGTGTGGGTGGGTGGGTGTGTGGTTGGGTGTGTGGGTGGGTGTGTGGTTGGGTGTGTGGTTGGGTGTGTGGGTGGGTGTGTGTAGGTGTGTGTGGGTGTGTGGGTGTGTGTGGGTGTGTGTGGGTGTGTGTGGGTGTGTGTGGGTGTGTGTGGGTGTGTGTGGGTGTGTGTGGGTGTGTGGGTGTGTGTGGGTGTGTGTGGGTGTGTGTGGGTGTGTGTGGGTGTGTGTGGGTGTGTGTGGGTGTGTGTGGGTGTGTGTGTGTGTGTGTGGGTGTGTGGGTGTGTGGGTGTGCGTCGCACACTAGGCTACGCTACTCTTTTGAAGATTATAAAAAAAATTTTCACAATCAATTCCTTATTATATGCACTAATATATACTATATAATATTAATTGCGTACACTTGTGTTTGTGTGTGTGTGTGTTTACTAGCTTGTCGTTCTTTGAAAAAGAGGGGGGGGGGTTACGTTAACACTATTTGTTATTGTTGTTGGTTCACCGGTACTCTCCCGGCCCAGATCTCCGCACACTACGCTACTTTACTTTTTGAAGATTATAGGATTATTTTTTCTCACTCAATTCCTTATTATTATATACTAATGTTTATTATAACAATAATTACGGGTGCACACGTGTGTTTGTATGTGCGTACTTGTTTACTAGCTTGTCCCTCAGAAAAACGGGGGGGGGGGTTCACTAGGCTACACAACTTCTGGAGTTTACCTGGCGATATTTAGATAATTTACTAACCACTATCTATCTCCTGATACTGAAATAGGGAGAGAGAGATGGTACAGCATACAACCAGCAGGGCGAGACACTTGAGACTTTAGACACTAACCAAAATTAACCACAAATAGGCAAGTGACGTCGTCTGCACAACAATGGAGGTTCCTGCTGGTCGTCTATCAACTCCTTCAATTTTGTAACTCCTTCAGGAACTTTATCATGCATTCAAGTTTTTATTTTCTTTTTCTTTTAAGACTTGGTATTCCCTCTTTTTTCTTTAGTACAGTATTATGGTCATAACAAGTCTGATGATGTTAGCTACATTCACAACACCAACAGCTGGGAATTGACTAATTTTTCTTACTTTCAGTATTTACTTAATCACTCTTTTATGACCTTATCACTACACTGCTGCTATAATCAACCAACATATGTATTTGTTAATATTTCAGATCACACCGTTAACCCAATTAACTGTTTGGATATTTTGTGTCAACACTGCGGCCAGTAGCCTGATCACTGAGTGCTACCCTCCCTCACTCAAATTTCATTCAAATTTAAATTGTAAAATTCTTGATCCTATCACATTATTCGCACTCTTGAAAGCTATTACACTCTTGTAGGTATGTTCACTGATTCACTCACGTACGATGACCGCTAATAATATCTTAGGACAGCCACTAGAACGCTAAATCCTGGGAGCACTATTTAGCGATACTGCTTCACGTGTGTGTGTGTGTGTGTGTGTGTGTGTGTGTGTGTGTATGTGTGTGTGTGTGTGTGTGTGTATGTGTGTGTGTGTTTGCTCATCGAGCTGTGTTTGAAGGGGTCGAAACTCAGCTCCTGGCCCCCACCTCCTACACTACTCTGATCTGCATCTCTGATTACTGACATCTTGTGCCTTAAAACTGTGTATTAAGTTTGCCTCCTCCAAGTC
This sequence comes from Cherax quadricarinatus, assembly GCF_038502225.1. Taxonomy (NCBI): domain Eukaryota; kingdom Metazoa; phylum Arthropoda; class Malacostraca; order Decapoda; family Parastacidae; genus Cherax; species Cherax quadricarinatus. The sequence continues at coordinate 13,497,117 of NC_091356.1, read as the reverse complement.
AATCCACTTCTCAACCAGCCTGAGACCATACTTCCGTACATTTCTATGGTTCATCTGAGCCTTCAGCTTCCATGTCCCTTTGATCCTGGTCCTCTTAATTCACTCTGTCTCTATCCGCTCCATCAATTCTTCAGATTCTTATGGTATAATCATGTCTCTCTTTGTCCTCTTCATCAAGGTCGTCAGGTTTAATTCCTTCAACATCTCATTCGTCTCAGTTGTAGTACTAGTCAGGTTGCAAACCTTTGCACCTTCTGAATGACTAACCTAACATATGTCATATATAATGTTTTGAGAGTCTTTGTTCAACTTCGTTAATGCTATTCGGAGGTTTGTTACATCTGCACGAGCCGCTGACGTTATGAGGCTCATGTATGATTCTGGCCAAATGTTGAATGTTAATATTCACTCCCAGGTTCTCTTTCGTACCTGAGATTTGCAGGTTATGTCTGCACTCTGCACATACTGCTGCGCTGTGTTCGCTCTATACTCACGTTCTCTAAATTGCATGACCTTGTACTTGTTTAAGTTGAACTCTAGAACCCACCACACGACTCCACAACACTGTTCCAGACCAAGTCTCCTGGGTGATTCCCTGATTATCAAGGGTGTTAGCGCTAGCCACACGCAGTCTAGTGTATGCACCACACCACAAGTGATCAGGAACTGACTTCAGGAACTTATTAAGTATTATAGTTTAATTCTAGGCAGGTCTGGGACCGGGCCACGGGGGCGTTGACCCCCACGCAACAAACATCCTTCAGGTTATAACTTGAAGCCGCCTGTCATCCTCAGTGTGTGTCTGCCTTTTCCTTCCAAGCATTGTGTTACTGTTACGTTAGTAGAGTTCCATCGAAGTGTGTGATTCAAGATACAACTTTTTGAGGAGGCAGCCATCTTGTCTCCAGCGGTGTTGCCAATTCACCATCCTGCTACATTTTCCTCAAAGTGTCCAGATTCTGCAACGTTTCTGAAAACATCAGAAAACACACCCAGTGCTTGCTTCTAGTGCTGCACTGAGGCTGCAGTGCATGCAACCTCAGTGCAGATTGACATCAGTGACGTTTTCCCAGTGGAGTGGCACAGGAGGAGGCCAGGCCAAAGGTGCAAACAGCTGATCCACAGCTGACTGTTTACAGACAAACTTCTTGCTTGGATCCACATGTTTTATTGCTGACATGATCACATCATGACGTCTGCTTCTTGTGTGACATCACTTTGAGAGTTATGTGTTTGATTTGGTTAGTTAATGGGGGGTTAAAAGCCTATCGATTTAACGATGGTCGTTAAGTCTTCATGTACTACACGAGGCTCGTTACAGTTGCGGTTCACCTAAAATACTAATTGAAGTGAACTTTCAGTGTATATATACTGACAGATATGCACTTCTCAGTGTATGTATACTGATAGATACATACTTCTCACTGTATGTATACTGATAGACATATACTTCTCAGTGGATATACACTAAGATACATATACTTCTCAGTGTATATATACTGATAGACATACACTTCTCAGTGTATGTATACTGATAGACATACACTTCTCAGTGTATATATACTGATAGACATACACTTCTCAGTATATGTATACTGATAGACATACACTTCTCAGTGTATATATACTGATAGATATACACTTCTCAGTGTATATATACTGATAGATATACACTTCTCAGTGTATATGTACTGACAGACATACACTTCTCAGTGTATATATACTGATAGATATACACTTCTCAGTGTATATATACTGATAGATATACACTTCTCAGTGTATATATACTGATAGATATACACTTCTCAGTGTATATATACTGATAGATATACACTTCTCAGTGTATATATATACGCTGATAGGTATACATCTGAGAGAGACACATCTGTGTATATACACTGTCATCTATTTCCACTTTTCTTATTAATAAGAGAAAGAATATATTATAATTTATATTGCGTCCATTATATACAAACTTACGTTTAAATCAGCAATTAATTTAACAATAATAACATAATGTTTACAAAATAATTCAGATGAGAATTATCATATAGATTTACTAGAAGCTTCCAGTTACGGTAAAAAAATTATAACCAATTATTTTTAAGCCGGCGGAAGATCTCGGTCAGATGACCAAAAGCTCGGGTGGCGGGTCATCTGACTAATATCCTCCGCGTTAGGAAACACTTGTTCTCTTCCCTGACCAATTAAACAAGAATAGGCCTATATTCTTGTCGTAAGACGCCGGTCAGAAAGCATTTGTCCTGTTTTCTGACCAATTAAACAAGAATAGGCCTATAATCTTGTCGTAAGACGCCGGTCAGAAAGCATTTGTCCTGTTTTCTGACCAATGAAACATGAATAGGCCTATACTCGGGTCATCTGACTAATATCCTCCGCGTTAGGAAACACTTGTTCTCTTCCCTGACCAATTAAACAAGAATAGGCCTGTATTCTTGTCGTAAGACGCCGGTCAGAAAGCATTTGTCCTGTTTTCTGACCAATGAAACATGAATAGGCCTATACTCGGGTCAGGAAGAATTTCTCTTGTTTCTTGACAGATATAACAACATCAATACACTTATATATACACCTAGAAGTGTATTTCTCTCAGTGTATATATACTGAGAGTTTAAAAACATATTTTTTGTAGGTATTAATTAAAGTATTCTTGTCTAGTGGTGAGTAGGCTACGTGTGGCCTTGTTGACTATGGTGTAGTAGATAGATTTTAAACCCAGTTACCTAAACTTGTTCGTTGTTAATTATTTTTAAAATGATTTTCTAGCCCGGTTGATATTGCCAGCACTAAATTGTTTGGCTGGAAGATAGGTGGAGTCAGGTCAGGACCAGGAAGGTAGTGGTCAGGTCAGCACCAGGAAGGTAGTGGTCAGGTCAGCACCAGGAAGGTAGTGGTCAGGTCAGCACCAGGAAGGTAGTGGTCAGGTCAGCACCAGGAAGGTAGTGGTCAGGTCAGCACCAGGAAGGTAGTGGTCAGGTCAGCACCAGGAAGGTAGTGGTCAGGTCAGCACCAGGAAGGTAGTGGTCAGGTCAGCACCAGGAAGGTAGTGGTCAGGTCAGCACCAGGAAGGTAGTGGTCAGGTCAGCACCAGGAAGGTAGTGGTCAGGTCAGCACCAGGAAGGTAGTGGTCAGGTCAGGACCAGGAAGGTAGTGGTCAGGTCAGCACCAGGAAGGTAGTGGTCAGGTCAGCACCAGGAAGGTAGTGGTCAGGTCAGCACCAGGAAGGTAGTGGTCAGGTCAGCACCAGGAAGGTAGTGGTCAGGTCAGCACCAGGAAGGTAGTGGTCAGGTCAGGACCAGGAAGGTAGTGGTCAGGTCAGCACCAGGAAGGTAGTGGTCAGGTCAAGACCAGGAAGGTAGTGGTCAGGTCAAGACCAGGAAGGTAGTGGTCAGGTCATGATCAGGAAGGTAGTGGTCAGGTCAAGAGCAGGAAGGTAGTGGTCAGGTCATGATCAGGAAGGTAGTGGTCAGGTCAGCACCAGGAAGGTAGTGGTCAGGTCAGCACCAGGAAGGTAGTGGTCAGGTCAGGACCAGGAAGGTAGTGGCCATGTAAGGACCAAGAACGTAGTGGCCAGGTCAGGACCAGGAAGGTAGTGGTCAGGTTATGATCAGGAGAGCAGTGGTCAGATCAGGTCCAGGAAGGTAGTGGTCAGGTCATGATCAGGAAGGTAGTGGTCAGGTCAGGACCAGGAAGGTAGTGGTCAGGTCATGATCAGGAAAGTAGTGGTCAGGTCAGGACCAGGAAGGTAGTAGTCAGGTCATGGTCAGGAAGGTAGTGATCAGGTCAGGACCAGGAAGGTAGTGGTCAGATCAGAACCAAGAAGGTTGTGGTCAGGTCATGATCATTAAGGTAGTGGTCAGATCAGGACCAGGAAGGTAGTGGTCAGGTCAGGACCAGGAAGGTAATGGTCAGATCAGGACTAGAAGGTAGAGGTCAGGTCATGATCATGAAGGTAGTGGTCAGGTCATGATCATGAAGGTAGTGGTCAGGTCATGATCATGAAGGTAGTGGTCAGGTCATGATCAGGAAGGTAGTGGTCAGGTTAGGACCAGGAAGGTAGTGGTCAGGTCAGTACGAGGAAGGTGGTGGTCAGGTCATGATCAGGAAGGTAGTGGTTAGGTCAGGACCAGGAAGGTAGCGGTCAGGTCAGGACCAGGAGGTAGTGCTCAGGTCATGATCAGGAAGGTAGTGGTCAGGTCATGATCAGGAAGGTAGTGGTCAGGTCAGAACAAGAAAAATATTGGTCAGGTTAAGACTAGGAAGGTATTGGTCAGATCAAGACCAGAAAGGCAGTAGTCAGGTCGTTAGAAGTTACTGTTCCTTGTGCTGGAGTGGTCGTTAGAAGTTACTGTTCCTTGTGCTGGAGTGGTTGTTAGAAGTTGCTGTTCCTTGTGCTGGAGTGGTCGTTAGAAGCTACTGTTCCTTGTGCTGGAGTGGTCGTTAGAAGTTACTGTTCCTTGTGCTGGAGTGGTCGTTAGAAGTTACTGTTCCTTGTACTGGAGTGGTCGTTAAAAGTTACTGTTCCTTGTGCTGGAGTGGTCGTTAGAAGTTGCTGTTCCTTGTTCTGGAGTGGTCGTTAAAAGTTACTGTTCCTTGTGCTGGAGTGGTCGTTAGAAGTTACTGTTCCTTGTTCTGGAGTGGTCGTTAGAAGTTACTGTTCCTTGTACTGGAGTGGTCGTTAGAAGTTACTGTTCCTTGTACTGGAGTGGTCGTTAGAAGTTACTGTTCCTGTTTCTTGTGTGGGCGTTGGAAGTCACTGTTGTTGTGCTGTGTGGCCTCAGCTGCTACTGTTTCTGGTGATGGTGTGATAGTTACTAGTCACTGTTTCTGTTGCTGGTGTGGTCGTTAAAGCACACTTCCCGTTGCTGGTGTGGTCATTAAGGGACACTTCCTGCTGCTGGTGTGGTCGTTAAAGGACACTCCCTGTTGCTGGTGTGGTCATTAAAGGACACTTCCTATTGCTGGTGTGGTCGTTAAAGGACACTTCCTGTTGCTGGTGTGGTCGTTAAAGGACACTTCCTGTTGCTGGTGTGGTCGTTAAAGGACACTTCCTGTTGCTGGTGTGGTCGTTAAAGGACACTTCCCGTTGCTGGTGTGGTCGTTAAAGGACACTTACTGTTGCTGGTGTGGTCGTTAAATACCAGGCCCCTCAGTTTTGTTCTGTACCAGGATACCATTGTGTTGCAGTGTCTGACAGAGTGAACATCGAAATGGTATGAAACACCGACAAGTTGCTAGGTATTTTATACCATTTCGATGTTCACTCTGTCAGACACTGCAACACAATGGTATCTTGGTACAGACAAAACTACTTGGACAACTTCTAGTGAGAATGGATGGATTTGAGAGGGACCTGACCTCACAACGTCTACATTCTTACCTCTACTAGTGACCTACATCCCACCTGGTGGTATATAAGGCTCCATCCTGTCACTTCAACACCATATTGTTTCAGGCTATAGAACAATACTCTTCTCCAGACTGAGGGACTGACCACCTCAAAACTTCAGGGTGATGGACTGATTACATCGTCTTCACGTCTTCTGCTTCTATCAATTTTTCTCTACTCGACTAAAGAAGCCTACTGTGTAGGCGAAACGTTTCGAAATAAAGATACGGAACTGTTGCATATGTGTCTTACTTAACAACTTGTCGGTATTTTATACCATTTCGATGTTCACGATGAGTTAAAAGCATTGGCCTGTGTGTTTTAAAACTTACTTGCCATGGGTTCATATCTTTCCTGCTCATTCCCTGATTTGTTATGTTCTTCGTCCGCGAAATGCGATCAGTCAAACTGCAAAGATGGTTACATTTAATTAATGCATTCTCTTCGACAGTTGTTGAAAAGCTATCATGCAGTTCACGGTGGATTCTGGTACAGTTCTGAAAGTTGATAGTCATGGTGGATGCGGTGAAATAACTGTATCCACAGAGTAGCAGTTCCTGCCTGGTGATGCGACTTGTTAGTGCGCAGGCATGCAAGCAGCCTTAACCTTGAGTACGCTACACCAATGTGTGTCCGGAGGCACTGGTGCCAACTGGAAGGAATCACCTGCGAGGCCAGCGCGGGTTAGGTCATCAGTGCTATGCTGGGAGCAGCCAGGAGGGAAGGAAGGAAGAGAGTGAGACAGAGAGAGAGAGAGAGAGAGAGGGTAGTCTTGAGCAGGTGAATTTCTACTTCCCTCATTCTCCCCACTGACTGCTATGGGTGTGTTGCCCCGCTGAATGTGAAGTGTGTGTCGCCTGTGAGTAGGAGTGGAGTGAGGAGCAGGAGCCGAGAGCGCCGCGGTGATATGCTCATAGTTAGGGAAGCGTGGAAAGATTGCCATAGAGGGAGAGGGGCCGGGCATCGCCGGCTTTTGGCAGCTCCCCGAGCCGGCCCGCTGCCAGCATTTTCCGCCGCTAGAGGGCACAGCAGGCGCCCAAGGTTTTAAAAAGAACAGGGGTAGGCTTAGAGTTCTCACTTGTTCCTGGGCGGGACAGGGCAAGGCGGGCGTTCCTTTTCCTTTCTGTGTCTCTCTTTCCTGGGAGCCAGTCATTTTGGCCCAGGGTCGTGTCATTAGGTAAGTGAACAACAGCCACCTGGAATACATGAGTGCCTCTAATAATCCTGTAGCTACGTGTTTCTGAAAATCCGAATTTCGATACTCAAAATGTGCCTCTGACTCTTGGAAAAAAAACTAATCACGAAGCCTGCCTTATCGACGGAGTTCTGAGGTCGAACAAGTGTTGAAATGGTGAGAAGAGGGCGTGAGGAGGGCGCCCTGAGGTCACTAGATACCCATGGCCCTCCTGAGATATTCAGTGCCTCTTGATGCCACGGTAACACGCTCCTGTGCCTGTGAAGTGCCATAGTTCTGTGACGTGAGGAACATTCTCTCCGACAAATCCGTCAGTGTACCGCCACACAAGGATGTGACAATGGGATTATCTAATTTGTTCGTAAAGTAGCCAAGAGGGACTCGTTGAGCTGACTCCATGGCGCAGTGCTACCACTTTCTGACTCCTGAATACAGTGATTTTTTTTGTATTGTTCTGAGACTATTAATGAGGCTTTCAAAGATTATCGAGTGTGGGATGAGTGTTGGAGTAATCAAAAGGGGCGTTGGAGCTAGCTGGAGTGTGATAATGGTGGAGTGAAGGTGTTCTAGCACACACACACACACACACACACACACACACACACACACACACACACACACACACACACACACACACACACAAGTACGTATGCAAGTTATGACTGGTGTCAAAGTTTGTATGTTGTATTTTAATTTACACGACGATTGGAATCCAACTTGTGCAAATCAGTTCAAGAACAAACATAATTATCAGAGAACAGGTGTTAGGAAACAAGTGTGGGTATCACAGGTGTTAGGAGACAAGTGTGGGCATTACAGGTGTTAGCTGACAAGTGTGGGCATCACAGGTGTTAGGAGACAAGTGTGGGCATTACAGGTGTTAGCTGACAAGTGTGGGCATCACAGGTGTTAGGAGGCAAGTGTGGGCATTACAGGTGTTAGCTGACAAGTGTGGGCATCACAGGTGTTAGGAGACAAGTGTGGGCATTACAGGTGTTAGCTGACAAGTGTGGGCATCACAGGTGTTAGGAGGCAAGTGTGGGCATTACAGGTGTTAGCTGACAAGTGTGGGCATCACAGGTGTTAGGAGACAAGTGTGGGCATTACAGGTGTTAGGAGACAAGTGTGGGCATCACAGGTGTTAGGAGACAAGTGTGGGCATTACAGGTGTTAGCTGACAAGTGTAGGCATCACAGGTGTTAGGAGACAAATGTGGGCACCACAGGTGTTAGGTGACAAGTGGGAGCATCACAGGTGTTAGGTGACAGGTGTGAGCATCACAGGTGTTAGGAGACAAGTGTGGGCATCACAGGTGTTAGGTGACAAGTGTGGGCATCACAGGTGTTAACTGACAAGTGTGGGCATCACAGAAGTTAGGTGACAAGTGTGGGCATCACAGGTGTTAGGTGACAGGTGTGGGCATCACAGGTGTCAGGAGACAAGTGTGGGCATCACAGGTTAGGTGACAAGTGTGGGCATCACAGGTGTTACGTGACAAGTGTGGGCATCACAGGTGTTACGTGACAAGTGTGGGCATCACAGGAGTTAGGTGACAAATGTGGGCATCACAGGTGTTAGGAGACAAGTATGGGCATCACAGGTGTTAGGAGACAAGTGGGGGCATCACAGGTGTTAGGAGACAAGTGGGGGCATCACAGGTGTTAGCAGACAAGTGGGGCATCACAGGTGTTAGCAGACAAGTGTGGGCATCACAGGTGTTAGGAGACAAGTGTGGACATCACAGGTGTTAGCAAACAAGTGTGGGCATCTCAGATGTTAGCAGATAAGTGTGGGCATCACAGGTGTTAGGAGACAAGTGTGGGGCTTCACAGGTGTTAGGAGACAAGTGTGAACATCACAGGTGTTAACAGACTAGTGTGGGCATCACAGGTGTTAACAGACTAATGTGGGCATCACAGATGTTAGAAGATAAATGTGAACATCACAGGTGTTAGGACACAAATGTGGGTATCACAGATGTTAGGAGACATGTGTGTGAACATAACAGGTGTTTGCTGTCAAGTGTGGACGACATCACAGGTGTTAAGAGATAAGCGTGGGCATCACAGGTGTTAGCAGACAAATATGGACATCACAGGTGTTAGCAGACAAGTGTGGGCATCACAGGTGTTAGCAGAAAATTGTAGGCATCAAAGGTATTAGCAGACAAGTTTGGGCATCACAGGTGTTAGCAGAAAATTGTAGGCATCAAAGGTATTAGCAGACAAGTTTGGGCATCACAGGTGTTAGGTGACAAGAGTGGGCATCACAAGTGTTAGCTGGCAAGTGTTGGCATCACAGGTGTTAGCAGGCAAGTGTTAGCATCACAGGTGCTAGCTGACAAGTGTGGCCACCACAGGCGTTAGCAGACAAAGTGTGGGCATCATAGGTGTTAGGTGACAAGTGCGGGCATCATAGGTGTTAGGTGACAAGCGTGGGCATCACAGGTGCTAGCAGATAAGTGTGGGCGCCACAGGTGTTAGCAGACAAGTGTGAAAATCGCAGGTGTTAGGAGACAAGTGTGGGCATCACAGGTGTTAGCAGATGAGTGTAGGCATCACAGGTGATAGCAGACGAGTGTAGGCATCACAGATGTTAGGGGACAAGTGTGGGCATCACAGGTGTTAGCTGACAAGTGTGGGCATCACTGGTATTAGTTGACAAGTGTGGGCATCACAGGTGTTAGGAGACATTGTGGGTATCACAGGTGTTACCAGACAAATGTGGGCATCACAGGTGTTACCTGACATGTGTGGGCATCACAGGTGTTAGTAGACAGGTGTGGGCATCACAGGTGTTAGCTGACAGGTGTGGGCATCACAGGTGTTAACAGACAAGTGTGGCCATCAAAGGTGTTAGAAGACAACTACGGGCATCACAGGTGTTAGCTGACAAGTGTGGACATCACAGGTGTTAGGAGACAAGTGTGGGCATCACAGGTGTTAGCAGACAAGTGTGGGCATCACAGGTGTTAGCAGACAAGTGTGGGCATCACAGGTGTTAGCAGACAAGTGTGGGCATCACAGGTGTTAGCAGACAAGTGTGGGCATCACAGGTGTTAGCTGACAGGCGTTGGCATCACAGGTGTTAGCAGACAAGTGTGGGCATCAAAGGTGTTAGAAGACAACTACGGGCATCTCAGGTGTTAGCAGACAAGTGTGGGCATCACAGTTGTTAGCATACAATTATGGGCATCACAGTTGTTAGCTGACAAGTGTGGGCATCACAGGTGTTAGCTGACAAGTGTGGGCATCACAGGTGTTAGCAGACAAGTGTGGGCATCACAGGTGTTAGCAGACAAGTGTGGGCATCACAGGTGTTAGCTGACAATTATGGGCATCACAGGTGTTAGCCGACAAGTGTGGGCATCACAAGTGTTAGGTGGCAAGTGTGGGCATCACAGGTGTTAGCTGAATCACAAGTATTAGATGACAAGTGTAGGCATCACAGGTGTTAGCAGACAAGTGTGGGCATCACAGGTGTTAGCAGACAAGTGTGGGCATCACATGTGTTAGCAGACAAGTGTGAGCATCATAGGCGTTAAGTGACAAGTGTGGGCATCACAGGTGTTAGCAGACAAGTGTGGGCATCACAGGTTTTAGGTGACATGTGTGGGCATCACAGGTGTTAGAAGACAAGTGTGGGCATCACAGGTGTTAGATGACAAGTGTGGGCAGCACAGGTGTTAGCAGACAAGTGTGGGCATCACAGGTGTTAGGTGACAAGTATGGGCATCACAGGTGTTAGCAGACAAGTGTAGGCATCACAGGTGTTAGCAGACAAGTGTGGGCATCACAAGTGTTAGCTGACATGTGTAGGCATCACAGGTGTTAGCAGACAAGTGTAGTCATCACAGGTGTTAGCAGACAAGTGTGGGCATCACAAGTGTTAGCACAGAAGTGTAGTCATCAGAGGTGTTAGCAGACAAATGTGGGCATCACAGGTGTTAGGTGACAAGTGTGGGCGTCACAGGTGTTAGGTGACAAGTGTGGGCATCACAGGTGTTAGCAGACAAGTGTGGGCATCACAGGTGTTAGGTGACAAGTGTGGGCATCACAGGTGTTAGCAGACAAGTTTGGGCATCACAGGTGTTAGCAGACAAGTGTGGGCATCACAGGTGTTAGCAGACAAGTGTGGGCATCAAAGGTGTTAGCAGACAAGTGTGAGTATCACAGGTGTTAGCAGACAAGTGTGGGCATCACAGACGTTAGCAGACAAGTGTGGGCATCACAGTTGTTAGGAGACAAGTTTGGGCATCACAGGTGTTAGCAGACAAGTGTGTGCATCACAGGTGTTAGCAGACAAGTGTGGGCATCACAGTTGTTAGCAGACAAGTGTGGGTATCACAGGTGTTAAATGACAAGTGCCGGCATCACAGGTGTTAGAAGACAAGTGTGGGCATCACAGGTGTTAGGTGACAAATGTGGGCATCACAGGTGTTAGCAGACAAGTGTGGGCATCACAGGTGTTAGGAGACAAGAGTGGGTATCACAGGTGTTAGGTGACAAGTGTGGGCATAACAGGTGTTAGCAGACAAGTGTGGCTATCACAGGTGTTAGCAGACAAGTGTGGGCATCACAGGTGTTAGCAGACAAACGTGGGCATCACAGGTGTTAGCAGACAACTGTGGGCATCAGAGGTGTTAGGTGACAAGTGTGAACATCACAGGTGTTAACAGACAAGTGTGGGCATCACAGGTGTTAGGAGACAAGTGTGGAAATCACAGGTGTTAGCAGACAAGTGTGGGCATCACAGGTGTTAGCAGACAAGTGTGGGCATCACAGGTGTTAGCAGACAAGTGTGGGCATCACAAGTGTTAGGAGACATGTGTGAGCATCACAGGTGTTAGCAGACAAGTGTGGGCATCACAGGTGTTAGGAGACAAGTGTGGGTATCACAGGTGTTAACAGACAAGTGTGGGCATCACAGATGTTAGCAGACAAGTGTGAGCATCACAGGTGTTAGCAGACAAGTGTGAGCATCACAGGTGTTAGGAGACAAGTGTGGGCATCACAGGTGTTAGCAGACAAGTGTGAGCATCACAGGTGTTAGGGGACAAGCGTAAGCATCACTGGTGTTAGCAGACAAGTGTGAGCATCACAGGTGTTAGCAGACAAGTGTGAGCATCACAGGTGTTAGCAGACAAGTGTGGGCATCACAGGTGTTAGGAGACAAGTGTGGGCATCACAGGTGTTAGCAGACAAGTGTGGGCATCACAGGTGTTAGCAGACAAGTGTGAGCATCACAGGTGTTAGCAGACAAGTGTGAGCATCACAGGTGTTAGGAGACAAGCGTAAGCATCACTGGTGTTAGCAGACAAGTGTGAGCATCACAGGTGTTAGCAGACAAGTGTGGGCATCACAGGTGTTAGGAGACAAGTGTGGGCATCACAGGTGTTAGCAGACAAGTGTGGGCATCACAGGTGTTAGCAGACAAGTGTGAGCATCACAGGTGTTAGGGGACAAGCGTAAGCATCACTGGTGTTAGCAGACAAGTGTGAGCATCACAGGTGTTAGCAGACAAGTGTGAGCATCACAGGTGTTAGGAGACAAGCGTAAGCATCACTGGTGTTAGCAGACAAGTGTGAGCATCACAGGTGTTAGCAGACAAGTGTGGGCATCACAGGTGTTAGGAGACAAGTGTGGGCATCACAGGTGTTAGCAGACAAGTGTGGGGATCACAGGTGTTAGCAGACAAGTGTGAGCATCACAGGTGTTAGCAGACAAGTGTGAGCATCACAGGTGTTAGGAGACAAGTGTGGGCATCACAGGTGTTAGCAGACAAGTGTGAGCATCACAGATGTTAGGGGACAAGCGTAAGCATCACTGGTGTTAGCAGACAAGTGTGAGCATCACAGGTGTTAGCAGGCAATTGTGAGTATCGCAGGTGTTAGGAGACAAGTGTGGGTATCACAGGTTTTAGCAGACAAGTGTGGGTATCACAGGTGTTAGCAGACAAGTGTGGGTATCACAGGTGTTAGCAGACAAGTGTGGGTATCACAGGTGTTAGCAGACAAGTGTGGGTATCACAGGTGTTAGCAGACAAGTGTGGGTATCACAGGTGTTAGCAGACAAGTGTGGGTATCACAGGTACCTCAGAGAGGTTGAACCCTGGCAGTGTAGCAGCTCTTAGCTCGTACTTGTAATGAAGTAAAAAATACAATAGTTGAGGCCAGGAGCTAATACTCGACCCCAGCACGTCACCGGAGGCACATGTCAACCTGATAACTGCTGCACCATACGGGCTCCTGGCAAACCTGAGAATAGCGTTCCGATACCTAAGAAAGGAATCGTTCAAGACAGTGTACACTGTGTACGTCAGGCCCATACTGGAGTATGCAGCACCTGTTTGGAACCCACACCTGGTCAAGCACGTCAAGAAGTTAGAGAAAGTACAAAGGTTTGCAACAAGGCTAGTTCCAAAGCTCAGGGGAATGTCGTACGAGGAAAGGCTCAGGGAAATCGGACTGACGACACTGGAGGACAGGAGGGTCAGGGGGGACATGATAACGACGTACAAAATACTGTGTGGAATAGATAAGGTGGACAGAGACAGGATGTTCCAGAGAGGGGACCCAGAAACAAGAGGTCACAATTGGAAGCTGAAAACTCAGACGAGTCACAGGGACGTTAGGAAGTATTTCTTCACCCACAGAGTCGTCAGGAAGTGGACACACACACACACACACACACACACACACACACACACACACACACACACACACACACACACACACACACACACACACACACACACACGGCACCAGTTTGGAACCCACACCTAGCCAAGCACGTAAAGAAACTAGAGAAAGTGCAAAGGTTTGCAACAAGACTAGTCCCAGAGCTAAGAGGTATGTCCTACGAGGAGAGGTTAAGGGAAATCAACCTGACGACACTGGAGGACAGGAGAGATAGGGGGGACATGATAACGACATACAAAATACTGAGGGGAATTGACAAGGTGGACAAAGACAGGATGTTCCAGAGATTGGACACAGTAACAAGGGGACACAGTTGGAAGCTAAAGACACAGATGAATCACAGGGATGTTAGGAAGTATTTCTTCAGCCACAGAGTAGTCAGTAAGTGGAATAGTTTGGGAAGCGATGTAGTGGAGGCAGGATCCATACATAGCTTTAAGCAGAGGTATGATAAAGCTCACGGCTCGGGGAGAGTGACCTAGTAGCGATCAGTGAAGAGGCGGGGCCAGGAGCTCGGACTCGACCCCCGCAACCTCAACTAGGTGAGTACAACTAGGTGAGTACACACACACACACACACACACACACACACACACACACATACACATACACAGGGCAGTAACAAACTACAAAATGGCTTACTAAGAAACAAAGACAGAATAGAGGAAGCCAAAAAGAACAGAAAAGAAAAGAGAGAACTAAACACTTGTTAAAACATTGAATTAAACACACGTTAAAACAGAGAATTAGACACATGTTAAAACAAGGAATTAAACACACGCTAAAACAGAGAATTAGACACATGTTAAAACAAGGAATTAAACACACGCTAAAACAGAGAATTAGACACATGTTAAAACAAGGAATTAAACACACGCTAAAACAGAGAATTAGACACATGTTAAAACAAGGAATTAAACACACGCTAAAACAGAGAATTAGACACGTTAAAGCAAGGAATTAAACACACACTAAAACAGAGAATTAGACACTTTAAAACAAGGAATTAAACACACATTAAAACAGAGAATTAGACACATGTTAAAACAAGGAATTAAACACACGCTAAAACAGAGAATTAGACACGTTAAAGCAAGGAATTAAACACACACTAAAACAGAGAATTAGACACTTTAAAACAAGGAATTAAACACACATTAAAACAGAGAATTAGACACATGTTAAAACATGGAATTAAACACACGTTAAAACAGACTTAAACACACGTTAAAACAGACAATTAGAAACATGTTAAAACATGGAATTAAACACACGTTAAAACAGACTTAAGCACACGTTAAAACAGAGAATTAGACACATGTTAAAACATGGAATTAAACACACGTTAAAACAGAAAATTAGACACATGTTAAAACATGCAATTAAACACACGTTAAAACAGAGAATTAGACACATGGAATAAAACATACGTTAAAACAGAGAATTAGACACATGTTAAAACATGGAATTAAACACATGTTATAACAGAGAATTAGACACATGTTAAAACATGGAAATTAAACACTCGTTAAAACAGAGAATTAGACACATGTTAAAACAGGAAATTAAACACTCGTTAAAACAGAGAATTAGACATGTTAAAACATGGAAATTAAACACATGTTAAAACAGAAAATTAGACACATGTTAAAACAGAGAATTAGACACATGTTAAAACAGAGAATTAAACACAAGTTAAAACAGAGAATTAGACACATGTTATAATAGAGAATTAAACACACGTTAAAACAGAGAATTAAACACACGATGTTATAATATTGATACACTAACATAGATGAATTAATTACAAGAAGAAAAAACGTAACAGGGAATAAAAGTCACAATAACGAGACTGGAACAATATTGTAATAAGTCACAATAGCGAGACTGGAACAATATTGTAATAAGTCACAATAACGAGACTGGAACAATATTGTAATAAGTCACAATAACGAGACTGGAACAATATTGTAATAAGTCACAATAGCGAGACTGGAACAATATTGTAATAAGTCACAATAACGAGACTGGAACAATATTGTAATAAAAGTCACAATAACGAGACTGGAACAATATTGTAATAAAAGTCACAATAACGAGACTGGAACAATATTGTAATAAAAGTCACAATAACGAGACTGGAACAATATTGTAATAAAAGTCACAATAACGAGACTGGAACAATATTGTAATAAAAGTCACAATATCGAGACTGGAACAATATTGTAATAAAAGTCACAATAACGAGACTGGAACAATATTGTAATAAAAGTCACAATAACGAGACTGGAACAATATTGTAATAAAAGTCACAATAACGAGACTGGAACAATATTGTAATAAAAGTCACAATAACGAGACTGGAACAATATTGTAATAAAAGTCACAATAACGAGACTGGAACAATATTGTAATAAGTCACAATAGCGAGACTGGAACAATATTGTAATAAGTCACAATAACGAGACTGGAACAATATTGTAATAAAAGTCACAATAACGAGACTGGAACAATATTGTAATAAAAGTCACAATAACGAGACTGGAACAATATTGTAATAAGTCACAATAACGAGACTGGAACAATATTGTAATAAAAGTCACAATAACGAGACTGGAACAATATTGTAATAAAAGTCACAATATCGAGACTGGAACAATATTGTAATAAGTCACAATAACGAGACTGGAACAATATTGTAATAAGTCACAATATCGAGACTGGAACAATATTCTAAGTTTTTTAATATTTTTTAATTGAAAATAAACCATAAAACAACAAGTTTTCCAGGAGGTTTTTTGAATAAATGGTTTACTAAACCTCGTTTGGTTTATGAAAGTTTTGTACAAAATTTGGATATTTTTACTCTGGAAAAGTTTCGGCGGCCGTGACTTCTTCAGTCCCGTACAGAGAAAAGTGGAAGATGAAGATTTGTTTGAGGTAATCAGTCCCTCAACCTGGAGTCGATTTTAGTGGACTGAAGACATCGACTCCAGGTTGAGGGACTGATTACCTCAAACTCTTCCTCCTCAACTTCCATTTTTCGCTGCATTGGACTGAAGAAATCGCTGAATATATTTACCCAAATGTTGTAAATGTGTCTTAATTATAACAGGAGGTTTTACTGGACGGACACAAGTTAGTGTGAAGACACAGCTGATAAGAAGACGTTAGGTTAGGTTAGGTTAGGTAAGATTCCTCAGGAAGCAGAACAATTGTTTCCTGACTCGCTACTGGAACATCTGGTCATCTGAGCGAGGCCTTTCCCTGGCTTACCGCTCCACCCCTTGAAGAACTGATGTTACTATAGTCTACTGAAGGTACAAAGTCAATTTTTGGAGGAGCAAAATGGACAATATAACCTAAGGAGATTTAAACCCAAAGCGCGCGCGCACACACACACACACACACACACACACACACACACACACACACACACACACACACACACACACACACACACACACACACATACTCACACACAAGTACATATTTAATACATACAAGTCATGGTTTAGCAATACGTGGGGGAGATGAGACTTGACATGAGAGATATGAGACTGACATGAGAGACATAGACTGATGTGAGAGACATAAGACTGACATAAGAGACATAAGACTGACATGAGAGTCATAGACTGATATGAGAGACATAAGACTGACATGAGAGTCATAGACTGATATGAGAGACATAAGACTGACATGAGAATCATAGACTGACATAAGAGACATAAGACTGACATGAGAGACATAAGACTGACATAAGAGACATAAGACTGACATAAGAGACATAAGACAGACATGAGAGACATAAGACTGACATGAGAGAGATAAGACTGATATGAGAGACATAAGACTGATATGAGAGACATAAGACTGACATGAGAGACATAAGACTGACATGAGAGAGATAAGACTGATATGAGACACATAAGACTGACATGAGAGACATAAGACTGACATGAGAGACATAAGACTGACATGAGAGACATAAGACTGACATGAGAGACATAAGACTGACATGAGAGACATAAGACTGACATGAGAGACATAAGACTGACATGAGAGACATAAGACTGACATGAGAGACATAAGACTGACATGAGAGACATAAGACTGACATGAGAGACATAAGACTGACATGAGAGACATAAGACTGACATGAGAGAGATAAGACTGACATGAGAGACATAAGACTGACATGAGAGAGATAAGAATGACATGAGAGACATAAGACTGACATGAGAGAGATAAGACTGACATGAGAGACATAAGACTGACATGAGAGACATAAGACTGACATAAGAGACATAAGACTGACATGAGAGACATAAGACTGACATGAGAGAGATAAGACTGACATGAGAGATATAAGACTGACATGAGAGACATAAGACTGACATGAGAGACATAAGACTGACATGAGAGACATAAGACTGACATGAGAGACATAAGACTGACATGAGAGACATAAGACTGACATGAGAGAGATAAGACTGACATGAGAGACATAAGACTGACATGAGAGACATAAGACTGACATGAGAGACATAAGACTGACATGAGAGACATAAGACTGACATGAGAGACATAAGACTGACATGAGAGACATAAGACTGACATGAGAGACATAAGACTGACATGAGAGACATAAGACTGACATGAGAGACATAAGACTGACATGAGAGACATAAGACTGATATGAGAGACATAAGACTGACATGAGAGAGATAAGACTGACATGAGAGACATAAGACTGACATGAGAGAGATAAGAATGACATGAGAGACATAAGACTGACATGAGAGAGATAAGACTGACATGAGAGACATAAGACTGACATGAGAGACATAAGACTGACATAAGAGACATAAGACTGACATGAGAGACATAAGACTGACATGAGAGAGATAAGACTGACATGAGAGAGATAAGACTGACATGAGAGACATGAGACTGACATAAGAGACATAAGACTGACATAAGAGGCATAAGACTGACATGAGAGACATGAGACTGACATGATCAACATTATATTACATAAGATACTCACATAATTACATTACTGTAATTATATCTTTTAAGCAGAAGGTAACAAACAAGTCGAGTCATGAAGACGCAACTATAAACAAACGGTCAATAAATTCCCTAAATGTAATTACCTATTGTTAACACATGAACGTATATGTGTAAGTTGTAGACCTATGGAAGTAAACGCACCATTGTTATTATTAGACCTGGTATATACTAGAACAATACTAGACCTAGTATTTACACCTGGTGTTTACTACAAGAATATTAGAGATCTAGTACTTACTAGGAGACAGGAAGAATATATTAACTAATCTCAGTATATCTGGATAGAATGATTATTTTTCACTGGTCATAATGTATGATGGTCAATATTACTCAGAGGGGATCAACATGTACACAGTAACACTGGTCATAACGTATGATGGTCAATATTACTCAGGGGATCAACATGTACACAGTAACACTGGTCATAATGTATGATGGTCAATATTACTCAGGGGATCAACATGTACACAGTAACACTGGTCATAATGTATGATGGTCAATATTACTCAGGGGATCAACATGTACACAGTAACACTTGTCATAACGTATGGTGGTCAATATTACTCAGGGGATCAACATGTACACAGTAACACTTGTCATAACGTATGGTGGTCAATATTACTCAGGGGATCAACATGTACACAGTAACACTTGTCATAACGTATGGTGGTCAATATTACTCAGGGGATCAACATGTACACAGTAACACTGGTCATAACGTATGATGGTCAATATTACTCAGGGGATCAACATGTACACAGTAACACTGGTCATAATGTATGATGGTCAATATTACTCAGAGGGTCCAACATGTACACAGTAACACTGGTCATAACGTATGGTGGTCAATATTACTCAGGGGATCAACATGTACACAGTAACACTGGTCATAACGTATGGTGGTCAATATTACTCAGAGGGTCCAACATGTACACAGTAACACTGGTCATAACGTATGATGGTCAATATTACTCAGAGGGTCCAACATGTACACAGTAACACTGGTCATAACGTATGATGGTCAATATTACTCAGGGGATCAACATGTACACAGTAACACTGGTCATAACGTATGATGGTCAATATTACTCAGAGGGTCCAACATGTACACAGTAACACTGGTCATAACGTATGATGGTCAATATTACTCAGGGGGGATCAACATGTACACATTAACACTGGTCAACATTACTCAGGGGATCAACATGCACACAGTAACACTGGTCATAACGTATGGTGGTCAATATTACTCAGGGGATCAACATGTACACAGTAACACTGGTCATAACGTATGATGGTCAATATTACTCAGGGGGGATCAACATGTACACAGTAACACTGGTCATAACGTATGATGGTCAATATTATTCAGGGAGGATCAACATGTACACAGTAACACTGGTCATAACGTATGGTGGTCAATATTACTCAGGGGGGATCAACATGTACACAGTAACACTGGTCATAACGTATGGTGGTCAATATTACTCAGGGGATCAACATGTACACAGTAACACTGGTCAACATTACTCAGGGGATCAACATGTACACAGTAACACTGGTCAACATTACTCAGGGGATCAACATGTACACAGTAACACTGGTCATAACGTATGGTGGTCAATATTACTCAGGGGATCAACATGTACACAGTAACACTGGTCATAACGTATGGTGGTCAATATTACTCAGGGGATCAACATGTACACAGTAACACTGGTCATAACGTATGGTGGTCAATATTACTCAGGGGATCAACAGGTACACAGTAACACTGGTCATAACGTATGGTGGTCAATATTACTCAGGGGATCAACATGTACACAGTAACACTGGTCATAACGTATGGTGGTCAATATTACTCAGGGGATCAACATGTACACAGTAACACTGGTCATAACGTATGGTGGTCAATATTACTCAGGGGATCAACATGTACCCAGTAACACTAGTCATAACGTATGGTGGTCAATATTACTCAGGGGATCAACATGTACACAGTAACACTTGTCATAACGTATGGTGGTCAATATTACTCAGGGGATCAACATGTACACAGTAACACTAGTCATAATGTATGATGGTCAATATTACTCAGGGGATCAACATGTACCCAGTAACACTAGTCATAACGTATGGTGGTCAATATTACTCAGAGGGTCCAACATGTACACAGTAACACTAGTCATAACGTATGGTGGTCAATATTACTCAGGGGATCAACATGTACACAGTAACACTTGTC
The DNA here is from genome assembly GCF_038502225.1 of Cherax quadricarinatus. Lineage (NCBI taxonomy): Eukaryota > Metazoa > Arthropoda > Malacostraca > Decapoda > Parastacidae > Cherax > Cherax quadricarinatus. The sequence continues at coordinate 13,476,488 of NC_091356.1, read as the reverse complement.
ATAACGTATGGTGGTCAATATTACTCAGGGGATCAACATGTACACAGTAACACTTGTCATAACGTATGGTGGTCAATATTACTCAGGGGATCAACATGTACACAGTAACACTGGTCATAACGTATGGTGGTCAATATTACTCAGGGGATCAACATGTACACAGTAACACTGGTCATAACGTATGGTGGTCAATATTACTCAGGGGATCAACATGTACACAGTAACACTTGTCATAACGTATGGTGGTCAATATTACTCAGGGGATCAACATGTACACAGTAACACTTGTCATAACGTATGGTGGTCAATATTACTCAGGGGATCAACATGTACACAGTAACACTGGTCATAATGTATGGTGGTCAATATTACTCAGGGGATCAACATGTACACAGTAACACTTGTCATAACGTATGGTGGTCAATATTACTCAGGGGATCAACATGTACACAGTAACACTTGTCATAACGTATGGTGGTCAATATTACTCAGGGGATCAACATGTACACAGTAACACTTGTCATAACGTATGGTGGTCAATATTACTCAGGGGATCAACATGTACACAGTAACACTTGTCATAACGTATGGTGGTCAATATTACTCAGGGGATCAACATGTACACAGTAACACTGGTCATAATGTATGGTGGTCAATATTACTCAGGGGATCAACATGTACACAGTAACACTGGTCATAACGTATGGTGGTCAATATTACTCAGGGGATCAACATGTACACAGTAACACTGGTCATAATGTATGGTGGTCAATATTACTCAGGGGATCAACATGTACACAGTAACACTTGTCATAACGTATGGTGGTCAATATTACTCAGGGGATCAACATGTACACAGTAACACTGGTCATAACGTATGGTGGTCAATATTACTCAGAGGGTCCAACATGTACACAGTAACACTAGTCATAACGTATGGTGGTCAATATTACTCAGGGGATCAACATGTACACAGTAACACTTGTCATAACGTATGGTGGTCAATATTACTCAGGGGATCAACATGTACACAGTAACACTTGTCATAACGTATGGTGGTCAATATTACTCAGGGGATCAACATGTACACAGTAACACTGGTCATAATGTATGGTGGTCAATATTACTCAGAGGGGATCAACATGTACACAGTAACACTTGTCATAATGTATGGTGGTCAATATTACTCAGGGGATCAACATGTACACAGTAACACTGGTCATAACGTATGGTGGTCAATATTACTCAGGGGATCAACATGTACACAGTAACACTGGTCATAACGTATGGTGGTCAATATTACTCAGGGGATCAACATGTACACAGTAACACTGGTCATAACGTATGGTGGTCAATATTACTCAGGGGATCAACAGGTACACAGTAACACTGGACAAAATTACCACGATTATAAAACGGAAAAACACAATACATTAAGAGAGTATTTTAAGGGAACTAAATACGACATAACATCACAAGCAACAGATATGAACAATCTACATAGAGTGTTCTGCAACATATATAATAATGGAATCCAATGTTACATTCCAAAACAAAGTAATTGAGGTAAAAATAAAAGAAAATGGCTTAATGTGAGAAGCTCCAGAGCTTTGATCAAAAAAATTACTTTGAAGTTATATAGGAAGGTGAGAAGTGAGGAAATTATGCAAATTAACAAGGCAAGAATGGAAGAAGGAAGAGATTTTGAAAGAGAAAGTATTGCATGGTAGCAAGACTGAATCAGATTATTTATTCATGTTTGTTAAGAGTAAACTGTGTGTTAGACAATATGAAAAATGAAGAATAACGATTAACTGAAGTTGGGGAAATGTGTGAGGTATTAAATGTGTGAGGTATTAAATGTGTGAGGTATTAAATGTGTGAGGTATTAAATGTGTGAGGTATTAAATGTGTGAGGTATTAAATGTGTGAGGTATTAAATGTGTGAGGTATTAAATGTGTGAGGTATTAAATGTGTGAGGTATTAAATGTGTGAGGTATTAAATGTGTGAGGTATTAAATGTGTGAGGTATTAAATGTGTGAGGTATTAAATGTGTGAGGTATTAAATGTGTGGGGTATTAAATGTGTGAGGTAGTAAATGTGTGAGGTAGTAAATGTGTGAGGTATTAAATGTGTGAGGTATTAAATGTGTGAGGTATTAAATGTGTGAGGTATTAAATGTGTGAGGTATTAAATGTGTGAGGTATTAAATGTGTGAGGTATTAAATGTGTGAGGTATTAAATGTGTGAGGTATTAAATGTGTGAGGTATTAAATGTGTGAGGTATTAAATGTGTGGGGTATTAAATGTGTGAGGTATTAAATGTGTGAGGTATTAAATGTGTGAGGTATTAAATGTGTGAGGTATTAAATGTGTGAGGTATTAAATGTGTGAGGTATTAAATGTGTGAGGTATTAAATGTGTGAGGTATTAAATGTGTGAGGTATTAAATGTGTGAGGTATTAAATGTGTGAGGTATTAAATGTGTGAGGTATTAAATGTGTGATGTGTGGGGTATTAAATGTGTGAGGTATTAAATGTGTGAGGTATTAAATGTGTGAGGTATTAAATGTGTGAGGTATTAAATGTGTGAGGTATTAAATGTGTGAGGTATTAAATGTGTGAGGTATTAAATGTGTGAGGTATTAAATGTGTGAGGTATTAAATGTGTGAGGTATTAAATGTGTGAGGTATTAAATGTGTGAGGTATTAAATGTGTGAGGTATTAAATGTGTGAGGTATTAAATGTGTGAGGTATTAAATGTGTGAGGTATTAAATGTGTGAGGTATTAAATGTGTGAGGTATTAAATGTGTGAGGTATTAAATGTGTGAGGTATTAAATGTGTGAGGTATTAAATGTGTGAGGTATTAAATGTGTGAGGTATTAAATGTGTGGGGTATTAAATGTGTGGGGTATTAAATGTGTGAGGTATTAAATGTGTGAGGTATTAAATGTGTGAGGTATTAAATGTGTGGGGTATTAAATGTGTGAGGTATTAAATGTGTGGGGTATTAAATGTGTGAGGTATTAAATGTGTGAGGTATTAAATGTGTGAGGTATTAAATGTGTGGGGTATTAAATGTGTGGGGTATTAAATGTGTGGGGTATTAAATGTGTGAGGTATTAAATGTGTGGGGTATTAAATGTGTGAGGTATTAAATGTGTGGGGTATTAAATGTGTGAGGTATTAAATGTGTGGGGTATTAAATGTGTGGGGTATTAAATGTGTGGGGTATTAAATGTGTGAGGTATTAAATGTGTGAGGTATTAAATGTGTGGGGTATTAAATGTGTGGGGTATTAAATGTGTGGGGTATTAAATGTGTGGGGTATTAAATGTGTGGGGTATTAAATGTGTGAGGTATTAAATGTGTGAGGTATTAAATGTGTGGGGTATTAAATGTGTGGGGTATTAAATGTGTGAGGTATTAAATGTGTGGGGTATTAAATGTGTGGGGTATTAAATGTGTGAGGTATTAAATGTGTGGGGTATTAAATGTGTGGGGTATTAAATGTGTGGGGTATTAAATGTGTGGGGTATTAAATGTGTGGGGTATTAAATGTGTGGGGTATTAAATGTGTGGGGTATTAAATGTGTGGGGTATTAAATGTGTGAGGTATTAAATGTGTGGGGTATTAAATGTGTGAGGTATTAAATGTGTGAGGTATTAAATGTGTGGGGTATTAAATGTGTGGGGTATTAAATGTGTGGGGTATTAAATGTGTGGGGTATTAAATGTGTGATGTGTATGGTATTAAATGTGTGAGGTATTAAATGTGTGGGGTATTAAATGTGTGAGGTATTAAATGTGTGAGGTATTAAATGTGTGGGATATTAAATGTGTGAGGTATTAAATGTGTGAGGTATTAAATGTGTGAGGTATTAAATGTGTGGGGTATTAAATGTGTGAGGTATTAAATGTGTGGGGTATTAAATGTGTGGGGTATTAAATGTGTGGGGTAAATGTGTGAGGTATTAAATGTGTGGGGTATTAAATGTGTGAGGTATTAAATGTGTGAGGTATTAAATGTGTGAGGTATTAAATGTGTGGGGTATTAAATGTGTGAGGTATTAAATGTGTGGGGTATTAAATGTGTGAGGTATTAAATGTGTGAGGTATTAAATGTGTGGGGTATTAAATGTGTGAGGTATTAAATGTGTGGGGTATTAAATGTGTGGGGTATTAAATGTGTGAGGTATTAAATGTGTGGGGTATTAAATGTGTGGGGTATTAAATGTGTGGGGTATTAAATGTGTGAGGTATTAAATGTGTGAGGAATTAAATGTGTGGGGTATTAAATGTGTGGGGTATTAAATGTGTGAGGTATTAAATGTGTGGGGTATTAAATGTGTGGGGAATTAAATGTGTGGGGTATTAAATGTGTGAGGTATTAAATGTGTGGGGTATTAAATGTGTGGGGAATTAAATGTGTGGGGTATTAAATGTGTGAGGTATTAAATGTGTGGGGTATTAAATGTTTGGGGAATTAAATGTGTGGGGTATTAAATGTGTGAGGTATTAAATGTGTGGGGTATTAAATGTGTGAGGTATTAAATGTGTGGGGTATTAAATGTGTGGGGAATTAAATGTGTGGGGTATTAAATGTGTGGGGTATTAAATGTGTGGGGTATTAAATGTGTGAGGTATTAAATGTGTGGGGTATTAAATGTGTGGGGAATTAAATGTGTGGGGTATTCAATGTGTGTATTAAAGGTATTAAATGTATTAAATGTGGGGTATTAAATGTGTGTGTGTGGGGTATTAAATGTGTGAGGTATTAAATGTGTGGGGTATTAAATGTGTGAGGTATTAAATGTGTGGGGTATTAAATGTGTGAGGTATTAAATGTGTGGGGTATTAAATGTGTGAGGTATTAAATGTGTGGGGTATTAAATGTGTGAGGTATTAAATGTGTGGGGTATTAAATGTGTGAGGTATTAAATGTGTGGGGTATTAAATGTGTGGGGTATTAAATGTGTGGGTATTAAATGTGTGAGGTATTAAATGTGTGGGGTATTAAATGTGTGAGGTATTAAATGTGTGGGGTATTAAATGTGTGAGGTATTAAATGTGTGGGGTATTAAATGTGTGGGGTATTAAATGTGTGAGGTATTAAATGTGTGGGGTATTAAATGTGTGGGGTATTAAATGTGTGAGGTATTAAATGTGTGGGGTATTAAATGTGTGGGGTATTAAATGTGTGAGGTATTAAATGTGTGGGGTATTAAATGTGTGGGGTATTAAATGTGTGGGGTATTAAATGTGTGAGGTATTAAATGTGTGAGGTATTAAATGTGTGGGGTATTAAATGTGTGAGGTATTAAATGTGTGGGGTATTAAATGTGTGAGGTATTAAATGTGTGGGGTATTAAATGTGTGAGGTATTAAATGTGTGGGGTATTAAATGTGTGAGGTATTAAATGTGTGGGGTATTAAATGTGTGAGGTATTAAATGTGTGGGGTATTAAATGTGTGGGGTATTAAATGTGTGGGGTATTAAATGTGTGGGGTATTAAATGTGTGAGGTATTAAATGTGTGGGGTATTAAATGTGTGGGGTATTAAATGTGTGGGGTATTAAATGTGTGAGGTATTAAATGTGTGAGGTATTAAATGTGTGAGGTATTAAATGTGTGGGGTATTAAATGTGTGAGGTATTAAATGTGTGAGGTATTAAATGTGTGAGGTATTAAATGTGTGAGGTATTAAATGTGTGGGGTATTAAATGTGTGAGGTATTAAATGTGTGAGGTATTATATGTGTGGGGTATTAAATGAGTGAGGTATTAAATGTGTGAGGTATTAAATGTGTGAGGTATTATATGTGTGGGGTATTAAATGAGTGAGGTATTAAATGTGTGAGGTATTAAATGTGTGGGGTATTAAATGTGTGAGGTATTAAATGTGTGGGGTATTAAATGTGTGGGGTATTAAATATGTGAGGTATTATATGTGTGGGGTATTAAATGAGTGAGGTATTAAATGTGTGGGGTATTAAATGTGTGGGGTATTAAATGTGTGAGGTATTAAATGTGTGAGGTATTAAATGTGTGAGGTATTAAATGTGTGGGGTATTAAATGTGTGGGGTATTAAATGTGTGAGGTATTAAATGTGTGGGGTATTAAATGCGCGGGGTATTAAATGTGTGAGGTATTAAATGTGTGAGGTATTAAATGTGTGGGGTATTAAATGTGTGGGGTATTAAATGTGTGAGGTATTAAATGTGTGAGGTATTAAATGTGTGGGGTATTAAATGTGTGAGGTATTAAATGTGTGGGGTATTAAATGCGTGGGGTATTAAATGTGTGAGGTATTAAATGTGTGAGGTATTAAATGTGTGGGGTATTAAATGTGTGGGGTATTAAATGTGTGAGGTATTAAATGTGTGAGGTATTAAATGTGTGGGGTATTAAATGTGTGGGGTATTAAATGTGTGAGGTATTAAATGTGTGAGGTATTAATGTGTGAGGTATTAAATGTGTGAGGTATTAAATGTGTGAGGCATTAAATGTGTGGGGTATTAAATGTGTGAGGCATTAAATGTGTGAGGTATTAAATGTGTGGGGTATTAAATGTGTGGGGTATTAAATGTGTGAGGTATTATATGTGTGGGGTATTAAATGAGTGAGGTATTAAATGTGTGGGGTATTAAATGTGTGGGGTATTAAATGTGTGAGGTATTAAATGTGTGAGGTATTAAATGTGTGAGGTATTAAATGTGTGGGGTATTAAATGTGTGGGGTATTAAATGTGTGAGGTATTAAATGTGTGGGGTATTAAATGTGCGGGGTATTAAATGTGTGAGGTATTAAATGTGTGAGGTATTAAATGTGTGGGGTATTAAATGTGTGGGGTATTAAATGTGTGAGGTATTAAATGTGTGAGGTATTAAATGTGTGAGGTATTAAATGTGTGGGGTATTAAATGTGTGAGGTATTAAATGTGTGGGGTATTAAATGCGTGGGGTATTAAATGTGTGAGGTATTAAATGTGTGAGGTATTAAATGTGTGGGGTATTAAATGTGTGGGGTATTAAATGTGTGAGGTATTAAATGTGTGAGGTATTAATGTGTGAGGTATTAAATGTGTGAGGTATTAAATGTGTGAGGTATTAAATGTGTGAGGTATTAAATGTGTGAGGTATTAAATGTGTGAGGTATTAAATGTGTGAGGCATTAAATGTGTGAGGTATTAAATGTGTGGGGTATTAAATGTGTGGGGTATTAAATATGTGAGGTATTATATGTGTGGGGTATTAAATGAGTGAGGTATTAAATGTGTGGGGTATTAAATGTGTGGGGTATTAAATGTGTGAGGTATTAAATGTGTGAGGTATTAAATGTGTGAGGTATTAAATGTGTGGGGTATTAAATGTGTGGGGTATTAAATGTGTGAGGTATTAAATGTGTGGGGTATTAAATGCGCGGGGTATTAAATGTGTGAGGTATTAAATGTGTGAGGTATTAAATGTGTGAGGTATTAAATGTGTGGGGTATTAAATGTGTGAGGTATTAAATGTGTGGGGTATTAAATGCGTGGGGTATTAAATGTGTGAGGTATTAAATGTGTGAGGTATTAAATGTGTGGGGTATTAAATGTGTGGGGTATTAAATGTGTGAGGTATTAAATGTGTGAGGTATTAATGTGTGAGGTATTAAATGTGTGAGGTATTAAATGTGTGAGGTATTAAATGTGTGAGGTATTAAATGTGTGAGGTATTAAATGTGTGAGGTATTAAATGTGTGAGGCATTAAATGTGTGAGGTATTAAATGTGTGGGGTATTAAATGTGTGGGGTATTAAATATGTGAGGTATTATATGTGTGGGGTATTAAATGAGTGAGGTATTAAATGTGTGGGGTATTAAATGTGTGGGGTATTAAATGTGTGAGGTATTAAATGTGTGAGGTATTAAATGTGTGAGGTATTAAATGTGTGGGGTATTAAATGTGTGGGGTATTAAATGTGTGAGGTATTAAATGTGTGGGGTATTAAATGCGCGGGGTATTAAATGTGTGAGGTATTAAATGTGTGAGGTATTAAATGTGTGGGGTATTAAATGTGTGGGGTATTAAATGTGTGAGGTATTAAATGTGTGAGGTATTAAATGTGTGAGGTATTAAATGTGTGGGGTATTAAATGTGTGAGGTATTAAATGTGTGGGGTATTAAATGCGTGGGGTATTAAATGTGTGAGGTATTAAATGTGTGAGGTATTAAATGTGTGGGGTATTAAATGTGTGGGGTATTAAATGTGTGAGGTATTAAATGTGTGAGGTATTTAATATGTGAGGTATTAAATGTGTGAGGTATTAAATGTGTGAGGTATTTAATATGTGAGGTATTAAATGTGTGAGGTATTTAATATGTGAGGTATTAAATGTGTGAGGTATTAAATGTGTGAGGTATTAAATGTGTGAGGCATTAAATGTGTGAGGTATTAAATGTGTGGGGTATTAAATGTGTGGGGTATTAAATGTGTGAGGTATTAAATGTGTGGGGTATTAAATGTGTGAGGTATTAAATGTGTGGGGTATTAAATGTGTGAGGTATTAAATGTGTGGGGTATTAAATGTGTGAGGTATTAAATGTGTGAGGTATTAAATGTGTGGGGTATTAAATGTGTGAGGTATTAAATGTGTGAGGTATTAAATGTGTGGGGTATTAAATGTGTGAGGTATTAAATGTGTGAGGTATTAAATGTGTGAGGTATTAAATGTGTGAGGTATTAAATTTGTGAGATATTAAAGAGAAAGTGTCAGAATATATTGTCCAGTGTAAAATGTCAAGATAATGCAATAAATAAAGACGAAGTAAAGAAATTACTTCTGGAAACTGAAAATAAAAACAGAAGTTAGGATAGAAATCACAAGTTTTCAAAAATGTTCAGAAAAATAACACATTTAGTAAGAATTTATTTTTAAATTTCACTAGAGGGAAGAAGGCGGACTTTGTAGTAATATTTTAAGAAGAGAACAAGAAGAGGCCATTTAAACTAAAGGTCGAGTCCACTGACAAATTTTCTTGTAAACACAACTGGAAAAACCATTTAAGTAAAGTGGAAAGAAATACTTAGAGATGAGAGATGACTGACTAGTGAATAATTTGGTTAAGAGTCTGCAAATACCTGTATCAAGTAAATTAATCTCGTACATAACTGATCAGGAAAAGATATGTGAACTGGTTGAGATTAATTGATAAACGCGGAATAGAGGGGATACAAGGAAAATTATGATAATGGAGGAGACACCTCCTGTTTAGGACGAACATACGAACTCTTAGAAAAGGAATAAAATGTCCTGGTGGGAAGGTTCCACCAGTGGGGTGCCATGATGTTCTAGTGGGAAGGTTCCAGCAGTGGGGTGCCATGATGTTCTAGTGGGAAGGTTCCAGCAGTGGGGTGCCATGATGTTCTAGTGGGAAGGTTCCACCAGTGGGGTGCCATGATGTTCTAGTGGGAAGGTTCCAGCAGTGGGGTGCCATGATGTTCTAGTGGGAAGGTTCCAGCAGTGGGGTGCCATGATGTTCTAGTGGGAAGGTTCCACCAGTGGGGTGCCATGATGTTCTAGTGGGAAGGTTCCACCAGTGGGGTGCCATGATGTTCTAGTGGGAAGGTTCCACCAGTGGGGTGCCATGATGTTCTAGTGGGAAGGTTCCACCAGTGGGGTGCCATGATGTTCTAGTGGGAAGGTTCCACCAGTGGGGTGCCATGATGTTCTAGTGGGAAGGTTCCACCAGTGGGGTGCCATGATGTTCTAGTGGGAAGGTTCCACCAGTGGGGTGCCACAATGTCCTGGTGGGAAGGTGCCACCAGTGGGATGCCACAATGTCCTGGTGGGAAGGTGCCACCAGTGGGGTGCCACAAGGATCTGTACTTCCTCCAATATTTTTAACTGATATGAAAAACGCACCAGAAGAAATAGGAAACTATATAAATATATTTTTTGGACGATGCATAAATCTTAGGTAAAATACAAAATAAAAATGGAAGTAAATCTGTGCAGGATTACTTAAGTTAGCTTAGAACTTAAAGTGAAGATACAAGATAGAATTTTATGGGGGGAAAAATGCCACGTAATTGAATTAGAACAAAATCAAATCCGGCCACATGTCACTATGTGACAAAATATTGAACGTATTACATGGAAAGAAATGGGGGTCTATTAGTTATTATTAACAAAAAAAAATAATTGAACATATAAAAAATATGTTGAGACACTCATATATTTCACTTGCAAACTATAAAATACCTTTCAGATAGATAGATGGAAAGATATTAGAAGCTATTTACACCAAATGTTGAGCTAAAACTGGAATATGAGCAGCTGTGGTGGCCACAACTTTTAAAAGTATGTAAATAAGTCAGAAAGGGTCAAATGATATATAAAAAAACAACAATAAGAGAAAAAAGTATGACGAAAGATTGAAAACACAAGGAAAAGAAGAGACATGACAACTACATACAAAGTTTTGAAATAGTAGATAATGAAGACATGTTAGTAGCTACAACAGGGACAACATGAGACCACAGTTGCAAATTAGAGGAAAAGTATTGTGGAAAGGATAGTAGAAATTGTCACTTCTCGAAATAGATCAGTGGATCAGTGGAACACTTTAAAGGAGAAATTAGTAAGTGCTGCAACTAGTGGAAATTTACAAAAAAATATATGATTGAGTATTACAAATGTGACACCACGAGCACAACTCTTCTACTGTAGATAGAAATAGGTTATTGCAAATAAGTAATTGCACATACTTACACACACACACACACACACACATACATGGAGGCAGGAACCATACATAGTTTTAAGACGAGGTTTGATAAAGCTCATGGAGCAGGGAGAGAGAGGACCCAGTAGCAACCAGTGAAGAGGCGGGGCCAGGAGCTATGAATCGACCCCTGCAACCACAAATAGGTGAGTACAAATGGGTAAGTACACAAACTACACACACACACACACACACACACAGAACAAAGATAGGATGTTCCAGAGATGGGATACAGCAACAAGGGATCACAATTAGAAATTGAAGACTCAGATGAATCAGAGGGATTTCTTCAGCCAAAGAAAGATGTACATGAATAAGACACATGTGTCTTATTCATCAGTGTGTCTGTGTTGTGTATCAGTAATAAAAAGAAAGAAAAAACATTTAACGTGTTGTATGTGGAATTGTAACATAATCTTAATTGTAAAATAACTTTAATTGTAAAATAACTTTAATTGTAAAATAACTTTAATTGTAACATAACATTAATTGTAACATAACATTAATTGTAACATAACATTAATTGTAACATAACATTAATTGCGAGGCTGAGGAACTGTTGAATATATAAATGGTTGTAACTATAACTATAAGTTTTAAAGGGGTGGAGGGGTAAGCCAGTGGAAGGCCTCGGTCAGATGACCAAAAGCTCCAACGGCGGGTCATCATCTGACCAAGACCCGCGTCAGGAAACACTTGTCCTGTTTCCTGACGAACCTGTCAACTGGGATGAGTTTTTTTCATCTAAGAGCAATACAAAGGCATGAAACAGATCACGATTTTATTAAGACAAAGTTTCGCTCTGATGAGCGAAACGTTGTCGGAATAGCGTCTTGCTAGAGCTGTCAGTAGGAGCTCCTGTTTACATTTTTACTGGTGCTGAAAGCCATCTTGTAGGTTCGCCCTGTGACCGACTTCGGGGTTTTTCAAGCCTCGAAGCCTCACTGGAGCCAGGCTTCCTGTACTTGTAAAAATAAAAAATATTATTATTATTATTTTGGTTTTTAACCAGGCTGCTGCTGTTAGCGTCCCGACTGTCCTAGTCATCACCATCTGGTTGATCTGGCACTTGATGTGGACGGTGGTCCAGTTATTTCTTGAAGATTTTAACTCTACCATTGCTAATTGATGAAGGAGACACATGTCTCACTCATCAAATAGCAATGGATAGTTTTACTGACGACAGTAAAAATATCCAGGTGTTCCACATGTGTTTAACTCATCAGTAGTTGAACAGGCTTGGTCCACACATGTTCACACAGTGCCATCCCGTGTTCAATAACAAATTCTTTTGTTTTCTACATTAGAATTAAGATGTATTACTTATCACATAATGTCATAACTGATGGAGCGTTTGGTTAACAACCATAAAGACCCAGGTTGAATCCTGGGGGGGTTGGAAAATACGAATATTGTCAGAATAGTGAATATATCTCCTGACGCGTCTGTTGCATAGTGACCAGTTGAGTGACCAGCTGAGTGACCAGTTGAGTGACCAGTTGAGTGACCAGTTGAGTGACCAGTTGAGTGACCAGTTGAGTCACCAGTTGAGTCACCAGTTGAGTGACCAGTTGAGTGACCAGTTGAGTGACCAGCTGAGTGACCAGTTGAGTGACCAGTTGAGTGACCAGTTGAGTCACCAGTTGAGTCACCAGTTGAGTCACCAGTTGAGTCACCAGTTGAGTCACCAGCTGAGTGACCAGTTGAGTCACCAGTTGAGTCACCAGTTGAGTCACCAGTTGAGTCACCAGTTGAGTCACCAGTTGAGTCACCAGTTGAGTCACCAGTTGAGTGACCAGCTGAGTGACCAGTTGAGTGACCAGTTGAGTCACCAATTGAGTGACCAGTTGAGTCACCAGTTGAGTGACCAGCTGAGTGACCAGTTGAGTAACCAGTTGAGTGACCAGTTGAGTCACCAGTTGAGTCACCAGTTGAGTGACCAGTTGAGTTACCAGCTGAGTGACCAGTTGAGTGACCAGTTGAGTGACCAGCTGAGCGACCAGTTGAATGACCAGCTGAGTGACCAGTTGAGTGACCAGTTGAGTGACCAGTTGAGTGACCAGTTGCGTGACCAGTTGAGTGACCAGCTGATTGACCAGTTGAATGACCAGCTGAGTGGCCGGCTGAGTGACCAGATGAGTGACCAGTTGAGTGACCAGCTGAGTGACCAGCTGAGTGACCAGCTGAGTGACCTGCTGAGTAACCAGCTGAGTGGGACTTTTGGCCACTGTTGAACGAAGTCTTCCAGTAGCTTCACGGTCAACCTGAGAACATTAACAATGATTCACAAGATGTGATGAGGGTTCACCAATAAACCCACACTTTGGATGAGAACCTTATAACGATGTTTCGGTCCATCCTGAACCATTGTCAAGGTCAGAATGAACCAAAACGTCGCCAGGTGGTTTCTCTTCCTAAGTGCGAATTTTGCTGAGGTGTTCCATCCACGGTATTGTGATTTTTTTATTCTTGATGACAGTTCAGTCTAGAATAAAAGTTAGTGGGTCCCACACAACAGGTTTGTCAGGTCTCCTAGCACCTGCTGCCTAGGTTCACCTAGCAGCATATAAATACCTAGAAGTTAGTCGCCTAGTGGGTCGCATCCCGGGGTAGGACTTTAAGTAAAATACTAGATATAAGTCTCATTTTTATTTTATGGTCAAACTTTGATTTTTGTTTCTCCGGAGCACACATAAATAATACAGAGAAATGGATAAGGTTGATAATGTAATAATTGCATGCTCTACGGACGCCCTTATATGCAAAGCATTTCCTGAGTTATTAACTCTCAGGGGTTAAATTCCTTATACAATGGGTTAATATAAATGTTAATATTTTTCTGTATTACAGTGGTATATATGTGTTCGTTTGTTCCTGGAACCATTGGTAAGAAGTATCTTCTTATCTGATAAGCATTTGTTAAAATTAGGAAGGTTCAAGATATGAGTTTGTTCATTTAGTGACATCAGATCCGCTGACGTATCACATTACGCAGAGCTGACGACATAATGCAAGTAACCTTCAATCCATAGCAGAAATATTATGGGATCATGTATGTTTATATCTACTGCCAAGGACATTTCCGCGTGTACCTACTTGGCAGAAAGAACAAGCCTCGACGACGCTCTCTGGGTATTTCTAAACCCGCTGTGGATGGCGAGGGAGTTGGTAACCCCCTTAGTCCAAAAATGAACATCATTTGAACTTGGCGCACTCGAAAAGGCCTGTACTATTTTAGTTCAGTGGGCGCGGACCAATGGTAGGTGCATATAGTGTACGTCAGCACTGTGCCAGCCAACCACAGTCATCCACATTGAGTATCACGTTTAAGCTGCTCGGCAACTCTGCAAATCCTAATATATATATATGTGTATATGTGTGTACATTGACCCTAGTATTGTCTTACAGTAGTCAGCTTCTAACGAGGTATTTGTTGTTGGAGATTATAATTATGACCAGGGACAGATGCTTTTGTATTTTAAGCTCCGCGAGCAGGTAAATTTCCCGTCATGGTGAGGCAGGAATCAGCTGAGAGGCGTCGTCTGCTGCCACAGGTATTATTGCGCTATATCTAGCTTCTCATACGCGCTCACTCGAATTTATTTGTCTTAAAGCCATACCCACATAGTGTTTTATAAATCTGAAAGTAACATAGAGGGTAAAGTTTGGGTAATAAGTGTGTTTACAGTGAGAGACGCATGTGAGGCGTCACTTGTGGTGGTCGAGACGCCCGTACGTGGCCATACGCTACTCAGTGTTTTTCTGGTGGTGATGGTGGGCGTGTGACACAAACTTCAGTGGGGAAATCTCACTTGATAAGTTGTGCTTAACACTTAATTGTACGTCCGTCGCCAGTTTCATCACCGATATGATGGTGTGTCGCGTCACAAACATTGCGAGGTGGTAGTCGTGAGGTTAAAAGTGGAGTGGAGTGAGTTAATAATTGTATTGTCCGGGAGGGTGTGAACCTGTGGAGTTCCGTCATCATCAGCTGCTGGCCAGCCAGGAACTGCTCAAGCTGCTGCTGCTGCTGATGATGATGATGATCAAGTGATGCTGTTCTGCTCTCGCTGCTCCAGTGCTACTGTCTTGATGCACGAAGACTGATGCACAGTAGATGGAAATAGTTATTAATAATCTCACTCAATGACGGTGAGTCCTCACAAAGATGCTTACAAGCACGCACATGAAAAATATATTTCCAGGAAAAATATTAAATGAAAATATTTGAGAGTAACAGCCACATAAATGAATAAATCTAGAAATGCAGAGAGAGAGAGAGAGAGCTAGAGAGAGAGCTAGAGAGAGCTAGAGAGAGAGCTAGAGAGAGCTAGAGCTACTACCTACAGTAGTATCTTGGGTAACACGCTTGTATTAACTCATAAAGACTTATTCAACCTTAAGTCTATATATTTCTTTTATTACCCATGATTGTCGGTCCTCTGTCCACCAACCAGTGAGAAAACATTCAGTTTACTACTAAAAGTACCCGGGTCGAGCCCTGGTAGGGGCGACACGAATGGGCAAGCCTGGTAGCACCTACTGCCACTGTTACCTAGCATTACATATCTGGGAATTAGTAAACTTGTGAGAAACCTAAAAAAAAAAAATGAAAAGGACAGCAGTGGCAATAAGCCACTGCTGAGTTTTCTTGCGTTATCCTGGGTTATTAACCCTCAAGAGTGAACAACCCAGGATAATCAGTCAGTACCACTTTTTTTTTTGCACACTTCTGTGTTATCGTAGTCTCGGTTATTAATAACTTAAAATGTTGCCATTAACCAAAGACGTTACCGCTTTGCAGGAATATATTATTATATGTGGAAGTGTTAAAACATGAAGCACTTGACAAATGAGAGGCAATCAAGTTCGATCCAAGGGGAGAACAGATCCAATTCCTTGGATCAAGAACCCTTCACAAGCCTCAAAACACCTCCCTTGAGGGATTATTATTAATTCCACAAACCTAAAAGAAATGCCCTGTGGAGAAATTTTCTCCAGGAGGGGGGGTATCAGCCCCCTTTTTTTAGCCGATAATTTCCTTTATGCTTAGTTGCGAAAAAAAAGTGAAAAAAAAAAATTGTCGCCGACGCTGTATGACCCATACAGGCTTAACGCTTTTTTTTTAATATATCATTTTGTAATTATTTACAGGCGTTTTAGAATATTTCGCCTTCCAGTTTATTAATAATAATTTAGAAAAAATCGGTATGACCCTTTAAGTTTAACGCTTTTTCTTGACTATAAAGCTATTCAATATGTAAATGTATGTGTTCATACATAATTAAAATGAAGATCTGAAAAACACATTTATTTATAGGACGTGGTAGGGGAAGAACAGCTTCGGGGAGAAGTCTCCAGATTTGTCCCTGGGGAATACCTAGAGGGTGTTCCGGGGGTCAACGCCCCCGCGGCCCAGTTCATGACCAGGTCTTGTGGTGGATAAAGGCCTGTTTATCCAGGCTGTTACTGTTGACCGCATGCGAACTGATGTACGAACCACAGCCCGGCTGTGGTCTGTTGGTATTTCCCCTTATGTATGCTGGGAGGCAGTTGAACAGTCTTGGGCCCCTGACACTGTGTAGTCTCTTAGCATACTCGTGGCGCCCCTGCTTTTCACCGCCTGCCGAGTTTTGTTTGTTTTCATAGGGAGTGATTTCCGTGTGCAGATTTGGGATTAGTCCCTGTAAGATTTTCCAAGTGTATATTATCATGCACCTTTCTTCTCTGCGTTCTAAGGAGTACAGGTCAGGTCAAGGAACTTAACCGTTCGCAGTAATTTAGGTGCTTTATTGCATTTATACGTGCAGTGAAAGTTCTCTATATATTCTACAGGTCTGCAATTGAAAGGGGCCGTTAGTGTACAGCAGTATTCCAGCCTAGAGAGAAATTATGACTCAAGAAATCGTAATGACACGATTGCAAATAAACCATACCATATGGTTTATTTGCAATCGTGTCATTACGATTTCTTGAGTCATGTTGACGGCAGTGAAGGGACTTGAGCTAGAGTTCGTCACGGCCACGCTAGCTGGAGATTCGTCTGTAAAAACTTGCATTTGTGGTCACAGAGGTGCCTGTGCTAACTTTCCTATGGTGTAGAAATATACCTAGTTGGATGAATCTTATTGTGGCTAGCTGGTTTAGTGGCTAACGCGACGGGCTGGAGTTTTGAGACTCTATGACCGCGGGTTCAATCCCGGCCGGGGGTATGGTTTAGAGAGAAATTATTTGAAGAGTATCATCATTGGCTTGGCATCCCTAATTTTGAAGGTTCTCATTATCCATCCTATCATTTTCCTAGCAGATGCAGTAGAAACATTGTTGTGACCTTTGAAAGTACATTCATTCTCTTCTCCGAGGCTGAGGGTTCCTAGTTAGCGCTAGAGGTGATACCTTCCTATATATTTTTTGTAATTATAAATTAAGATAATAGTCTGCATTTTATAGAACTCTATGCTAAGATGAAAGCAAAATGCCAGCGTACATGGAGGAAGAGGAGAGGGAGGGGAAGAGAAGAGGAGACAGCGAGTTGACAGACCCAGATGAAAGAGATAGATGATTAATTGGAGATGGTCAAAATAGAAATTGGGACAAAAATAGATTGAGACGGGCAAGAGACTGAGACATATAAAGACAGACGAGCCACTGACAGATGAGAGGGCGGGGGGGGGGGGTGAGAGATGAGAGACAAAATGGATGGGAGACGATATGCATGAGAGACGTGAAGAAAAAAGGTGAGAAAGATACATGATAATATACGCTTGGAAAATCTTAAGAGGGACTAGTCCCAATTCTGCACACGAAAATCACGCCCTATGAAAGCAAAAGATTCGGCAGACAATTCAGTATCCTCCCATTAAAAAGCAGTGGTGCCATAAGTAAGCTAAGAGACAGCACAATAAGCGTCAGGGGCCCAAGACTGTTCAACCGCTCCTAGCATACATAAAGAGAGAGGGTTACCAATAGGCCCCTGGTTGTCTTCACGAGGGAGTCGGACAGGCACCCAAAGTCAGTACTTGACTACCCGGGCTGTGGTTCGTACGTCGGTTTATGTTCAGCCAGCAGTAACAGTCTCGTTAAATTAGACACATGTGCAACTCTTGGGTAGCTTCAATAAAGATACCCAAGAGTTGCACATGTGTCTAATTTAACAACATGTCGGTTCTTTGAACCATTCATCTACAGTAACAGTCTCGTTGATCAGGCCCTGATTCACTACGAGGCCTGATAATGGACCAGGCCGCGGGGGCGTTGACCCCCCGCAACACCCTCCAGGTAAAGAGCAATCTCATATTGTGAGTGTATCGCTCAATTTAGAGCTTTACCAGTTCATGATAACGTTCTACACGGCATTATCAAATCATGACTCATGAAGCTCAAGTGTACAAAAAGTACACCTGACGTCTATAATACTGTGGGCAGTGTGCTTTTGTATTCAGAAACAGCTTTACCCAGGAAAGAATGATGTTATGATACATGAACTTGTGAGAACACAAGTTATGGCGAGAGATTCGTCTGTAAAAAAACAATCATTTGTGATCAGTGGGGCCCATGCTAATCTTCCTGGTGTATACTGAAAAACAGAGTTTAATTGAATGGTACAGTGAATAGGGCACCGACATGCTAGTTTTAGATTGGCTTGACACGAGTTCGACGTGTCTCCCCCCCCCCCTCACCGTTCAGCGAGTTAGCATAAATGATGATCTTCAAGACTAAATGATGATGATGCTAGATTGCTTGCTAGTGTCTTTCCTCTGCAATGAAAGCAGTGATGTTTTATCCAGGAATCAGTGGCAGGAAAATAGTGTACTCACAGGGGTAGATTCAAAGCACCTGACCTATCACCATAATTCCTGACTTTGAGTCCCCAAGTACATTTGGGGGGAGGGGGGATAGAAAGTATTCAGGCTCAATTCAGGGAACCGGAGCACAGATCCAATTCTCTAGATCAAGAGCTCCTCACCAACGTCAAGGAACCTCCCTTGAGAGGCTTTCAGTAGATAGCTTCAGTGTGGACTTAGTACACTTAAAGTACTCTGCTGTTTTTCTCATGTATTCTCTTTTCTATGTACTCTCATGTACATGTCCCTCTGTATTAAGTTTGTTGCTCTTGCAGACGGCTGTGCTTAGTTCTGTTTATTCTAGTCTGCTTACGACCTGGATCTTCCTTTCCCAGCATAGAATTTCGTTAACAGTATCGAGCAGTGCATCACTTTCAACTGCTTCTCGTTTGGCGACTTTGTGTGTAGAGTGCGGTCCTGGTTAGCCTGTACATGGAACACTTGGAGAAGAGAGACACCGCGCACAGTGTAGTATCATGGCTGCGAGATGTGGAATATAACCTAGTTATTGTACCCAGGCTACCCGACACAACTGTACTCCTTGATAGATTCAGCACTCTAGAACCCTTAAATTCACCATGGAGGATGAGCTAGATAGACGTCTATCTTTTCTAGACGTAGTGCCATATAGGAAAAACACTAAAGTAGATTTTAGGGTCTTCAGAAAATCAAAGACGACCTGGGGGGTGAATAAAACACACGTGCAACCCTTGAGTACATTGTGGAGACGTTTTGTCAAACAGTAGCTTTGTCATATCAATACAGAGAGTAATTCTGGAGATTATGGAGGACTTGAAAGTAGTTTGAGGTGATCAATCCATCGGCATTTATGAATCTGTTGGAGATAGTGGAAGACGGGAAGTAGTAATTAAGAGACGATTAGTCCCTCAACTTTACAAGGAAGTGTTTAGTGTACCAGTCTTGATGGACTGAACGACTGACTAATGCACTATTCATTCCAAAATTTATGAATAAAACACCTTTTCAGAGCTAAGGAATTGATCCCCTCAAACTATTTTTTCATGTTTTCCACTGTCTCCAGCATTATCCCATGTAATGGGTACACAAATAACCGCACTTAGGAAAGGGACCTTATGATGACGTTTCGGCCCTTTTTGGACCCTCGTTAAGTCACAACTTGACAATACTTCAGAATGGACCGAAACTTAGTCAAAAGGTTCCTTTCCAAAATGCGGGTTATTTGCTTGGTATTACAGTCACTGTATTGGCTTTTTATTCTTATTGAACTGATAAAGCCCCTGGCGGGCGAAACATCCTAAATGTCCTAATACCGCATTTATGACTTATGAATGTAACTGTTTTACAACATGTATCTTAAACTGAAACTGGAAAGGGTATTAAAACAATGCCACAGACTTCAGGAAAAGCTTTCATTAAGCACCTTTCACTCTGTATCGAGGTTAATCAAGCCAAGATCAGGCTCCCTAGAGCAAAACGTTGTCCCGATAAAATCCTGTTCAAAAATGTGTCTGTCGACCTTATGCTATTTCATCCACGGAGTCAATAGAGCAAATCACAATAGGAGTTGTATAAAAGGTTTTGAAAAAGCTTTTTTGGCAAATGCAACCATTGTGATAGTATGAAAAAAGTCAGTCTAATATCAGTGTGATAGTATGAAAAAAGTCAGTCTAATATCAGATGTGGGGCAGTGGGTATTAAAATTTCCATCAGACTAAAGTAATAAGACAAAATTCAATCTTAAACAAACTGTTGTTGTAACCCTTAGGAATTGTGCAGCGTCTAGGGTACGGGTGGCAGTAAGATTCGATCCAAGGAAAATGAAGGTAGCTCCAATTCTCTGGGTCAAGAACCCTTCATCGTCATCAAGGCACCTTCCATGAAAGGAGTCCTAAGTATAAGTTCTTGTCCTCTGGTTGGTTAGGTTGCATCGACTACACAGGTGTAGTCGATGCTGTACAGGTGACTACACACGTCATTAACGTTGCGTGTCACCTGTACAGCAGTGTACAATACTGAAACCTCCAAAACAGGTATTAAAATCTGAGTGTTATACACCGAGAACTATATACCTCTCGGTGTATTTACCTTATCCTGATAGCAGACATAAAAGAACTGAAATCTTTGTGTTAACCTATACGGACGATACTTCCTGACCATTGGTTAATCACTACAGTGGTTCACCACTATCCACGATTCACTGATTCAGTCATACTTCCCTGTTCAGCATAATCTTATTACAATGAAGAAACAAAAAATAATAAACAGGAGAACCGGGATCACGATGACTGGGGGTTAAAAAAAGGCATTTCTACAACTTAATTACCACACTGACTAATTCACAAAATCCCTATACAGGAATGGAACTGTGTCAATGGGGGGAAGAGGGATGGGGTTACCGAGGGAAAAATGTCTAGACACTTTCGGTACTCACAATATACACTGTCTCTTGCCACTGTTGCAGCCCACAGAGGCCCTTCCTGGCTTTCCGAAGCTCTCGGGCCAGTTTCTCTTGCTATTCTCGGGTTTCTCAAATATACTGTTGCTCCGCCCCCTGCTAAAAATGACTAATAATGTGTGTCATGGTCCATGCATCAGGGCTGTAATCAATAAAATAATATTGCGTACAGTGCGGGTCTAAAGACCAAGTCAGCCTTTCTTCGTAGTGGAGGGGATGAGACTAACCCAAGACGGCACTTCTTACACAAGGAAATAATAAGCCCAACACTTAAAAGCCATTGTACTTAAATTAGCCCAGCAGTTAATGGGAGATACCCATACCGAGTTATGAACTATATAAAATTCTAGAGCTTACACACTTAGATACCATCTCAAGTGGATGATGGAGTTAAGCAATATTGTGTAAAGACCTGCTCATGATCCAAGGAGTTGGCTCTGCCCTTCCCTTTAATAGATCAAATTTGACTTTGTATTCCGTAGGCATTATATGAGCGACCCGTACGGGTTTTGCACTTCCGTGAATATAATATTTAGGCATTAGTTACTGCGCTGTATGACCCTTGTAGGTTTAGCGCTTCTTTTTTATAATAATAATAATAATAATAATAATAATAATAATAACAGACATTAGTTATGGGCAGCAGTAGCCTAAATTATCGAAGTGGCCACCCAGGTATCCTAGTCCCAATCTGGGAGGTGAGAGTATAGTTCCAAAAAAAAAAAAAAAAAAAAACCGTCAGGCTTGACAATATTTTTCATGTATAGATAGAGATCTCTCTCGCCTTAGTTCCAGCAACTGGCTGGTGCCTGAGAATAAAAAAAAAAAATCGGCATTGCATTTTTGATGGTATACAATACAGACAAGTTGATGAGGCACACGTGCAACACCGGTGTTTTCATAGCCGAGAATAACGATACATAGGTGTTGCAAATATCTTATTCATTAACGTCAGTATTTGTTATGACTGAAGTTGTATTCACGAATAACCCTCATTGAGTGAAAACGTACGACCACTTTTTAGTCCGTCCTGGATCATTGTCAAATTACAAGTAAGCGAGAAAATCAGATAAGACCAGAAGACAGGTCGGGAAGAAAAGAGGGGAATAGTAGTGGTGGAATAAGCAGCATGTTACACTAGTAACGAACTATTTACACGAGAAATGGTTACAGTAGCAAGGGGAGGGTCACAAAATTATTTGTCACAAATCTTTTGGTGAAGCATGTTACAGAAGGAGCCGGGTAAAACAGCTAAAATGTCTACTAGGTTAAGCAGCCATATGAAAGAGCTACTAGTTGAATAATAGAGTTTAACATCTATCTACTGTACTACACGAGGGTCATTAAGGCCGCATGTCAACTTCTCACCACCAGACAATACTTTTATTACCTGAAATTGGGATTAAAGTCAATTCTCAGCATAATATACTGAGAAACATACACCTCACAGTGTATATATCCTCCACTAGCTATTATATTAGCAGGAATATTATATGTCAACAGTGTAACCATGAGGAGTAACATACTCAGTTCACGTAGAAAATGTGTTGTATTTGGCATTGACTTACCTCCTAACCCCATCCATTTTCAGTAGTGAAAATTAAGTTTTTGTTTGCGATGCATGTTTGAGGCGACTTCTGAACCTGTAATAACATAAATAATTAATATTTTATTTGCATAATTTGTAGATAGTATATCGTCAAGTAATGCCTCCAGAGTTTTTTTGTTTAGGTAACATGAATCCGTTAGTGAGTTAAGTGATAAATCAAATCTTGGGACATTGACATTACACGCTGTTTGTGATAGTATATGCACTGAGGGTGTGTACTATCTTTATGTATACACATCGAGAGGGGTGTATTTGTGTATTTACAATGAGAGGTATGGAGCTCACATTGTACATATACTGAGAAATTCCTTTTAATGCGTATTTTAGGTATTAAAGTATTCTAGTTTGGTGGTTTACAGGTTACCCGCAGCCTCATGTTGTAAGATTGTAAATATAATAAACCAACCACATATAGACAGACAATGGTTATAAATGACCATAATTTTTAAAGGGGTGGACCGGTAAGCCAGCGGAAGGCCTCGGTCAGATGACCAAAAGCTCCAAAGGCGGGTCATCATCTGACTAAGACCCGCGTCAGGAAACACTTGTCCTGTTTCCTGACGAACCTTACCTAACCTAACCTAACCAACCACAATTGTACGGTATCAGAATTTAAAAACTGGATGGTTACCTCACTACCACAGGGAGTTGGGTAACCCCTGAGAGATAAGGCAGAGTGTACAACTGTACATCATTGAGATAAGTGAGTTCACAGGCGTCAGAGAGCATATTGATGGTGTAGGACAGGTGGCCAACAGGCCGCGCGAGTGAGACTCACGCTCGTCTCACTGACACTGTTCACTTGCAATGTTACATGCGAGTAAATATAAAGATTTAGGACTACGATATTTTTTCTCAATTTACAGTGAATTTTGTATCAAGGGAGAAAGAGGGTTCCTTGATTTAACTAACATACTCTTATTTCTGTTTATTCTGTGTGCGATAGTACTGTAGAAAGAGGTTGCAGTGCGTTTTTTTACTAAGTATATGCCAGAGATTACCTATTTGCGGTTACCTATTTATAGCTACAAGAGCAGAGCTATGCTCGTAATGTCCTGTTTTCTATATTTAGTTTGTCGTAATATTTAAAGCTTCCTACATATGTAAAACAAGCCCCCTTCTCTTGGATCCCATTGTAGCCATCTTCCAATCTGTTCGTGAGCTAATATTTTCTAAGAAAGTTCATCTCATGTTTCTTAATTTTATGTTGTTTGCTCATGTACACACAGAGGGAGTGGTTCGAGTCTCGGCTCCTGGTCCCACCCTCTAAGCTGCGTCATCTGGCATTAACGATTAAAGCTAAAGGGACCACATCGTAATAGTTTAATGGTGTTATTGAGTGCACATTTCAGCTCTTAATCATGCAGCTCGTTCAATTTTCTACCACCTTGACCTCTTCAAGGGGGGCTCCTTGGCGTGGTGAAGAGGCTCTTGGTCTGAGGAATTAGACCTATCGGTCTTCTTCCTCAGACCGAACCTAATTACCCCCCAATCTCCCCTCCCCTATCCCATCCTCCCCATCCTCCCCTTTTTCCTTTCCTCCTCCTCCTCCCCACTCCTCCCTTTTGCCCTTCCTCTTTTTGTCCTTTGGGATTTCTCCCACAGGCGCGCTAGTTCCTAGGTGGGGGAAAGGACACCGGGGTCCATCCCATTCCGTTGAGGTTTCTTGGCGGTGGCGTAGTTTGCCGTGGAATCTGGATTGCCTAGGGATGTCCCGATCCCTCTCCGGTATCCCGGAGTAGCTTTGGGTGTCTTTTGGGCGACGGGTGTATCTCTGGAAGCCACCTTTCGGATTCCGGGGGTGGTGGCTGAAGGAGGTATGCTTTGTGGCGGATATCCGGCCGCCCTCTCTTTTGTCCACCGAGGTAGCTCGGCAGATGTGAGGTTGCTATCCCAGATTGCTGGTTTACTGGCATGAAGGGTAGGGTATGGCACGGGTTCCATGCTGCATCTGCGCTACTAGCGGTGTCGAGTCCTCTTGGGCGCGGAGGGAGATTTCTGGCCCTTTCATTCCTCCTAGGAACTATCCCTCCCCGGTCCCCCCTTTTTTTTTTCTTTTTTTTATTTTTATTTTCTTTTCTTCTTTCTTTTTTTTTCTTAAAAACAAAAAGAAAGAAGTAACCTAACCATGGCAGCCCTAGTCCATGAACCTGGTACCCCCGGGCCCCTTCTTGATACCGCACCCCGTTCTGACCCCGCCTCGTCTTTGGACCACTCTTCAGACATTCCTCATGCCTCTGTACCTATTGCCGGTGCTGTTTCCTCACCCGCTTCAGGTACTGAGGCCTCGACTGACTCCTTCGATTTATCAGACCTTCGCTCTCCTCTGACTATGCTTCCGGCCTCTCCCTCTACGGTGCGGCAATTTTCAAATCGCCGACCCGTTCCACGTCGGACCAACTCTGGTCCCACGCCTAAACGTCAACGACAATTACCTGCTGATGATACTTCTCCACCTTCACCTTCTCGTTCTTCTCAGAAACGATCGACACGTCCTTCACTACCTTTCCACGCTCAGTTTCAGACTGAACAGTGGACTAAATTCTTCACTTTACGACCAACTTCCTCTACTGCCTATCTTTCTGACCATAGTATTGGCAAGGCACTCCTACGCCATGTTGGTAAAGATATTTCTTTTCATGCTCTTAAGAGCGGTACGCGCATCATTACCGTACAGAATGCTACCCAGGCTCGTGAGCTCTCTCGTCTTTCCCATATAGATACTGTTCCTGTCACCCTTGAAAAACATCATTCCCTCAATTCTTGTAGTGGTACCGTTATTCTGCCCCATACCATAGTTCAACAAAATTTCCAGACATGTGGCACCGACATTCTAGAACAGCTGGAACTCCAAGATCTCCCAATCCTCAAGGTAGACACTTACGTTCTTCCTGCCCGTGGGCGGAGACGATACCCTAGCAATGTGGCTCGTTTAACTTTTGACAGCCGAGAACTCCCATCCTCCGTTTATATAGCAGGACATCGGTTACAAGTTCGAAAGGTGATCCCTACACCACAACAGTGTAGAAATTGCTGGCGATTTGGCCATCCAGCGAAATATTGCAGATCTATCGCCGAATGCCCAGTCTGTGGTGCCGATGACCATTCTAATACATCTTGCAATCGATCTCCCTCTTGCCTTAACTGTCATGAGGCTCACCCTTCGTACTCTCGCCGTTGTCAGGTCTATTTAAACGAGCGGGAAATCCGTTACCTCAAAGAGACAGAAGGTCTCCCTTATGCCATGGCAGTTTCTCATCTCCGCCTCCAAGGGAGACTCCCACGTGTTTCTTATTCCCGTGTTTCAAAACGTCCCCCCACTTCTGGTATCCCATCTTCTACACCCACCTCTGTGGTTACCTCTCCCATAATCACTCCTGTATCTAATCCTTTTGCTGTCCTCGGCTCAGACGTCCCTACTTCAACGCCTCAGTCTAATCTCGCTTCTTCGAGTTCTCTCTTACAAGCCTCAGTATCGACGAGACCTCGTACGACACCTCTTCCCAATCGTCCCTCTACTTCTCAAAAGTCAAAAAAAGGTCCGGTAACACCTCCTACCCATCTTCCACCTCCTCATTTTACCCTCCCTGTCTCTGTCCCTAGTTCTTCCCCTCTCACTGGCTCAGTTACAAGTGCAGAGGTTCACCCTCCTCCTCGTAATGTACCTTCCTCCCCTGTTCCCTCCCAAGTTTCTTCCTCTTCTGCCACCTCCCAGGTTCCTGTCTCTTCTGTCCCCTGCCACGCTTCTCCAGTTCCCTCCACCCTTTCGCCCCCCCCTACCTTGGTACAGTCCAATACAGTTCCAATCTTTACTCATCCTCCCCCTACCATTCCCAATATTGTCTCCCATACGACATCTTTGAATTCCGAAACACTTGAAGCAATCTCTGAATATATTGCAGAGACCAAACCATCAATGGACACTGATCCACCTTCCGCTCTTTCTCTCTCCTCTGCTCCATCTGCGCAACTCCTTTCTTCACAGCGCACCGTTCCTTCGCTGCTTGAACATTTTCCACTGCCTCCGCATGTGGACTTTTCTAACCCTTCTAGTCCGTAGGAACCCTTACCTGCGGATTTCAAGTATCTTTATCATTGCCAATCATGGCCTTTTTACAGTGGAATATACGCGGCCTCAGGGGTAATCGGGGTGAGCTTCAGATGTTACTCTCCCAGTTTGCCCCTGTTGGTGTTTGCTTACAGGAACCAAAATTACACTCTGCTGTTATTTCTCACATCTCAGGCTATAATTTATTGTATTCTTCAGATCCTTTTCCTGATGGGACCTTTAATGAAAGTGCCCTTCTTCTCCGCACTGATATTCCGTACCATCAGCTATTTATTCATACTTCGCTGCATTACACAGCAGCCCGTATCCACTTACATAGGTGGTATACGCTCTGTTCTTTATATCTCTCTCCTTCTCGGGCATTATCTATTCCGGATTTTGCCTTCCTTGTTTCGTCATTACCGCCACCGATTCTGTTACTTGGTGATTTTAATGCCCACCATTTCCTCTGGGGAGGGTCTCACTGTGATTCCCGTGGAATTCAGTTAGAGGCTTTTCTTGCCACCCACCCCCTCCATGTTTTAAATACAGGTACTCACACCCATTTTGATCCTCGGACTCATACTCTCTCTTGCATAGATCTCTCAGTTTGCTCTTCCTCCGCCGCATTAGACTTTACTTGGTCTGTTCTCCCGGACTTACATGACAGTGATCATTTCCCAATCATTCTTACTTCCCCTTCATATTCGCCACCTCTTCGCACCCCACGCTGGCAATTTAATCGGGCAAATTGGAACCTTTACTCACACCTGACTGTTTTTAAAGAGGTTCCTTCTTCGTCCTCCATCGATGAGCTTTTACACCTCTTCTCGTCCTCCGTTTTCACCGCAGCTTCTCATTCTATACCCCAAACTTCGGGCAGGCATTCTCAGAAATGCGTGCCTTGGTGGTCTCCTGCTTGTGCTCGTGCAGTACGTTTGAAACGCGCTGCATGGGGCAGGTACCGGTACAATAGAACCACAGAGCGACTCCTTGATTTTAAACAGAAGCGTGCGATCGCTCGCCGTGTCATCCGTGACGCTAAACGCACTTGCTGGCGAGATTATGTCTCCACCATCACCTCTGCTTCCTCTATGAGTGCAGTCTGGAAAAAAGTACGAAAACTGAGTGGTAAATATTCTCCTGACCCGGCTCCTGTTCTGCGGGTTGCCGGTGTTGATATAGCAAACCCACTAGATGTTGCCAATGAAATTGGCAATCATCTGGTCCGTATTTCTCAGGGACTCCATCTATGCCCCTCATTTCTTTCCTCAAAGTCTGCCAGAGAGTTAGCACCTTTGGACTTTTCTTCTCTCAGAGAAGAACAGTATAATGTGCCTTTTACACTTCAAGAACTGGAGGCAACACTCTCAGCTTGTCGATCATCGGCAGCTGGGCCCGACGACATTCATATTCGTATGCTACAACATTTACATCAGTCAGCCCTTGCAGTCCTATTACGCCTTTACAATCTTATTTGGTCACAAGGAGTTCTTCCACAGCTGTGGAAATCCGCCATTGTTCTCCCTTTCCGCAAACCAGGCACTACGGGACATGAAACCTCCCACTATCGTCCCATTGCTCTTACCAGTGCAGTTTGCAAAGTAATGGAACGTCTAGTAAATAGACGTTTAGTGTGGTATTTAGAGACACACAACAGTCTCTCCACTCGTCAATATGGCTTTCGTAAGGGACGTTCTACCATAGACCCCTTACTGCGCTTGGATACGTATGTTCGTAATGCCTTTGCGAATAACCACTCAGTTATTGCCATATTTTTTGACCTTGAGAAGGCATATGACACAACTTGGAGGTATAATATTTTAGCCCAAGCCCACTCCTTAGGCCTTCGAGGCAATCTACCATCCTTCCTTAAGAACTTTTTAACTGACAGGCATTTCCGTGTTCGGGTTAATAATGTGCTCTCCCCGGACTTTGTCCAAGCTGAAGGTGTCCCCCAGGGATGTGTTCTGAGCACAACACTTTTTCTCCTTGCTATTAATGATTTGGCCTCTAGTCTTCCATCAAATATTTGGTCATCACTCTATGTTGATGACTTCGCTATTGCCTGTGCAGGCGCTGACTGTCACCTCCTTACAGATTCTCTCCAGCATGCAGTCGACCGTGTTTCCAATTGGGCCACCACACATGGGTTTAAATTTTCCAGCACTAAAACCCACCAAATCACTTTCACTAGACGCTCTGTCATCTCTGATCATCCTTTGTACCTCTATGGCTCACGTATCCCTGAACGTGATACAGTCAAGTTTCTGGGCCTCCTCTTTGATCGTAGGTTATCCTGGAAACCTCACATTACCTCTCTGAAGGCAACTTGTCACAGCCGGCTGAACCTTCTTAAAACCCTTGCTCATCTTTCGTGGGGAGCTGATCGTCGAACCCTCCTTCACCTACATTCCACCCTTATTTTATCGAAACTTGATTATGGTGACCAGATCTATTCAGCGGCATCTCCTGCTACTCTCTCTAGCCTTAACCCCATTCATCACCAAGGATTACGTTTATGCCTTGGTGCTTTTCGCTCTTCCCCTGTCGAAAGCCTCTATGCAGAAGCGAACGTTCCATCCTTATCCGATCGCCGTGATGCCCATTGCCTGCGCTACTATGTACGCTCTCATGATCTCCGCAATCCTTCCATTTATAGAATGGTCACTGATATTAGTAGACATTCTTTATTTGTTCGCCGCCCCTGCTTACTCCGTCCCTTCTCTCTTCGCCTTCATTCGCTCTTGTCTTCTCTTCAACTACCACCTTTCTATGTACATGTAGCATCTCACTTTTCCCTACCCCCCTGGGAAGTTCCAGCTGTTCGAGTCTGTTCTTTCTCCCTCCCTTGCTCGAAAGCCCAACTGTCTACGGTCGCTTCCCGCTCTCTTTTTCTTGACCACTTTCACTCTCATTCTCATGCCATTGCTGTGTACACAGATGGCTCTAAGTCTTCTGACGGCGTAGGATTCGCAGCAGTGTTTCCGGACAGCGTCGTACAAGGGCATTTACTATCTTCAGCTAGTATTTTTACTGCTGAATTATATGCCATCCTTACAGCACTTATCCGTATTGCATCTATGCCTGTGTCATCATTTGTGGTTGTCTCAGACTCCCTTAGTGCTTTACAGGCTATACAAAAATTTGATACACCTCACCCCTTAGTCCTCCGTATCCAACTTTGGCTACGCCGCATCTTTACTAAGCATAAAGATATTGTTTTTTGTTGGGTCCCTGGTCATGTTGACGTACAGGGCAATGAACAGGCAGACACTGCTGCGCGGTCAGCAGTACATGACCTACCAGTTTCTTATAGAGGTATTCCATGTACGGACTATTTTGCTGTAATATCTTCCCACCTTCACACCCGTTGGCAACAACGTTGGTCTACTATGCTCGGCAACAAACTTCAGTCTATTAAACCGAGTATAGGTTACTGGCCGTCTTCTTATCACCAGTGTCGAGGTTGGGAGACTACTCTCTCCCGTCTTCGCATTGGCCATACTCGTCTTACTCATGGATATCTCATGGAGAGGCGTCTTGCTCCTCTCTGTGAGAATTGCCAAGCTCCATTATCAGTCAGCCACATTCTGTTGGACTGCCCACTTTATCAACGAGCACGCAGAATTTACCTCTGTCGTCGTCTTCGCCCCGCTGCTCTCTCTTTACCTTCCCTTCTCGCTGATGGACCCACCTTTCATCCGGACTCTCTCATTGACTTTTTGACAACGACTGACTTACTTCACAAATTCTGATACTTTCAGCCCTTTCTACTTGTATCTCTTGCTACCCTCTACCCCCGTACTATCCCCTGCCCCGCTGTTTTCTGTAACCTGCTGATCATCCCCCCTCCCTTCTGCCATCCAATTCCCTTGCTTCCTTCCCTACCCTGCAGCGCTGTATAGCCCTTGTGGCTTAGCGCTTCTTTTTGATTATAATAATAATAATACCACCTTGAGACAAAACGAAGTGTAGTTCTAACATAAACCTTTGTTCCCTTGCCTCGTCAATTCCTCTCGGGATTGTGTTTCGGTGATGTACATCTCTTTCCCAGGCCTTCTTCCCAAGGCCTTACCAAGGTCTTCTTCCCAAGGCCTTACCAAGGTCTTCCGAGGCCTTACCTAGGACCTTCTCAACTAGGCATTCTTCCTTCTAAAGTCACCAATTCAGGCTCTTTAATCTCTTCATGTTGCATTACTTTGAACTCTCGGGCTGATCTGATTGCAGCCCTTTGTATCTTTTAGTGTGTGTGTGTGTGTGTGTGTGTGTGTGTGTGTGTGTGTGTGTGTGTGTGTGTGTGTGTGTGTGTGTGTGTGAGTGTGTGCGTGTGTGTGTGCGTGTGTGTGTGTGCGTGTGTGCGTGTGTGTGTGTGTGTGTGCGTGTGTGTGTGTGTGTGTGCGCTTGATCAGGTGGTCCCGTCTAAAGTTTTAATTTACAATTTTTGTATTCTTCCAGCACTACTACCTCCTGAATCCCATTCCAGCATCGCTTCACTATTGATGAGTATTTTGTGTATTCTTTCGGCACTATTTGTTATCACACTCCTGTCGCTTGATGCTAGTGTAAGAAGGCGCTTATGGTCAGATTTGTCACACTGACTCAGAATCGTAATAACACGACTGCAAACCACGTTTAGGGTGTGGTTTGAACCCAGTTGAATGAATCTTCTTATAGCCAGCTGGTCGTGTGGCTTACGCACTGGCCTGGAATTTTTGGACTCACTTGCCATGGGTTCGAACCCCACCATTCCGTATTTTTTCACTCATTCCCCAGGCGCTATATGACCCCAGTGGGCTTAGAGCTTCAACATAAATATACTTCACAATCGAGTGTATGGTAATGCGTGTATGTTTATTGGTTCCTGATAAATTGTGATAATTAAGGAGCGTGTTTTTTCTTCATTGTTTCAGAGTAGCAGAGTTGGACGGAGCAAGTGAGAGAGAATAGATCGCCCGCCGTCAGCCACCCATCATGGAAGACGCGCATTGCTATCCCGTCGAGGACATCCTCCAGAAATTCGGCGTCAATCAAGAGACCGGCCTCACCGACCACCAAGTCAAGGATTACCAGGCGAAATATGGCCCCAACGGTGAGTATTTTGGGAATGTAATAAGTAAACACCGACAAGATGGAGTAAATAATACCTTTGTTAATCACATCGTTTCGGCCACACAGTGGCTTTGTCATTTGTTTTTATAGAGCCCACTCTGTGGACGAAACGTGATTACTGTTAGTAAATGTATTCACTTTCTAGGTTAGCATTGACCCTTTAGAAAAGGTGGCGATGCTAGTGAAGGACTTTAATTTAAAAAAAAAAAACTAGTTACCCTTCCCTTTCTCGAATTAAATCAGTTTCCAATGAACTATATGACCCCTTGTGGTTTAGCGCTTTCCCGTAATTATACTAGTAATGTTGGTAAAAAGACCCCCTCAAGGAAGGTTCCTTGATGTTGGTGAGGGGCTCTTGATTTAGGGAATTGGATCTGTGCTCCAGTTCCCCGAATTAAGCCTGAATGCCTTCCACATCCCCCCCCCCAGGCGCTGTATAATCCTCCGGGTTTAGCGCTTCCCCCTTGATTATAATAATAATAATGGTAAAAAGACATATAGCCAAACAGTATTATTGACTTTATTAGTAACTATAACAAAGTTGTCTTGTGCAGAGTTACCGGCTGAGGAGGGCAAGAGTCTGCTACAGCTCATCCTGGAGCAGTTCGACGACTTGTTAGTTAAAATCCTCCTCCTCGCTGCCATTATTTCCTTCGTAAGTACAACATATTACTTGCATAATTACCTTTTATGGTTACTGTTATTATTGTGGTGATTGTTATCTGGTGTTGAGAGATTCTTGATTGTTCTCTAAGTGTTATAGAAAGTGCTGCAATTGAAAGAGGTAAACCTACTTAGCTCATCCTGAAGGTTAAGTTTATTAGCTTCTAAGTTGTTTAAAATTACCACCCAAGTGATGGGAGGTTAACATGGTGAAATTTCAAGGAACAGTTTCTGTGGTATTGCTCTTCTTACCTTCTATGATTGACTCACTGGTGATTTGTGCTACTTCACTCGTTGTTACTTGCTTTATGTAGACTTGCTCCTCTCAGTGCAGCTCTTGGTGACTGTGCGAGTCAGCATTCACTACGGGGTGAATGTCGTAAAATACATATTTTTTTTTTCTGCCTATTCATTTTTACTGTCTGCTAACAGCTTCAACTTTATCGATTGTTTCTTATCACCGAGGTGTCTACCTCTGAAATTTTAACTCCCTATTTAATATATCCCAGCTGACTATTTTTAACTGATTCTAGGATTTATTTTTGAGTGGTTTTAGCTTGAGGTAGGAGTCACTGTATCGTTTGAGTGCCTAGTAATGTGCACAAGAGTGTGAATCTTTATTTTATGGAGCGCTGGATGACTTGGTTTCAAATGTTTTGTTAGTGGGATGAATTGTAAAGGACCTGCCTAGTATGGGCCAACAGGCCTGCTGCAGTGTTCCTCCTTTCTTATGTTCTTATGTAATGAATGTGTTATGTTAATATTTATAGTTTGTGTTTGTTGGCAGCGATGCTGTGTAGCAAAAGTAGACAACAATGTGGATGTTGCTGAATGAGCAATACAGTTTTCTGGACTAGGAAGATCTCCACACTTTCATGCTGGTCACTCAGGTTATTGCAAAGACACATAGAGTAAGATTTTATTAGACAACATTTCGCACAGTGAAGTGTTTCTTAATTCGACAAATCTCACCACTAAGCGAAACGTGGTATAATTATCAGTAGGTTTTCTTGCGGTGAGACTGGCCCCACACGACGTGTTCACCTCAGACTTCATCTGAGTGATTCTTGACATACCCATCTTTCAAACTAAATCTCGATCGTTACATATTGACATGTTATTCAGACACTAATACGGCGGGTTAGGTTTCAGACCACAGCCGTAAAGCTAATCACAGCCTTTTTTTCACTTTTCAATGCATATAAAAGCCTAAAACATATTTACAGTATGATAGCGCTAGGCCTATAAAACACGATGCAACAGTGAAAATGATATTGTATTATAGCCTTTAGAAGAAGTAATTGTCAAACGAAAGCTGAAGGGGATGGTGGAGTTTGTGTGATTTATCACACCTATCTCAGCGTTCCACATACCCTTCTCACTAAGCTTGACCTAGCTTACAACCTATCTCGTGTTTCACGTGCCTTTCTCACTAAGCTTGACCTAGCTTACAACCTATCTCGTGTTTCACGTGCCTTTCTCACTAAGCTTGACCTAGCTTACAACCTATCTCGTGTTTCACGTGCCTTTCTCACTAAGCTTAGCCTAGCTTACGGCCTATCTGGGTGTTCCACATGCCTTTCTCACTTAGCTTGATAATTTCTAGCTGTTGATTTAAAGAGGCTTGCGACTCATCTTTTCACTAGCATTACCCTCAGGGACCATTGTACTGTAATTAATAATTACAATAATAACAATAGCAATTAAAAAGTTTGAAAACTGCCAGAATAAGACACTAAGCACAAATGTAAACAAACTGAGGGAGAGTCAGCTGATGTGCTCCTCACCTCCCCTAACACTACTCAAAATAATAAAGTTGAATATAATCGAAAAGCGCCGTATTTACGAGGTGTGTTGGGTAAATAGACACATGCAACTAATGGGACATTTTATTGTGGCAACGTTTCGCTCTCCAGGAGCTTGACAAAACTCCTGGAGAACGAAACGTTGCCACAATACATCTGTGGCCACTTACCTAACGTTTTGTCGGTAATTCTATCATTATTTCTTTACGAGGTTCCCTATACTTTTTTTTTCCTGGCCAACTACTTCAGTCATGGCCGCTTTCCCGCTGGGTGATCTCTGTATTTCTGACGTATTTAACACTGCTAGCTCGTCAGTTTCTCCTGGTCATTATTAGCAGTGAGGAGAGGTGGGTAATTGTAAGACATTGGTTTTATCACAGGTGTTATAATACTTTATGATGGTCTCTCGTTAGTATTCAAAAGAATTGAGATAAGAGGATTAGATAACACACTTGATAGATCGCTTCTGGTAAAGAAATTGTTGGGAAGAAAGTCACTATGAAGGCAGAAGTGATCAGCGCAGCCTACTGTCACTTGTTGGTGTGTATTGATAATCACACTAGCCAACAGGTATTGTTTAACGATCTGAAAAAAACGAGAACTGTGTGTTGTGATGCGCTGACAGAGCTGATAGTTTGTGTTGATATACACTACAACTGGTAGTATGTTGAAATTTACGCCACAACTTGCTGTGTGTATTGGGATATATGCCAGAGCTACCCCTCAAGGGGGGTAGGTGCTTTGATTCCGGGGAGAGGCTGTTGATCATGAATTGGACCAATCAAACTACGGTACGGGTGGAAGTTGAATTCACGGCAAGTGTGTCGTAAAACTCCACACCGAAGCGTTAGCCATTGGGCCAGCTGGCTACAATAAGATTCATCCAACTAGGTATATTTATAGGGAGGTTAGGTTGTGACCACAAATGCAGGTTTTTAAAGATGAATCCCACCAGTGTGGCCCTCATGAACTCTAGTTCAATTCCCCTCGTCATGACTCACGAAATCGTAATGACACGATGGCAAATAAATAACAAAAAGGCACAATACCGTGACTGGAACGATACACAAATAACCCGCACATAAAAGACAGAAGCTTACGACGACGTTTCGGTCCGACTTGGACCATTGACAAAGTCACACTGTGTGACTTTGTCAATGGTCCAAGTCGGACCGAAACGTCGTCGTAAGCTTCTGTCTTTTATGTGCGGGTTATTTGTGTACGATGGCAAACAAACCACGGTACGGGGAGTTCAATCCCCACCTATACCGTGGTTTGTTTGCAGTCGCGCCATTACGATTTCATGAGTCAGTTGGACCAATACTCATTTCCTTGTAGATGAACACAAGAGACGACAATGTATGCACGGGTTAGTCGGTCGTTAAAGCTTAGGTTGTGGGTGGCTTTGTGAATGGGTCTGACTAATATTTGAGTGAAGGGGCTTGGATTTGAGAAGGATCCGCTAAGTATGAGCCACTAGGCCTAATGTAGTGTTCCTCCATTCTCATGTTCCTATGTGTATATGGATCTATGAGAGAATTTCAGTGTGTGAAGATTTGCTTTCTACACAGTTGATTTTACAGACTAAGAGCTGTTATCCTACCTCAGTTTATTCCAAAGTCCTGGCTTAGGTATACTACCATCCTCCCTGGAACCTGTCATTCACAACAGTACACAACCAGGTGCCTATTTACTGCTAGATGAACAGGGGCAGCCAGGTGTAAGAAGACATGCTCACATCTCCACCCACTCCATAATTGAACCATGTCCTTCGATTGTTAGCCGAAGGCACTTCCACTGAGGTACATATGAACCATGTTATTGTGGCCTCACCCTTCTATAATATAGTGGCCTCACCATCCTGTTATGGTGGCATCACCCTCCTATGTAATGACCATGCAGACGTTAACTTGAATATGATGTAACATTGATGAGCTATTTCGGACACCTATTCTTGTGGTTGTGTGAAGCCATTGTGACGTTATGGGGAAGTTGAGACTTCCCTTAGACGTCATAAATGACGTCAGGACGCAGGTATGCAAGATGGAACATAAGAATGGAGGAACACTTCAGCAGGCCTACTGGCCCATACAAAGCAGGATGCTTAGGCAGGGTTTGGTTTGATTTAAACTTAGAAACATTCGCAAGTGTGCCGTTACCTTATACACTGTGAGAGTCACAAAGCGTAAACAAAGACTAAATATCATTATTATATTCCGCCACACGGGATGAGTTTCATACACGAGGTAATGAAGTGTCATCCTAAGCTGGGAGGCTTCAGTAAGGCGATGAGGATATCGTCAAACATTTCGTTGTTTCAGTAGCTACGGCAGTTTCAGGTTTCCTTCCAGCTGAGCTTGAGTTACTGTTACTTAGGAGTTACCATCTCTCGGGATGGTTTATCCGCTACGCGTTCAAGTGCGTCCAGGGGAAACTCCGATGGAAATAGTTGCACTATTGGCCTTGCTAGGAGGGCTTTTTTGATGCCGGTAAAGGGCTCATGATCCAAGGAGCTAGATCAACCATACCCTTTCGTGTATTAAATCTGATTACCTCTCATTCTACAGGCACTGTTTGACTCGCGTATACTAGCTTCACTCCTTCCCATAAATATAATATTAATATATACACTGACAGTTTATTTTAATCATTATTTTAGGTATTAAAGTATTCTTGACTGGTGGTAAAGAGGTGACTTGCAGCCTTAATAACCCTCGTGTAGTAGACAGACTTCAAACTCCATTAACCAACCATTCTGTAAGAACGTGTGTAAATTTGACTTCATAATGCCTTCATTGTTAAACTAGTGAGGAGGAGGCTGGAGGCAGCCTCGTGTATCTCTAAATGTCCACACGACAAGCAACGGATTTTGCTGCCTGAAAACTGGTTTGTAAAATTGCTGCTCTGATCACTTAGGTTAGGGAAGGTTCGTCAGGAAACAGGACAAGTGTTTCCTGACGCGGGCCTTAGTCACATGATGACCCGCCGTTGGAGCTTTTGGTCATCTGACCGAGGCCTTCCGCTGGCTTACCGGTCCACCCCCCCCTTAAAAATTATGGTCATAGTTATAACCATTTAGTTACCTCTGATCACTCCGTCGTTTTATTATTATTAATAAGGAAAATTTAAAATGTCTTGAAAATTGTTTATTATTAAAAAATTTAAATTTTCAGAAAAGGGAAATGCTACGAAATATCAAGCTATTTTTTTTCATTTGATATTCATCCTTCCTGCTAGTTGAAAGTTTTGACTGATGTTTAGTGAGACGGAGGCAAAAGTTGCGTACATGTGTACTGCAGATGTACTAGTGACAGTCCCAGGTGACGCTTGACGAAACTCTGCACACAGCGGAATGTTGTCATGGTGAAAGGGTGTTCTACAACTCATAACGTAGAAGGGATGAGCGCTGTCATTGCTTGCTGGAGATTTAAG
This sequence comes from Cherax quadricarinatus, assembly GCF_038502225.1. Taxonomy (NCBI): domain Eukaryota; kingdom Metazoa; phylum Arthropoda; class Malacostraca; order Decapoda; family Parastacidae; genus Cherax; species Cherax quadricarinatus. Next base: position 13,438,763 of record NC_091356.1, on the reverse strand, counting down.
TTGCACCTGTGATTCGCTAGGCTTTCCAGATGGTGGTAGTAGTGGTGGGTGTGATTGTGGGTTGGTAGGGCGGTGGAGGACCTGTTTTACACGTAGTTGTACATTGGGTGTACCAGTTCATCTGTTGCTACATAATAGCTTATAACTTCCTTACCGCTAGCCGTGATGCCACGGACCTCAAATACTGTCAGGTCAGCAGAGTTTGAAAGTCCGTGGCATCACGGCTAGCGGTTTGAAACATGTACTGACAGAAGTGCCCGGGGAATGGAAGAGGTACTGAGGTTTGATACGAGGAAGACGAGTATGAATTATTATTATATGAATAAATTACCTGCAGGAGGTTTACAGGGTATTAACTGAATTATTACCTGCATGTAATTTGGGTGAGATAAGCGGGACTTAGTCACAGCAGGTCGCCGAACTGTTACTCTCTCGATGCCCACTTTACCACACTCACAAAAAGCTAGACCTGACATTAAATTAATAATTACAATATTAAAACCAGCTAGCTACTCTGGTAAATTAAAGTGTGGATTGTATATGATTATGGTTGCTGGGTACACATAATATAATTATTGGACATAATTATAATAGTCTTATTAGAAAGGAAATTCGTATTACCACTTACCATTTAATTACTGGATCACAATTATTATTTTTTAAAACACTCCAAACTACTGTGCATTATGGGTAAGCGTCACTTAACTAAGGTGTGCTCCTAGGAAGAATCGATGTCCCCTATTTTTCCATTCTTGTTTTCCACACTAACGTGTCAGAAATTTCTAAATTACGGATTGGGGCCGATATACACCAACTGACCTTCGAGAACGCATGATTGCATTGCAAAGTTCAGTCCAGTGTTCACTCATTAAATTCAATATGGCGTCTCTCCATCCCAGTCAGTCAGCAGCTGTTTGTCCCCTTCACTTAAAATTTCTCGAAGGGTCCAAATAGCATCATATTTTAATACGTAATCATTATATTATTCATATTTACAAAAGGTCTTCAGCATATTGGCAACTGCAACGGGAGGTGGAGCAAGCCTCGCAAGTCTGACTACATTTAAGGTGCCGCGTTTTTATTAGGCAATGTAGGAGTGAGAACGGTGTTTTATACTCAGAGGGTAGTGGTAAAAGATTACCAGTATCTTAAGCTCCTAGCTGTATATAATACTATATATATATATATATATATATATAGATATATATATATATATATATATATATATATATATATATATATATATATATATATATATAACCCCAAGTGCAGAGGTCTGACGGAAGTCAAAAGCGTCCTGATGGAGCCACTATGCTACCTTGGAAGGATGGAAAGCAGATTGCCAGGGACTACACATGTGCTGCCACATTGGCAGACACCTACTTGCCATACTCCGTAGTGGAAGGGGGTGGAGCTGCCAGCCACAGGGAGACCCAGAAGATCCGCAAATATGAAGACCTTCCCCCTTGCTATAACTTCATCCCAATAGGGTCGGAGACCCTTGGAGCATGGGGCAAGTGTGCTCTAAAGTTCCTAATAGAGCTGGGTGAAAAGCTCATCATAGAAACCAAGGACCACAGGGCGACCAGCTTCCTCTTTCAGAGACTCAGTGTTGCGATCCAGAGAGGAAATGCCTGCAGCATTCTGGGCACGCGGCCCACCGCCGGGGAGCTGGACGAAGTATTCGAGATGTAGCTCCGAGTTACATATGTTGTTTTACTTTTTATCGTATTTTTGTGAATGTTTTGTCAATGTATTTTGTCTTTAAATAAAATATATATAAAATATAGGGGGGCGGTAGGAGAAAATTCTCAAACAGCTTCAGGGAGAACCTTGAGTTTTCCCTGAAGCAAGTTTATTCTTTTCTCTGAGGATGAGGGTCCCTATAACAGTTCTAGAGGTGGTACCTCCCTATATTAAATATATATATATATATATATATATATATATATATATATATATATATATATATATATATATATATATATATATCGTGAGGTGTATGTCTCCCCCGTGTATGTGTGCTGAGTTTAATCCCTACTTTATGTATTAAAGTATTCTTGACTGGTGGTGAAAAGGTAACATGCAGCTTTAATGAGCCTCGTGTAGTAGATAGACTTTAAAATTCAGCAACCAACTAATCCTAAAAGAACATTCTTGTGTAGCGCTGTTTTCTGTGTTGAGTGGAAAAAAACCTACCATCACATCTCGTGTTGTGATCATTAATATTTTATGGGGGGGGGGGGGTGGACTCGAGAGGCCTTGATCAAATGACCAAAAGTTTGATGAGAAATTAAATACGTGTGCAACACCTGAGTATCTAAATGTATTTGAAGACGTTGCACCAACTAGTGTTTTTAGCAGTCCAGTCCAGGGGTATTTGAAGGTGTTAAAACTGGAGGAACTGGAGGCATTAGAAGACGAGGTAATCAGTCCCTCAGCCTGGCAGAACTATACACAGAAGACACTGGAAGATGAAGTAATCAGTTCCTCATAATCCTGGAATCTAATGTTCAGCACCTTACTCTAGAACCTCTAGATCAGTGGTTCCCAAACTGGGGGTAAATTACCCCCTGGGGGTAATTTAACCATTTCTGGGGGGTAATGGAGGGGTGACAGAAAAAAAGTTATGAATTCTGAAAATCAAGAAAACAATGCGGTACCCGGTATGAGGATTATTGTTAACTTTGTCTTAGTATATAAAGTTGTAAAGTAAACCTATTATAAGTAAGTAATAAAGTTAAACCAAATAACAATAAACATCAAAAACTAATATACAGTATTAGAAAAGAAGAAATATATAGCTAAGTGTGTGGAAACCCAAAAGTATTTTGACAAGTATGCTTCAGGACAAAAGTCACTCAGTAGCTCAGATCGACCTGTCCAGTACGCGTCACTCACTTCCTGAGGCTGCCTCTATTTCACACTGTCAGTTTATCTGTGAGCATCAGCCGAGGTAGACATAAGCTGGTATGTATGTGTACTGCCCTGTGCAGTATATAGTTAGTATTTACCCACTGTTACTGTGAATTTGTAGCTATTATTAATTTTATATATAATGTATGTGTGGTTCTTACGTTTTCAATGGTTTTGCTAGGATTAGCAGAGTATGCGAGGCTGTATAAGTTCACGTTTAGCCATATATATCAATAATAACAACATTTTGTGAAAGGGGTAACATGCTTTATGTGGCATGTTAAATTGGGTAACAAGCTGAAAAAGTTTGGGAACCACTGCTCTAGATGAATGTTGTTGGCATTGAATACGGTTATTTTAATGAGTCCAAAAGCTGCATTGGATCTTTCGTCATATGACCCGTCTCAGGAAATGTGAAAAATTTTGTCGTGACCAAAAAAAAAAAAAAAGTGACGTGTCCACTTGTCTGGTGTATCCAGATGGATTTTTATAAAGTTTTATATTAAGCTTGGGGTAGCTTAGCTCTTAAAATAGGTGATAATAAGCTTGAGCAGTAGGGTGTGGCGAGGCCTCATAAGCCAGAAGCCTCATCGTGGATTCCCAAAGTAGTTGTGACCGTGAAACCTTACTGATGACATCGCAGCGGCGAGCAAAGACCAGTTTGGTGACACCAGATGAAGTGCTAGTTTGCCTGATGACGTGCTAGTTTGTTTGATGAGATGCTAGTTTGACGAGGTGCTAGTTTGATGATGTTTTATACAACGATGATCATTTGACCAAACAAGGAAGAGTGTAAATTCGTTTACGTACCTGGAGGGTATTCCGGGGATCAACGCCCCCGCGGCCCGGTCCACGACCAGGCCTTCCGGTGGATCAGGGCCTGATCAACGAGGCTTTCACTGCTGGCCGCACGTAGTCCAACGTACGAACCACAACCCAGCTGATCCCACACTGACATTAGGTATCTCTCCAGCTCCCTCTTGAAGACAACCAGGGGTCTATTGGTAATTCCCCTTATGGCTGGTGGGAGGCTGTTGAACAATCTTGGGTCCCGGACACTTATTGTGTTTTCTCTTAGTGTACCAGTGACGCCCCTACTTTTCTCTGGGGGTATGTTGCATCGCCTGCCAAGTCTCTTGCTTTCGTAGGAAGTGATTCTGTGTGCAGATTAGGAACCAGTCCTTCCAGAATCTTCCAGGAGTAGATTATGATACATCTCGTCTGCGCTCCACTGAGTACAAGTCAAGTGCTTCCAGGCGCTCCCAGTAGTTAAGGTGTTTGAGGGAACATATACGTGCAGTAAAGGTTCTCTATACATTCTCTGGAACAGCAATTTCACCTGCCTTGAATGGGGATGTTAATGTACAGCCGTATTCCAGCCTAGAGAGAACAAGTGATTTAAAAAGGATCATCAATGGCTTAGCATCTTTTGTTTTGAATGTTCTCATTATCCATCCTATCAGTTTCCTAGTAGATGTGATAGTGGCATTGTTGTGGTCCTTGAAGGTGAGATCTTCAGACATTACCACTCCCAGGTCCTTCACATTACTTTTCCGCTCTGTTTTGTGATTAGAGTTTGTAATATACTCAGTCCTAGTTATTATTTCCTCCAGTTTTCCATAGCGGAGTAGTTGGAATTTGTCTTCCTCGAACATCATATTGTTCTCCGTTGTCCATTGGAAAACTTGGTTTATATCTTGGAGATGTGTCGTGTCCTTAAAGGATGACACTCCTGCAGATCCTAGTATCGTCTGCAGAAGATGATACAGTGCTATGGTTTACATCTCTGTCTGTGTCTCATATGAGAGAGGCTGCAAAAATACCCCGGAAATCAGTCGAAATATTACTTTTTTTTTGCAGTTTTTATATACGTACTAAATTAGGAACAAGGTTATGGGGAGGTCTGGGGGGGAAGGAAATTGTGTATCAAGCTTTTTCCTAGAAATGTACCAAGAAATTCATAAAAACTAGATTTATTCTTAGAGGAGTTTGTTTTGCTGGACCGATTAAGCCATAGAAATATTTGTGTGGCATTTACCCTGGTAAATGGTCCATCCTCGGAAATGATTTATCCACTTCTCCTTGCCCCAGGAATGTATTTTGAGGTGGGTATTGTTCTGCCCCGCTGCCCATGGGCCCCTCTACGGGTACCTCGTAGAGGCCGGAACTTGGGGAGTGGGCAGGCTAGTGTTGTATTACTCATTCCTCCTCCTCCATCTCTTCCCCCTCCTTGTCTTCCTCCTTATCACTATCCACCCTCCTCCACGCCTTGTCAAACACCTCATTATCATGTAAGTAACATGGGTAGGCAGGAACCATCATTTATACTGTAGATTGTACTGCTGTTCAGCAGTGAGATACTGGTGTTAAACAGTGAGATACTGGTGTTAAACAGTGAGATACTGGTGTTCAGCAGTGAAATACTTGTGTTAAACAGTGAGATACTGGTGTTAAACAATGAGAAACTGGTGTTCAGCAGTGAGATACTGGTGTTAAACAGTGAGGTACTGGTGTTAAACAGTGAGGTATTGCTGTTCAGCAGTGAGATACTGCTGTTCAGCAGTGAGATACTGGTGTTAAACAGTGAGATACTGCTGTTCAGCAGTGAGATACTGGTGTTAAACAGTGAGATACTGGTGTTAAACAGTGAGATACTGGTGTTAAATAGTGAGATACTGGTGTTAAACAGTGAGGTACTGGTGTTAAACATTGGGGTACTGGTGTTAAACAGTGAGGTACTGGTGTTAAACAGTGAGGTACTGGTGTTAAACAGTGAGGTACTGGTGTTAAACAGTGAGGTACTGGTGTTAAACAGTGAGATACTGGTGTTAAACAGTGAGGTACTGGTGTTAAACAGTGAGGTATTGGTGTTAAACAGTGAGGTACTGGTGTTAAACAGTGAGGTACTGGTGTTAAACAGTGAGGTACTGGTGTTAAACAGTGGGGTACTGGTGTTAAGCAGTGAGGTACTGGTATTAAACAGTGAGGTACTGGTGTTAAACTGAGGTACTGGTGTTAAACAGTGAGGTACTGGTGTTAAACAGTGGGGTACTGGTGTTAAACAGTGGGGTACTGGTGTTAAACAGTGGGGTACTGGTGTTAAGCAGTGAGGTACTGGTATTAAACAGTGAGGTGCTGGTGTTAAACTGAGGTACTGGTGTTAAACAGTGAGGTACTGGTGTTAAACAGTGGGGTACTGGTGTTAAACAGTGGGGTACTGGTGTTAAACAGTGAGATACTGGTGTTAAGCAGTGAGGTACTGGTGTTAAACAGTGGGGTACTGGTGTTAAACAGTGAGGTACTGGTGTTAAACAGTGGGGTACTGGTGTTAAACAGTGTTAAACAGTGGGGTACTGGTGTTAAGCAGGGTACTGGGGTTAAACAGTGTGGTACGGGTGTTAAACAGTGTGGTACTGGTGTTAAACAGTGAGGTACTGGTGTTAAACAGTGAGGTACTGGTGTTAAACAGTGAGGTACTGGTATTAAACAGTGAGGTACTGGTGTTAAACAGTGAGATACTGGTGTTAAATAGTGAGATACTGGTGTTAAATAGTGAGGTACTGGTGTTAAACAGTGAGGTACTGGTATTAAACAGTGAGGTACTGGTATTAAACAGTGAGGTACTGGTATTAAACAGTGGGGTACTGGTGTTAAACAGTGAGGTACTGGTGTTAAACAGTGAGGTACTGGTGTTAAACAGTGAGGTACCTGGACGAGGAATTTCCTCTCTACATTCCTGGTTCATTCTATTAAGCATTGCAGTCAGTGTCATTATATTTCTCTGGTATTTAATTCGCCTTTGTATTCGACTGAATTAAAAAGCCTGCTGAGAAGGCGAAATGCTCAGGCATGCTAGTGGCTTTCTTTGTGCTTAACTATATTTTATAACGTGTATGCCTCACATTTTATACTGTACAAAGAAATAAAGTTTGTATTTGTAAAGGTATCGACAGTTAAAGATACCCACCTGTTGCACACACGTCTCACTCGTGTATCAGAGTGAGGGTCACTCGAATCTCCTATGTCAGATATTCTCAACGTTTCGTCTGTCATTAACTCCCTCGGTTTGATATATTTCTCCATTTACTCCCTTACTTCCATACAAAAAATTACCGCCAATGTAATTATTATTCAATTATCAGGTACATTTATCGCCAATATAATTATTATTCAATTATCAGGTACATTTATCGCCATCATAATTATTATTTAGTTATCAGGTACGTCAGATATTTGCCCCTTGCCATGTAATTCGCCCCTGGTTGAGAATCACTGTCCTGTATGTATATCCGCACCAGACCATCTTATTAGGAAAACGTTTCGCCCGGTGGGTACCTTGCCATTAAACTGAAAGATCTCCAAAGTGGAGAAATGTTGGCTAATAAACAATTAAATGTCTGTATATTATGGTACAGAGGCAGGAAGTGTATGGTGTGGGTTGAAATCTTAATATATTGGCGAGTGTTTTGAAAGATACAGTGTCAGGTACAGGACCATGATAATGATACAGTGTCAGGTACAGGACCATGATAATGATACAGTGTCAGGTACAGGACCATGATAGTGATACAGTGTCAGGTACAGGACCATGATAATGATACAGTGTCAGGTACAGGACCATGATAATGATAGTGTCAATTACAGGACCATGATAGTGATACAGTGTCAGGTACAGGACCATGATAATGATACAGTGTCAGATACAGGACCATGATAATGATAGTGTCTGGTACAGGACCATGATAGTGATACAGTGTCAGGTACAGGACCATGATAATGATACAGTGTCAGGTACAGGACCATGATGATAGTGTCAGGTACAGGACCATGATAATGATAGTGTCAGGTACAGGACTATGATAATGATACAGTGTCAGGTACAGGACCATGATAATGATACAGTGTCAGGTACAGGACTATGATAATGATACAGTGTCAGGTACAGGACCATGATAATGATACAGTGTCAGGTACAGGATTATGATAATGATACAGTGTCAGGTACAGGACCATGATAATGATAGTGTCAGGTGCAGGACCATGATAATGATACAGTGTCAGGTACAGGGCCATGATAATGATACAGTGTCAGGTATAGGACCATGATAATGATACAGTGTCAGGTACAGGACTATGATAATGATACAGTGTCAGGTACAGGACCATGATAATGATAGTGTCAGGTACAGGACCATGATAATGATACAGTGTCAGGTACAGGACTATGATAATGATAGTGTCATGTGCACGACTATGATAATGATAGTGTCATGTGCACGACTATGATAATGATAGTGTCATGTGCACGACTATCATAATGATAGTGTCATGTGCACGACTATGATAATGATACAGTGTCAGGTACAGGACCATGATAATGAGAGTGTCAGGTACAGGACCATGATAATGATAGTGTCATGTGCACGACTATGATAATGATACATTTCTTCATTATGAATAACTGTAAGATACAACTGAATTCCTCTCACGACTTTCCAAGTAGTGATGGTGTTGTGCAACGACTGCCATTGTTGTGTGACCCCCATTGTTGTGTGTGGCCCCCCATTGTTGTGTGTGGCCCCCATTGTTGTGTGTGGCCCCCATTGTTGTGTGTGGCCCCCCATTGTTGTGTGTGGCCCTCATTGTTGTGTGTGGCCCTCCATTGTTGTGTGTGGCCCTCCATTGTTGTGTGTGGCCCCCCATTGTTGTGTGTGGCCCCCCATTGTTGTGTGTGGCCCCCATTGTTGTGTGTGGCCCTCCATTGTTGTGTGTGCCCTCCATTGTTGTGTGTGACCCCCATTGTTGTGTGTGGCTCCCCATTGTTGTGTGTGGCCCCCCATTGTTGTGTGTGGCCCCCATTGTTGTGTGTGGCCCCCCATTGTTGTGTGTGGCCCCCCATTGTTGTGTGTGGCCCCCATTGTTGTGTGTGGCCCCCATTGTTGTGTGGCCCCCATTGTTGTGTGTGGCCCCCATTGTTGTGTGTGGCCCCCCATTGTTGTGTGTGGCCCTCCATTGTTGTGTGTGGCCCTCCATTGTTGTGTGTGGCCCCCATTGTTGTGTGTGCCCCCATTGTTGTGTGTGGCCCCCATTGTTGTGTGTGGCCCCCCATTGTTGTGTGTGCCCCCATTGTTGTGTGTGGCCTCCATTGTTGTGTGTGCCCCCATTGTTGTGTGTGGCCCCCATTGTTGTGTGTGGCCCCCCAATGTTGTGTGTGCCCCCCATTGTTGTGTGTGGCCCTCCATTGTTGTGTGTGGCCCCCCATTGTTGTGTGTGCCCCCCATTGTTGTGCGTGGCCCCCCATTGTTGTGTGTGCTCCCCATTGTTGTGTGTGGCTCCCATTGTTGTGTGTGCCCCCCATTGTTGTGTGTGGCCCTCCATTGTTGTGTGTGCCCCCATTGTTGTGTGTGCCCCCCATTGTTGTGTGTGGCCCCCCATTGTTGTGTGTGGCCCTCCATTCTTGTGTGGCCCTCCATTGTTGTGTGTGGCCCCCACTGTTGTGTGTGGCCCTCCATTGTTGTGTGTGCCCCCATTGTTGTGTGTGGCCCTCCATTGTTGTGTGTGCCCCCATTGTTGTGTGTGGCCCTCCATTGTTGTGTGTGGCCCTCCATTGTTGTGTGGCCCCCATTGTTGTGTGGCCCTCCATTGTTATGTGTGGCCCTCCTTTGTTGTGTGTGGCCCTCCATTGTTGTGTGGCCCCCATTGTTGTGTGGCCCTCCATTGTTGTGTGTGGCCCTCCATTGTTGTGTGTGGCCCTCCATTGTTGTGTGGCCCCCATTGTTGTGTGTGGCCCTCCATTGTTGTGTGCCCCCCATTGTTGTGTGTGGCCCTCCATTGTTGTGTGTGGCCCTCCATTGTTGTGTGTGGCCCTCCATTGTTGTGTGTGGCCCTCCATTGTTGTGTGTGGCCCTCCATTGTTGTGTGTGGCCCTCCATTGTTGTGTGTGGCCCCCATTGTTGTGTGTCGCCCTCCATTGTTGTGTGTGGCCCTCCATTGTTGTGTGTGGCCCTCCATTGCTGCGTGTGGCCCTCCATTGTTGTGTGTGGCCCTCCATTGTTGTGTGTGGCCCTCCATTGTTGTGTGTGGCCCTCCATTGTTGTGTGTGGCCATCCATTGTTGTGTGTGGCCATCCATTGTTGTGTGTGGCCCTCCATTGCTGCGTGTGGCCCTCCATTGTTGTGTGTGGCCATCCATTGTTGTGTGTGGCCATCCATTGTTGTGTGTGGCCCTCCATTGTTGTGTGTGGCTCTCCGGTGTTGTGTGGCCCTCCGGTGTTGTGTGTGGCCCTCCATTGTTGTGTGTGGCCCTCCATTGTTGTGTGTGGCCCTCCGGTGTTGTGTGTGGCCCTCCATTGTTGTGTGTGGCCCTCCATTGTTGTGTGTGGCCCTCCATTGTTGTGTGTGGCCCTCCGGTCTTGTGTGTGGCCCTCCATTGTTGTGTGTGGCCCTCCGGTCTTGTGTGTGGCCCTTCGGTCTTGTGTGTGGCCCTTCGGTCTTGTGTGTGGCCCTCCGGTCTTGTGTGTGGCCCTCCGGTCTTGTGTGTGTCCCTCCGGTGTTGTGTGTGGCCCTCCGGTGTTGTGTGTGGCCCTCCGGTCTTGTGTGTGTCTTCCTCCGGTGTTGTGTGTGGCCCTCCGGTGTTGTGTGTGGCCCTCCGGTGTTGTGTGTGGCCCTCCGGTGTTGTGTGTGGCCCTCCGGTGTTGTGTGTGGCCCTCCGGTGTTGTGTGTGGCCCTCCGGTGTTGTGTGTGGCCCTCCGGTGTTGTGTGTGGCCCTCCGGTGTTGTGTGTGGCCCTCCGGTGTTGTATGTGGCCCTCCGGTCTTCTAGGGTTGACAAAGTTCTTTAACCTCGTCAAGAAGACAACTTTCTTACTTTCTTAAGATTATTGGTCCTGGACGGTTATACATCCTGGATAATCCGATTTGTTTTATCCTAATTATAAAGTGGAGGGTAATTGAAGAAAGCCAAGCCATGTGGCTTGTTACCACGGGGGTCCTTGGCTCTTATTCCCCAGGATGCCACCCACAGCAGTTAACTAGCACTCGGGTACCTACTCCTGCTAGGTGATCTAAGACAACGGGAGTAATGAAACATGATTAAACGTTTCCACTCGCCCTAGGATCGAACCCAGGCACTTCTGGTGTGAACTTAAAGCCCAAACATTGTGGCTTATTTCATTTGGGTGACTTCTGACTCTCACCGAGAAAGCCACCCACAACAGTCAGTTAACACCCTGATCACCTGGCAGCAGGTGATCAGGGGCAGCAGGTGATCAGGGGCAGCAGGTGATCAGGGGCAGCAGGTGATCAGGGGCAGCAGGTGATCACGGGCAGCAGGTGATCAGGGGCAGCAGGTGATCACGTGCAGCAGGTGATCAGGGGCAGCAGGTGATCAGGGGCAGCAGGTGATCACGGGCAGCAGGTGATCAGGGGCAGCAGGTGATCACGGGCAGCAGGTGATCACGGGCAGCAGGTGATCAGGGGCAGCAGGTGATCACGTGCAGCAGGTGATTACGGGCAGCAGGTGATCACGTGCAGCAGGTGATCAGGGGCAGCAGGTGATCACGTGCAGCAGGTGATCACGTGCAGCAGGTGATCACGGGCAGCAGGTGATCACGGGCAGTAGGTGTAAGGAGACTTGGCCATCCGTCGCGCCTCGCCTGGGGATATGGAACTGGAGATTTCGGTTGTGAGTCGTTCCGATGATTATTCACCGTCATAAAGGACTAAAATATTACACAGACGTACACGGTATGTAAAATATTACACGGACGTACACGGTATGTAAAATATTACACGGACGTACACGGTATGTAAAATATTACACGGACGTACACGGTATGTAAAATATTACACGGACGTACACGGTATGTAAAATATTACACGGACGTACACGGTATCGAGGGATAATTTACTACAAGTTAAAGTAATCAATGTTAGTGAAATCTCAAAGTTTTTTTTTCTTCATATCAGAATATTAATATTTTGTTAAGTTTTTGTCCCTAAACTGCAGCTTTGAGAGTCACACAGCTGCGTCACACAGCTGCATGACACAGGTGTGTGACACAGGCACATGACACAGGCACGTGACACAGGCGCATGACAGACGCATGACACAGGATCATGACAGGTGTTCAGAAAACACTGAAAAGTGAGTACCAATTTGGTAGTCACTTTCTGTCTTGTGGTTGTTGTTATGGGCCTTTTTTATTTAGACTTTTATTGTCTCTGCCAGCGTAATAGGACCGAGAACTTGCGGTCCCGCGTACTAGTATCTGGCGGGTGTAAGGCGACGTTTATTGATGAGGCTGTACCAGTTAGGTTCATCTTTTTGATACACCCTGTATATTGTGTTGTAAACATTAACCTGCAAGGTGAGTCTTTATGGTAGAGAATGTTTCCCGAGAACCATTACCCAGTGCTGGTGAGCAGGAGGAGAGGGGGACTTACTAGCAGGAGAGGGGAACTTACTAGCAGGAGGAGAGGGAGACTTACTAGCAGGAGGAGAGGGGGACTTACTAGCAGGAGGAGAGGGAGACTTACTAGCAGGAGGAGAGGGGGACTTACTAGCAGGAGGAGAGGGAGACTTACTAGCAGGAGGAGAGGGGAACTTATTTACTAGCAGGAGGAGAAGGAGACTTACTAGCAGGAGGAGAGGGGAACTTATTTACTAGCAGGAGAGGGGAACTTATTTACTAGCAGGAGAGGGGAACTTATTTACTAGCAGGAGAGGGGAACTTATTTACTAGAAGAAGGAGAGGGGAGCTTATTTACTAGCAGAAGGAGAGGGGAACTTATTTACTAGCAGAAGGAGAGGGGAACTTATTTACTAGCAGGAGAGGGGAACTTATTTACTAGCAGAAGGAGAGGGGAACTTATTTACTAGCAGGAGAGGGGAACTTATTTACTAGCAGAAGGAGAGGGGAACTTATTTACTAGCAGAAGGAGAGGGGAACTTATTTACTAGCAGGAGAGGGGAACTTATTTACTAGCAGAAGGAGAGGGGAACTTATTTACTAGCAGAAGGAGAGGGGAACTTATTTACTAGCAGGAGAGGGGAACTTATTTACTAGCAGGAGAGGGGAACTTATTTACTAGCAGAAGGAGAGGGGAACTTATTTACTAGCAGAAGGAGAGGGGAACTTATTTACTAGCAGGAGAGGGGAACTTATTTACTAGCAGAAGGAGAGGGGAACTTATTTACTAGCAGAAGGAGAGGGGAACTTATTTACTAGAAGAAGGAGAGGGGAACTTATTTACTAGCAGGAGAGGGGAACTTATTTACTAGAAGAAGGAGAGGGGAACTTATTTACTAGAAGAAGGAGAGGGGAACTTATTTACTAGCAGGAGAGGGGAACTTATTTACTAGCAGGAGAGGGGAACTTATTTACTAGAAGGAGAGGGGAACTTATTTACTAGAAGAAGGAGAGGGGAACTTATTTACTAGCAGGAGAGGGGAACTTATTTACTAGAAGAAGGAGAGGGGAACTTATTTACTAGAAGAAGGAGAGGGGAACTTATTTACTAGCAGGAGAGGGGAACTTATTTACTAGAAGAAGGAGAGGGGAACTTATTTACTAGAAGAAGGAGAGGGGAACTTATTTACTAGCAGGAGAGGGGAACTTATTTACTAGCAGGAGAGGGGAACTTATTTACTAGAAGAAGGAGAGGGGAACTTATTTACTAGCAGGAGAGGGGAACTTATTTACTAGAAGAAGGAGAGGGGAACTTATTTACTAGCAGGAGAGGGGAACTTATTTACTAGAAGAATGAGAGGGGAACTTAGTAGCATTTTAAGGAATTTTTCCCAAGTTTAAAATTGAGATGTTTTTGTTTACGCAGCATTAATGTAGAGTGAGAGGTCCTAATGTTGTAGATATTATTGTACCTTTGTAGCAGGAGGGGGAGAGGTGGTGTACCTTTGTAGCAGGAGGGGGAGAGTTGGTGTACCTTTGTAGCAGGAGGGGGAGAGGTGGTGTACCTTTGTAGCAGGAGGGGGAGAGGTGGTGTACCTTTGTAACAGGAGGGGGAGAGGTGGTGTACCTTTGTAACAGGAGGGGGAGAGGTGGTGTACCTTTGTAACAGGAGGGGGGAAGCGTCTTCCTATGTAGCAGTAAAGGGAGAGAGAGAGAGACGGGGGGGGGGGGAAGCCTTTGTAAGTAGGCTTCTTGTATGCTTAATATTTGATATCTTCATTGATTGTGTGTGTGTTTACTTATGTCATCGTGAGTAATGTTGTTGTCCAGGTGATAGTTCAACTCTGCTGCCTGCAAATATTCACCATCTTCCAAACATTGACCGGCATCGAGAGCTCTAGTGCTCTGTGTGTGTGTGTGTGTGTGTGTGTGTGTGTGTGTGTGTGTGTGTGTGTGTGTGTGTGTGTGTGTGTGTGTGTGTGTGTGTGTGCTTGTGTGTGTGTGTGTGTGTGTGTGTGTGTGTGTGTGTGTGTGTGTGTGTGTGTGTGTGTGTGTGTGTGTGTGTGTGTGTGTGATTGTGTTGGTTCAACATGATATTTTATTTCAACTCTGGTATACAAGTGTTTGTTGTTTTCAGTTTTTCCTTAACTCTCGCACTATCTTTGTCTCTCTCTCAAGTTCCTTTTACTCTTCCCCTTTTATCCCCGACTCTTCTCTACGTCATTTTCTTACTTTTTCATTTCTTCCACCTCTTTCATATCCCATTTTCTTTACTTTCTCAACCGTTTCTATTCCTCACTCTCTGCTCTCCACTATTTTCCCCTCTCTGGATCGCTGTCTGGGAAGGGTAAGAATGCAATCTAGTGGGATTTAGAGGAGACTTGGAGAGATTGTATTTTGGGATGGGCGTGCAGGCAGGGCGTGAGTGTCTTAGTGGTTGTTGTGGCACACTTAGTAAGCAGTGTGGCGTGCAGGTGATGGTGGCTGGCACCCTGGACCTTAGTGAATGTGATGATGGGCGGCATCCAGGCCCTTAGTGAATGTGATGATGGGTGGCATCCAGGACCTTAAAGAAAGGCACCGCACTTCCCAATCACCATTTGACCTGATAGACTGGTCATTATCAACGAAGACACGACACATCCTTGTACTCAACATTTGTATCACTAAGGTTTCGCTGTTGATTGCTTGCTCAATTAAAGTGTTTTAGCGGCGCCTGCAGCTCTCCGGAGCGGCTCCGTTTCTTGACCTGTTCCTATACTCTTGTTGTATTGAATATTATAAGTTCTAATGCATTGTTTCACCTGTTCTGTGTGTGTGTAAAAGAAAGAGGGAAGGGAGAAGGATATCCGAGATGTAATATGAGGGAAGGTGAGTGTTGCGTAAAGGTACCCGAGAAACTGATCCAGGTACCGGAAAGTGGCATCCTTATACCCAGGCCTGGAGGAGAGAGGCTTAAAGGCTGAGTTGCATTAAACAGGACAACAACATTATAATGGTGGTAGCCACAGTTAAGTTCTTTCAGCTTGTTCTCCACGCGTTTAACTAGCCAAATGCAAACACTCAGGCAGTTTGGGCTGAGCTCTGAGGAGGTGGGCAGCATCTGAGATTTGTGAGAAATCTAGAGTGGAAACTGATCTCTCTCCGTGTGTATGCCGTGACGTCACATGTCTGACGTATAGCCCTGCGTCATTCAAGGCTGTGGTATGGCTGTTGCTGCTGCGCAATAATGTCTACCTAATATGTCGGTGGTTTACTTTCTCAAGGATACCGTATAATTTGTAAAATCACAGGCGCATTTTGCGGAGTGTTGAGATTCCCTCTCATGTTATAGATTTCGGGTAAACGCTAGGTGTTCAGAGCGAAATTTGGCTGGAGTTCGTAACCGGAGAGGCGGTCATTTGAGCTGCTTCATTGTAAACATTGATGGAGTGGCTGTCTGAGGAGCTTCGTGTAGCCTTTGCTTGCGGTGCATTCGTCTCCCTGCTGCACTCCACCTGGCGAGGTAGACACCACCTGGAGCGGTAGATAACACCTGAAGCTGTAGATACTAGCAACCGGAGAGAGAGATAACACGCTCTAGCGGCGGAAGGTTGGGCGACAAAGATAATGGTGCGACTGGGCACGATTTCGGGCACTTTGCCTATGGTATACAGATGGGTATGTGGGGTATTAGTACCTGTGCGAGGTTATACTAGACCGGCTTGTTTTGTGCGCATGTTATTGTGCAAGCATGTTCGTGAATGTGTGTTTGTGCGTGCTTGTTCATGAGTTCGCGCGTTTTTTATGCGTTCGCGCGTTTTTTATAACGTATTCGCGCGTTTTTTGTGTGGGATCGTGTGAAAGCGCACTGTTGCAGGTGTGTGAGAGTGTGTGGGGAGCAAGTGAGCCGGACTCAGGTGTTGAAGGCAGTTGTTGATAAGAGTGCCCAGGCAGTCATTATGGAGGGTGCCACACACCGCTCACCAACACACATCTCTTCATGCCAAACACCTTGCCTTGAACCAGGCACTCCTCTTTCACCTGCTTCCTCTCATCTTCCATCTAAATGCTAAGAAGCTACGGTATTTAGAGCAAGCCTAAAGTGATGCACTAGGTGGCGTTACAGACCTTTTTCTGTTGACTTGATAGAGCTCTATACAGAACGAAATGTGATGTGTGACTTGCAGCTCTACACGGAACGAAGCATGGCTCTACATAGGGCGAAACATAGCTTGACAAACCTCTACACAGAGCAAAATGTTGTCCCAATGCAAGTTTGTCCTACAAACTGTGTTAACCTCTCAACTTCCCTTGGAGGTGAAAGCTGGAAGATTCTACAACTTACCCACAATACTGTGGTTGGAACAGTTTACAATTAACCCATAATACCGTGGCTGGAACAGTTCACAACTAACCTACAATACCGTGGCTGGAACAGTTTACAATTAACCCATAATACCGTGGCTGGAACAGTTTACAATTAACCCATAATACCGTGGCTGGAACAGTTCACAAATAACCTACAATACCGTGGCTGGAACAGTTTACAAATAACCCACAATACCGTGGCCGGAACAATTTACAATTAACCCACAATACCGTGGCTGGAACAATTTACAATTAACCTACAATACCGTGGCTGGAACAATTTACAATTAACCTACAATACCGTGGCTGGAACAATTTACAATTAACCCATATTACCGTGGCTGGAACAATTTACAATTAACCCATAATACCGTGGCTGGAACAATTTACAATTAACCCATAATACCGTGGCTGGAACAATTTACAATTAACCCATAATACCGTGGCTGGAACAATTTACAATTAACCCATAATACCGTGGCTGGAACAATGTACAATTAACCCATAATACCGTGGCTGGAACAATGTACAATTAACCCATAATACCGTGGCTGGAACAATGTACAATTAACCCATAATACCGTGGCTGGAACAATTTACAATTAACACCGTGGCTGGAACAATTTACAATTAACCCATAACACCGTGGCTGGAACAATTTACAATTAACCCACAATACCGTGGCTGGAACAATTTACAATTAACCCACAATACCGTGGCTGGAACAATTTACAATTAACCCACAATACCGTGGCTGGAACAATTTACAATTAACCCATAATACCGTGGCTGGAACAATTTACAATTAACCCATAATACCGTGGCTGGAACAATTTACAATTAACCCATAATACCGTGGCTGGAACAATTTACAATTAACCCATAATACCGTGGCTGGAACAATTTACAATTAACCCATAATACCGTGGCTGGAACAATTTACAATTAACCCATAATACCGTGGCTGGAACAATTTACAATTAACCCATAATACCGTGGCTGGAACAATTTACAATTAACCCATAATACCGTGGCTGGAACAATTTACAATTAACCCATAATACCGTGGCTGGAACAATTTACAATTAACCCATAATACCGTGGCTGGAACAATTTACAATTAACCCATAAACCGTGGCTGGAACAATTTACAATTAACCCATACCCTGGCTGGAACAATTTACAATTAACCCATAATACCGTGGCTGGAACAATTTACAATTAACCCATAATACCGTGGCTGGAACAATTTACAATTAACCCATAATACCGTGGCTGGAACAATTTACAATTAACCCATAATACCGTGGCTGGAACAATTTACAATTAACCCATAATACCGTGGCTGGAACAATTTACAATTAACCCATAATACCGTGGCTGGAACAATTTACAATTAACCCATAATACCGTGGCTGGAACAATTTACAATTAACCCATAATACCGTGGCTGGAACAATTTACAATTAACCCATAATACCGTGGCTGGAACAATTTACAATTAACCCATAATACCGTGGCTGGAACAATTTACAATTAACCCATAATACCGTGGCTGGAACAATTTACAATTAACCCATAATACCGTGGCTGGAACAATTTACAATTAACCCATAACACCGTGGCTGGAACAATTTACAATTAACCCATAATACCGTGGCTGGAACAATTAACCCATAATACCGTGGCTGGAACAATTAACCCATAATACCGTGGCTGGAACAATTAACCCATAATACCGTGGCTGGAACAATTAACCCATAATACCGTGGCTGGAACAATTAACCCATAATACCGTGGCTGGAACAATTAACCCATAATACCGTGGCTGGAACAATTAACCCATAATACCGTGGCTGGAACAATTAACCCATAATACCGTGGCTGGAACAATTAACCCATAATACCGTGGCTGGAACAATTAACCCATAATACCGTGGCTGGAACAATTAACCCATAGTACCGTGGCTGGAACAATTTACAATTAACCCATAATACCGTGGCTGGAACAATTTACAATTAACCCATAGTACCGTGGCTGGAACAATGTACAATTAACCCATAATACCGTGGCTGGAACAATTAACCCTCGCCTCGTAAGTTTCATCTTCTCTGAACGATTTATTAGTGAATTCGTGTCATTTTTGCATTTAATGTGGGTTATCGTACTCACTGTATGCTTCACGCAGTAGATGTATGATGGGTCACCAACTGGACAGTAATAATAATAATATCTTAATTTCTCCAAGTACATGTACAAGATATACAGTCCTAGCTGACATCAATGACATATACTCTATTGAAAGCCCCTTATCATGCAGAACATTTCCCACAAATTAAGTCAGTTTTGTCCCAGGATGCGACCCACAACAGTCCACTAACACCTAGGTACTCATTATTACTGATGGGTGAACATGGGTAACTGGTGTAAGGAAACGTGCCCAGTGTTTCCACCCCTTTGCTGGGAATCAAACCCGAACCCTCACCATGTGAAGCGAGAACTTTTGCCACCAGGCCACAGACACAAGACCCGAGCCGGGACAGTACCGGCGAACCACATCGAATTGAATCGTATGGACGATGTATTTTAAAACTTTTTAAATACAAATTGTAGAGAGTTCTTCCTTAGAGTCGGAATATATTTGAGCCTCACTTGGAGACGAGATATTTTGCAACATGCGCGAGACATATATAATCCCCTCAAGAGACAGTTGTACTCTTTTTTTTTTTTAGGTTACAGTGTAGCTGGTTGTTTTTAAAAAACGAACCACCACGCAAGAAATTCTAGGTGTAAACATATGTGCTTGTAGTGTATAATTCTGGATGTAAACACATGTGCTTGTAGTGTATAATTCTGGATGTAAACACAGGTGCTTGTAGTGCATAATTCTGGATGTAAACACAGGTGCTTGTAGTGCATAATTCTGGATGTAAACACAGGTGCTTGTAGTGCATAATTCTGGATGTAAACACAGGTGCTTGTAGTGTATAATTCTGGATGTAAACACAGGTGCTTGTAGTGTATAATTCTGGATGTAAACACAGGTGCTTGTAGTGCATAATTCTGGATGTAAACACAGGTGCTTGTAGTGCATAATTCTGGATGTAAACACAGGTGCTTGTAGTGTATAATTCTGGATGTAAACACAGGTGCTTGTAGTGCATAATTCTGGATGTAAACACAGGTGCTTGTAGTGCATAATTCTGGATGTAAACACAGGTGCTTGTAGTGTATAATTCTGGATGTAAACACAGGTGCTTGTAGTGCATAATTCTGGATGTAAACACAGGTGCTTGTAGTGCATAATTCTGGATGTAAACACAGGTGCTTGTAGTGCATAATTCTGGATGTAAACACAGGTGCTTGTAGTGCATAATTCTGGATGTAAACATATGTGCTTGTAGTGCATAATTCTGGATGTAAACACAGGTGCTTGTAGTGTATAATTCTGGATGTAAACACAGGTGCTTGTAGTGCATAATTCTGGATGTAAACACAGGTGCTTGTAGTGCATAATTCTGGATGTAAACACAGGTGCTTGTAGTGTATAATTCTGGATGTAAACACAGGTGCTTGTAGTGTATAATTCTGGATGTAAACACAGGTGCTTGTAGTGTATAATTCTGGATGTAAACACAGGTGCTTGTAGTGCATAATTCTGGATGTAAACACAGGTGCTTGTAGTGTATAATTCTGGATGTAAACACAGGTGCTTGTAGTGCATAATTCTGGATGTAAACACAGGTGCTTGTAGTGTATAATTCTGGATGTAAACACAGGTGCTTGTAGTGTATAATTCTGGATGTAAACACAGGTGCTTGTAGTGTATAATTCTGGATGTAAACACAGGTGCTTGTAGTGCATAATTCTGGATGTAAACACAGGTGCTTGTAGTGCATAATTCTGGATGTAAACACAGGTGCTTGTAGTGTATAATTCTGGATGTAAACACAGGTGCTTGTAGTGTATAATTCTGGATGTAAACACAGGTGCTTGTAGTGCATAATTCTGGATGTAAACACAGGTGCTTGTAGTGCATAATTCTGGATGTAAACACAGGTGCTTGTAGTGTATAATTCTGGATGTAAACACAGGTGCTTGTAGTGCATAATTCTGGATGTAAACACAGGTGCTTGTAGTGTATAATTCTGGATGTAAACACAGGTGCTTGTAGTGCATAATTCTGGATGTAAACACAGGTGCTTGTAGTGCATAATTCTGGATGTAAACACAGGTGCTTGTAGTGCATAATTCTGGATGTAAACACAGGTGCTTGTAGTGCATAATTCTGGATGTAAACACAGGTGCTTGTAGTGTGTAATTCTGGATGTAAACACAGGTGCTTGTAGTGCATAATTCTGGATGTAAACACAGGTGCTTAGTGTATAATTCTGGATGTAAACACAGGTGCTTGTAGTGCATAATTCTGGATGTAAACACAGGTGCTTGTAGTGCATAATTCTGGATGTAAACACAGGTGCTTGTAGTGCATAATTCTGGATGTAAACACAGGTGCTTGTAGTGCATAATTCTGGATGTAAACACAGGTGCTTGTAGTGCATAATTCTGGATGTAAACACAGGTGCTTGTAGTGCATAATTCTGGATGTAAACACACGTGCTTGTAGTGTATAATTCTGGATGTAAACACAGGTGCTTGTAGTGCATAATTCTGGATGTAAACACAGGTGCTTGTAGTGCATAATTCTGGATGTAAACACACGTGCTTGTAGTGTATAATTCTGGATGTAAACACAGGTGCTTGTAGTGCATAATTCTGGATGTAAACACAGGTGCTTGTAGTGCATAATTCTGGATGTAAACACAGGTGCTTGTAGTGCATAATTCTGGATGTAAACACAGGTGCTTGTAGTGCATAATTCTGGATGTAAACACACGTGCTTGTAGTGTATAATTCTGGATGTAAACACAGGTGCTTGTAGTGTATAATTCTGGATGTAAACATATGTGCTTGTAGTGTATAATTCTGGACATAAACACACGTGCTTGTAGTGTATAATTCTGGACATAAACACACGTGCTTGTAGTGTATAATTCTGGACATAAACACAGGTGCTTGTAGTGTATAATTCTGGACATAAACACACGTGCTTGTAGTGTATAATTCTGGACATAAACACACGTGCTTGTAGTGTATAATTCTGGACATAAACACACGTGCTTGTAGTGTATAATTCTGGACATAAACACACGTGCTTGTAGTGTATAATTCTGGACATAAACACACGTGCTTATTGTACACAATTTAGGAAGATGTAAGAGAATGTGTTTGATGGTTGCTTAAGATTCACCACTGTCTCCCATTACATAGTATGGGGTCCCTGTGTGACTGGGGTCGCTGCCTGACTGGGGTCCCTGTGTGACTGGGGTCCCTGTGTGACTGGGGTCGCTGCCTGACTGGGGTCCCTGTGTGACTGGGGTCCCTGTGTGACTGGGGTCCCTGTGTGACTGGGGTCCCTGTATGACTGGGGTCCCTGTGTGACTGGGGTCCCTGTGTGACTGGGGTCCCTGTGTGACTGGGGTCCCTGTGTGACTGGGGTCGCTGCCTGACTGGGGTCCCTGTGTGACTGGGGTCCCTGTGTGACTGGGGTCCCTGTGTGACTGGGGTCGCTGCCTGACTGGGGTACCTGTGTGACTGGGGTCCCTGTGTGACTGGGGTCCCTGTGTGACTGGGGTCCCTGTATGACTGGGGTCCCTGTGTGACTGGGGTCCCTGTGTGACTGGGGTCCCTGTGTGACTGGGGTCCCTGTGTGACTGGGGTCCCTGTGTGACTGGGGTCCCTGTGTGACTGGGGTCCCTGTATGACTGGGGTCCCTGTGTGACTGGGGTCCCTGTATGACTGGGGTCCCTGTGTGACTGGGGTCCCTGTGTGACTGGGGTTCCTGTTTGACTGGGGTTCCTGTGTGACTGGGGTCCCTGTGTGACTGGGGTCCCTGTATGACTGGGGTCCCTGTGTGACTGGGGTCCCTGTATGACTGGGGTCCCTGTGTGACTGGGGTCCCTGTGTGACTGGGGTCCCTGTGTGACTGGGATCCCTGTGTGACTGGGGTCCCTGTGTGACTGGGGTCCCTGTGTGACTGTGGTTCCTGTTTGACTGGGGTTCCTGTGTGACTGGGGTTCCTGTGTGACTGGGGTCCCTGTGTGACTGGGGTTTCTGTGTGACTGGGGTCCCTGTGTGACTGGGGTCCCTGTGTGACTGGGGTCCCTGTGTTACTGGGGTCCCTGTGTGACTGGGGTTTCTGTGTGACTGGGGTCCCTGTGTGACTGGGGTCCCTGTGTGACTGGGGTCCCTGTGTTACTGGGGTCCCTGTGTGACTGGGGTTCCTGTGTGACTGGGGCCCTTGTGTGACTGGGGTCCCTGTGTGACTGGGGTCCCTGTGTGACTGGGGTCGCTGCCTGACTGGGGCCCCTGTGTGACTGGGGTCCCTGTGTGACTGGGGTCCCTGTGTGACTGGGGTCGCTGTCTGACTGGGGTCCCTGTGTGACTGGGCCCCATGTGTGACGGGGGTCCCTGTGTGACTGGAATCCCTGTGTGACTGGGGTCCATGTGTGACTGGGGTCCCTGTGTGACTTGGGTTCCTGTGTGACTGGGGTTCCTGTGTGACTGGGGTTCCTTTGTAACTTGGGTTCCTGTGTGACTGGGGTTCCTGTGTGACTTGGGTTCCTGTGTGACTGGGGTCCCTGTGTGACTGGGGTTCCTGTGTGACTGGGGTCCCTGTGTGACTGGGGTTCCTTTGTGACTGGGGTTCTTGTGTGACTGGGGTTCCTGTGTGACTGGGGTTCCTTTGTGACTGGTGTTCTTGTGTTACTGGGGTTCCTGTGTGACTGGGGTTCCTGTGTGCCTGGAGTCCATGTGTGACTGGGGCCCCTGTGTGACTTGGGTTTCTGTGTGACTGGGGTTCCTGTGTGGCTGGGGTTCCTGTGTGACTGTGGTTCCTTTGTGACTTGTGTTCCTGTGTGACTGGGGTTCCTTTGTAACTTGGGTTCCTGTGTGACTGGGGGTTCCTGTGTGACTTGGGTTCCTGTGTGACTGGGGTCCCTGTGTGACTGGGGTTCTTGTGTGACTGGGGTTCTTGTGTGACTGGGGTTCCTGTGTGACTTGGGTTCTTGTGTGACTGGGGTTCCTGTGTGACTGGGGTTCCTGTGTGACTGGGGTTCCTGTGTGACTGGGGTTCTTGTGTGACTGGGATTCCTGTGTGACTGGGGTTCTTGTGTGACTGGGGTTCCTTTGTGACTGGGGTTCTTGTGTGACTTGGGTTCTTGTGTGACTGTGACTGGGGTTCCTGTGGCCAGAGTTTGTGTGTGTCGAGTCCTGGAATTTTAGCACGGGACAGCGGGCCTCCAGCATCTACAGACTTGTTGACCAGGCTAGCACTAGACGAGCCTGGCCCATGGCTTGGCTCCGAGAGTAGTAAGACTCGGATCTCGTCAAAGGTACATCAAAGGTATAAAGGTACGTGTGCGATGTCGGGTAAGAGGAAGTTCTCTGGCGCTGATCAGTGCCACTACTGGAAACTGCTTGCCCAAGTAGGGCAATATACGCCGGGAGGTGTTTATCTCAGTATATATACATTGAGTGGGGTGTGTATCTCCGTGTTTGTACACCGAGAGGTGTTTAGCTGTGTGTATAAACTGAGAGGGGTGTATATCTTTGTGGAGATACACTGATAGGTGTGTGTATCTCATTGTTTATTCAGCGAGAGATGCGTACGTATCTGTGTATACACCGAGAGGTATAATACATTCTCTCTCTCTCTCTCTCTCTCTCTCTCTCTCTATATATATATATATATATATATATATATATATATATATATATATATATAACATGATTCACGAAATCGTAATGACACGATTGCAAACAAACCATACCACGGGCGGGGATAGAACCCGGGATCAGACGGTCTGAAAACTCCAGACCGTCGCGTTAGCCACTGGACCAGCTAGCCACAATAAGATTCGTCCAACTAGGTATATTTCTACACTATAGGAAGGTTAGCATAGACACCACTGTGACCACAACTGCAAGTCATGTTGACGGCTTTGAGGGGACTTGAGCTAGAGTTCGTCACGGCCATGCTAGCTGGAGATTCGTCTGTAAAAACTTGCATTTGTGGTCACAGTGGTGCCTATGCTAACCTTCCTATGGTGTAGAAATATACCTAGTTGGACGAATCTTACTGTGGCTAGCTGGTCCAGTGGCTAACGCGATGGTCTGGAGTTTTGAGACTCTCTGACCGCGGGTTCTATCCCTGGCCGTTGTATGGTTTGCTGTATATATGTGTATATATATGTGTGTATATATATATACATTATATATATATATATATATATATATTATATATATATATATATATATATATATATTATATATATATATATACACACACACGCGCGCGCGCGCGGGAGGGAAGAGGAGCGATTGGTGGCATGATGATGTAAAGAGAGTAGTAAGGGAGAAAAAGTTAGCATATGAGAAGTTTTTACAAAGTAGAAGTGATGCAAGGAGGGAAGAGTATATGGAGAAAAAGAGAGAAGTTAAGATAGTGGTGAAGCAATGTAAAAAGAGAGCAAATGAGAGAGTGGGTGAGATGTTATCAACAAATTTTGTTGAAAATAAGAAAAAGTTTTGGAGTGAGATTAACAAGTTAAGAAAGCCTAGAGAACAAATGGATTTGTCAGTTAAAAATAGGAGAGGAGAGTTATTAAATGGAGAGTTAGAGGTATTGGGAAGATGGAGGGAATATTTTGAGGAATTGTTAAATGTTGATGAAGATAGGGAAGCTGTGATTTCGTGTATAGGACAAGGAGGAATAACATCTTGTAGGAGTGAGGAAGAGCCAGTTGTGAGTGTGGGGGAAGTTCGTGAGGCAGTAGGTAAAATGAAAGGGGGTAAGGCAGCCGGGATTGATGGGATAAAGATAGAAATGTTAAAAGCAGGTGGGGATATAGTTTTGGAGTGGTTGGTGCAATTATTTAATAAATGTATGGAAGAGGGTAAGGTACCTAGGGATTGGCAGAGAGCATGCATAGTTCCTTTGTATAAAGGCAAAGGGGATAAAAGAGAGTGCAAAAATTATAGGGGGATAAGTCTGTTGAGTATACCTGGTAAAGTGTACGGTAGAGTTATTATTGAAAGAATTGAGAGTAAGACGGAGAATAGTATAGCAGATGAACAAGGAGGCTTTAGGAAAGGTAGGGGGTGTGTGGACCAGGTGTTTACAGTGAAACATACAAGTGAACAGTATTTAGATAAGGCTAAAGAGGTTTTTGTGGCATTTATGGATTTGGAAAAGGCGTATGACAGGGTGGATAGGGGGGCAATGTGGCAGATGTTGCAGGTGTATGGTATAGGAGGTAGGTTACTGAAAGCAGTGAAGAGTTTTTACGAGGATAGTGAGGCTCAAGTTAGAGTATGTAGGAAAGAGGGAAATTATTTCCCAGTAAAAGTAGGCCTTAGACAAGGATGTGTGATGTCACCGTGGTTGTTTAATATATTTATAGATGGGGTTGTAAGAGAAGTAAATGCGAGGGTCTTGGCAAGAGGCGTGGAGTTAAAAGATAAAGAATCCCACATAAAGTGGGAGTTGTCACAGTTGCTCTTTGCTGATGACACTGTGCTCTTGGGAGATTCTGAAGAGAAGTTGCAGAGATTGGTGGATGAATTTGGTAGGGTGTGCAAAAGAAGAAAATTAAAAGTGAATACAGGAAAGAGTAAGGTTATGAGGATAAAAAGATTAGGTGATGAAAGATTGGATATCAGATTGGAGGGAGAGAGTATGGAGGAGGTGAATGTATTCAGATATTTGGGAATGGACGTGTCAGCGGATGGGTCTATGAAAGATGAGGTGAATCATAGAAGTGATGAGGGGAAAAGGGTGAGTGGTGCACTTAGGAGTCTGTGGAGACAAAGAACTTTGTCCTTGGAGGCAAAGAGGGGAATGTATGATAGTATAGCTTTGCCAACGCTCTTATATGGGTGTGAAGCATGGGTGATGAATGTTGCAGCGAGGAGAAGGCTGGAGGCAGTGGAGATGTCATGTCTGAGGGCAATGTGTGGTGTGAATATAATGCAGAGAATTCGTAGTTTGGAAGTTAGGAGGAGGTGCGGGATTACCAAAACTGTTGTCCAGAGGGCTGAGGAAGGGTTGTTGAGGTGGTTCGGACATGTAGAGAGAATGGAGCGAAACAGAATGACTTCAAGAGTGCATCATTCTGTAGTGGGAGGAAGGCGGGGTAGGGGTTGGAGGGAGGGGGTAAAGGAGGTTTTGTGTGCGAGGGGCTTGGACTTCCAGCAGGCATGCGTGAGCGTGTTTGATAGGAGTGAATGGAGACAAATGGTTTTTAATACTTGACGTGCTGTTGGAGTGTGAGCAAAGTAACATTTATGAAGGGGTTCAGGGAAACCGGCAGGCCGGACTTGAGTCCTGGAGATGGGAAGTACAGTGCCTGCACTCTGAAGGAGGGGTGTTAATGTTGCAGTTTAAAAACTGTAGTGTAAAGCACCCTTCTGGCAAGACAGTGATGGAGTGAATGATGGTGAAAGTTTTTCTTTTTCGGGCCACCCTGCCTTGGTGGGAATCGGCCAGTGTGATAATAAAAAAAAATAATATACACGCTTTAGAGTTTATTTTAATTTTCTCTTTTAGGGATTAAAATGTTCCTAACGGGCGATGTACAGGTGAAATGATCCTCGTGTAGCCGATAGATTTTAAACCTGATAACCAGTCTATCGTGTAATTTATAGGCTTTGAATCAAATAAATCAGTCTGATTTACAGAGTTTTACTCTCAGCACACACGTATGTAATTGCCTGTTCCTAGGTACAGAACTTTGCTTGTGGTCTTCTATTTACTTTTGCTTTCTCGTGTATCTCGTGTCATTTTTCCAGTGTGGTTTCAGGTCCAATTTTAGCCCAGTGTGCAGCTGTGGCGTTGTGTGTTGAAGGGGAGGGTGGTATATCACTGTGTCACAGTGACGGCCTTAATGTAAAGGTTTCTGTATCAGAGCGACAGTCATTCAGATTGATGTTATTCTGTTGAGACAGTGTCTCAACAGAATAACATTTTGTCTTCACGTGGTTTTTGGGTTTCTTCTGAGCTCGAGTTAAGCACATTGAGCACTTTGATGAGTTGGTAGAAGCGCTCAGCTTCCCTGTCAACCTCTGGTGAGATGGGATTAAGCTTCGATCTTTCTCGCTAAAAACTAGGGAATGAGGAGACTAGTGGTGGCTACAGGAAATGAAGTCAGCGTTATTATCAAGATATATCACAAAATATCTTGCTGACATCCTCACTACTGACGCTATGTCTGCTGCTCCAGTTGTCGTCGTTGCTGCTGCTGGGTTTTCTGCTGCTGTTGTGGGTGTTACTGCTGCTCCTGCTGCAACCCAACCCCACGGTGGGGTTGGGTTGCTTGAAGTGGTCAGCACTTAACCAGGTGTCCATACCGAGCCTTCCACCCCCTGGTACAACCTCTCACGTATTAATACCAAGTGACACTGTGGCACGTATTAATACCAACAAACATTTAACTTTGCTATTCCTGGGTCACTGAACAGGCCTAGGAGTTGACTGGAAGGTATGTGTTATAAATATGGATCAATGAATGTTGCAAGACGTGGTGCAGCAAGGGTCTGCAAGACGTGGTGCAGCAAGGGTCTGCAAGACGTGGTGCAGCAAGGGCCTGCAAGACGTGGTGCAGCAAGGGCCTGCAAGACGTGGTGCAGCAAGGGCCTGCAAGACGTGGTGCAGCAAGGGCCTGCAAGACGTGGTGCAGCAAGGGCCTGCAAGACGTGGTGCAGCAAGGGTCTGCAAGACGTGGTGCAGCAAGGGCCTGCAAGACGTGGTCCAGCAAGGGCCTGCAAGACGTGGTGCAGCAAGGGCCTGCAAGACGTGGTGCAGCAAGGGCCTGCAAGACGTGGTGCAGCAAGGGCCTGCAAGACGTGGTGCAGCAAGGGCCTGCAACATCAGGTTGATAGGAGGGCAAATGTGTGGGTGCTGATGTCCACTTGAAAATTATTCTTATTAGAGTGAAAGTAGAGGCAGGGAGAGTAAAACAGCGCCTTCGGCAAGCCAGAGTGAAACTTACCACTGGTGGGGGAGGCCATCAGCACCACTGATAGTGGAGGCAGAAATATCAGCACCACTTATAGTGGAGGCAGAACTATCAGCATCACTGGTAGTGGAGGCAGAGCTATCAGCATCACTGGTAGTGGAGGCAGAACTATCAGCACCACTGGTAGTGGAGGCAGAACTATCAGCACCACTGGTAGTGGAGGCAGAACTATCAGCACCACTGGTAGTGGAGGCAGAACTATCAGCACCACTGATAGTGGAGGCAGAACTATCAGCACCACTGATAGTGGAGGCAGAACTATCAGCACCACTGATAGTGGAGGCAGAACTATCAGCACCACTGATAGTGGAGGCAGAACTATCGGCATCACTGGTAGTGGAGGCAGAACTATCGGCATCACTGGTAGTGGAGGCAGAACTATCGGCATCACTGGTAGTGGAGGCAGAACTATCGGCATCACTGGTAGTGGAGGCAGAACTATCACCATCACTGGTAGTGGAGGCAGAACTATCAGCATCACTGGTAGTGGAGGCAGAACTATCGGCATCACTTGTAGTGGAGGCAGAACTATCAGCATCACTGGTAGTGGAGGCAGAACTATCAGCATCACTGGTAGTGGAGGCAGAACTATCGGCATCACTGGTAGTGGAGGCAGAACTATCGGCATCACTGGTAGTGGAGGCAGAACTATCGGCATCACTGGTAGTGGAGGCAGAACTATCGGCATCACTGGTAGTGGAGGCAGAACTATCGGCATCACTGGTAGTGGAGGCAGAACTATCGGCATCACTGGTAGTGGAGGCAGAACTATCGGCGTCACTGGTAGTGGAGGCAGAACTATCGGCATCACTGGTAGTGGAGGCAGAACTATCGGCATCACTGGTAGTGGAGGCAGAACTATCGGCATCACTGGTAGTGGAGGCAGAACTATCAGCACCACTAGTAGTGGAGGCAGAACTATCAGCATCACTGGTAGTGGAGGCAGAACTATCGGCATCACTGGTAGTGGAGGCAGAACTATCGGCATCACTGGTAGTGGAGGCAGAACTATCGGCATCACTGGTAGTGGAGGCAGAACTATCAGCATCACTGGTAGTGGAGGCAGAACTATCAGCATCACTGGTAGTGGAGGCAGAACTATCAGCATCACTGGTAGTGGAGGCAGAACTATCGGCATCACTGGTAGTGGAGGCAGAACTATCGGCATCACTGGTAGTGGAGGCAGAACTATTAGCATCACTGGTAGTGGAGGCAGAACTATCGGCATCACTGGTAGTGGAGGCAGAACTATCGGCATCACTGGTAGTGGAGGCAGAACTATCGGCGTCACTGGTAGTGGAGGCAGAACTATTAGCATCACTGGTAGTGGAGGCAGAACTATCAACATCACTGGTAGTGGAGGAAGGGAGATCTGTCTGGACCACTGGTGGTGTAGGCAGGGACACCACCAACTCGACTCAGGAAATCGTAATGACACGATTGCAAACAAACCATACCACGGGAGGGGATTGAACTCGTAGCGAGTGAGTCGTAAGCCTCCAGGCCACCAACACCACTGGTTGAGCAAAAAAAGAAATCAAAGCAACAACATCAATAGTATGAACGAGTTTCCTTGCTCCCCAACTGCTCCAGACCACCTAGCAGCCAAGATAGGTACCTGCAGCCGACTGTAGCCGATCAAATTCAGTGGAAAAACACCAGATGGAATGTCTTATCCTGTGGAAGAGAACACGCATTCCTGTGTAAGGAATATTGAAGTATTGGGTAACAGGTGTCCATGTACTTAGTGATGGCAATTTTTATAAATGATTGCCTCAGTTACCAGCATCAGCGCAACAAAAGAATTATCAAGAAATTCAAATGAGATTGATCTTACCGTAGGGTAATAGAGAAGGCAGAGTTTTATAGGGTGTCAAGGAGTAGTAGGAATGATAAGGTTGAATGTGTAGTCGTAACAGTAACAGAGGCACCACGAGCCGAGTCAAAATTCTTTTCCTGTCTGTTACAGGTATGTAACAGACAGGATTTTTTTTTTATGCTCGTAGCCTAAGGTAAGGCTGGGCTTCTTCCCTTCTGACTACTTTAACACCTTTTCCGCGGCCCACAAGCCTACAGAGCTATGATAAAAAATAATCATGCAACACCCTGAGTACTTTTATTGTGGAGAAGTTCCGCCAACCACTGGATTTTTAAATTTAGCATAAATATATACTGGAGACTGTAAGACGAGGTAATCAGTCCCTCAGCCTTGATAAATGTTCAGTCTCATCTATCACTGTCTCCAATGTAACCTCTGTTCACTGAATTGAAAAAGTCACTTCCTAACAACTGCCATCACAGCATAATGACACTTTTTACACAAAGTGGTGCAGTTTCCTCTTGAAAACTTGCTTGTTCTTCCATCAATATTTTTATATCTGCTGTTAGAAGGTTGAAGTCTCGTGGACAACTGATGTTGAAAGTGTTTCATGATTGTAATTTTTTTTTAATTTCTGCTTGCCAGTTAGTGGCTATAAAGTGTACGGTGAGAGAGTCTTTGTAATCTCAATAGTTGGTACTTCTACACTGGTAAACTCGAAAGGTGTCTTATGAACTCAATCAAACTGTGTATTTGCCGACATTTAGTGAGACGGGTGCCAAGGTGTGTGAGATCACATTAAGAGGCACGTAAGTTTCCCCGTCTTCTGATAACATGTTCATTTCTCCACTATAATCTACCTTGTTCATAATTACTGTCGCATTTGCCTTGTCTGTTTCATAATATGAAGTCCAGGATCTTTCCTTAATTCATGGTATAACTTAACAAATCTTTGACGACGTTCTTCAAGTGCTGGTAATAGACTGAGCCTAAATACAACTTAAGCTACACATTTATTACTTTAGTCTACCTGAAATACTTAGGTATGTTCGGGTCTTTCTTTGTACTTAATAACATTTGATAAAATGTAAATAACACATTGTAATCTGTGCAAAGAAACCAAAAAAAATGTTGCATTATACCCCATCTCTCCAGGTATCCTGATACCAGACCAACTCTTATTCTTAATTTGTCACCAGTATCAGATTCTGTTGGCAGTCTCCTCTTTTCTCACCAACATTCCTACTCTCATTACGCGTGTACCCAATTTTGTTTGAAATCCTCAGGATGAAGCCAGGGAGTGTGTGTCCTTCAGTGGAAGGCAGATGAGGTGTCTCTCACCACCTGTTGGTGCTATTAGTCAGCAGCTTTCACTCCAGTACCCATGCAACACCTCACCCACTCTCCTTATTTTAATGGTATACAGTGTTGATAAGCAGATGAGTAAGACACTTGTCTTAATTGTGGAAACGTTTCGCCTTCTCAGCAGGCTGTTTTGTAGTACAATACAGGTGACTTACATAGTGGAGACAACAGACGCCGTATCTTGAAAAATTGGGGTGTGTTAAAGGTAGCTGAGTCTCAGCTTCTGGCCACGTTTCCTAGACTGCTTTGATATTATTGATTTGTGTCCTCTTAGAGCCGCATCATATCTATTCCTCAAACTGTTGTGTTTGTCTCCACTCCATATGTTTAATTACATATTTTTAATCACCCATTTATAGCTACAGAAGCAGAGCTGTGCTCTTGGTGCCTCCTCTTTAATAATGATCTCATTATATACATAATTATTTAAAATTTTCAGTAGTTGTAGCACGGCGCCCACTTGTGTGTGTGTGTGTGTGTGTGTGTGTGTGTGTGTGTGTGGGTGTTATAAAGCAACAGGATGTTTGTCTCAGTACATAGTATTAAATGTGACTGACATGTTCCGTGCCCACAGGTCCTGGCGTGTTTCGAGGAAGGTGAAGAAACGGTCACCGCCTTCGTGGAGCCCTTCGTCATCTTGCTTATCCTGATCGCTAACGCCATCGTGGGCGTGTGGCAGGTACGTTCTTCCTCTCTTCTAGTTCAACTCAGTCACCCCTCATATGGACTCTGAAGATATCATGTCATCACAAAACCTATATACGTATTTCAAACACTTCATCCAACTGCCCAGATGTGGACGCCATGCCGACGATGTTGCGTCTCCTCTCTGCATCACCAAGTCTCTGGACTCCAGAAAGACAAGTTCTGGAGTCCTTGATTTCCTCTGACAAGTTCGTCACTTAACTCCTTCGGAAACTTGAGTGAGCACTTGCCCCATTACCTAAGTGTCTCTGACTATTCGAACGAAGTTGTAGTGAGCACTTGTAAATGCTAGAAGGAAACCTACATGCAGAATAGTTGATGTATATATTTCGATCTGGGTATGAGAACCTCATCAGCCCGGAGGATGGAAGCGGAGTGTTCTTGTGATGCAGTGTGTGTGTGTGTGTGTGTGTGTGTGTGTGTGTGTGTGTGTGTGTGAGCCAGGGAGAGGCTGAAGTCAGTGTTAACTCGGCGAGAAAGTTAAGCGTTACACTGACACTCTAGTAATTTGTTAGATGGTCTTGTGTGTCCTCGCAGCACCTGGGGAATGTTACCTTCCCCTCTTTCATTCCTTCACACTCCATACCTCTCCCTTTATTTCTTCTCAAATTCTTACCCCTCTCTTCCTTACCTCCTCTTCCTTTTCTTTCAGCCTCTTTTTTCCTTCAGCCTCTCTTCCTTGCGTCCTCCTGTTCCTTCAGCCTCTATTCCTTACCTCCTCTTCCTGTTCCTTCAGCTTCTCTTCCTTATCTCCTCCTCCTGTTCCTTCAGCCTCTCCACATAGTTCATTCCTCTCAATTCTGGTACTTGCCAGGTTGCAAACCTTTCCATCTTTTCGTGTTTCTTGACGTGTTAAACCAGGTGTGGGCTCTGCTGGGGCCGCGTACTCAACGATTGCCTAACATATGTCTTATATGAGGTTCTAAACGATTCTTTAACTTCCTAAATACTATTGTGAGGTGTGTGTGTGTATGTGTGTATGTGTGTATGTATGTGTGTATGTGTGTGTGTGTGTGTGTGTGTGTGTGTGTGTGTGTGTGTGTGTGTGTGTGTGTGTGTATGTGTGTGTGCGCGTGTGTGTTTGTGTTTGGGGGAAGTCAGGCTATTTTCACTCCCTGTGCCAGCCGTACCCTCCCCACCCTTTTCTCCCCTATCTCCCTTTAGTTGGGGAGATAGGGGAAAAAATGCACCAAGGAGGAATGGAGGGTACGAACCCCATTCACTCGTATTGACGCAGGAATTGAGGTCACAGTAATGTAGGCTGTTGTAGTGTTTATGTAGATTGTAGTGTTTATGTTGTAGTGTTTATGTTGTAGTGTTTATGTTGTAGTGTTTATGTTGTAGTGTTTATGTTGTAGTGTTTATGTAGATTGTAGTGTTTATGTTGTAGTGTTTATGTTGTAGTGTTTATGTTGTAGTGTTTATGTTGTAGTGTTTATGTTGTAGTGTTTATGTTGTAGTGTTTATGTTGTAGTGTTTATGTTGTAGTGTTTATGTTGTAGTGTTTATGTTGTAGTGTTTATGTTGTAGTGTTTATGTTGTAGTGTTTATGTTGTAGTGTTTATGTTGTAGTGTTTATGTTGTAGTGTTTATGTTGTAGTGTTTATGTTGTAGTGTTTATGTTGTAGTGTTTATGTTGTAGTGTTTATGTTGTAGTGTTTATGTTGTAGTGTTTATGTTGTAGTGTTTATGTTGTAGTGTTTATGTTGTAGTGTTTATGTTGTAGTGTTTATGTTGTAGTGTTTATGTTGTAGTGTTTATGTTGTAGTGTTTATGTAGATTGTAGTGTTTATGTTGTAGTGTTTATGTTGTAGTGTTTATGTAGATTGTAGTGTTTATGTTGTAGTGTTTATGTTGTAGTGTTTATGTTGTAGTGTTTATGTTGTAGTGTTTATGTAGATTGTAGTGTTTATGTTGTAGTGTTTATGTTGTAGTGTTTATGTTGTAGTGTTTATGTTGTAGTGTTTATGTTGTAGTGTTTATGTAGATGTAGTGTTTATGTTGTAGTGTTTATGTTGTAGTGTTTATGTTGTAGTGTTTATGTTGTAGTGTTTATGTTGTAGTGTTTATGTTGTAGTGTTTATGTTGTAGTGTTTATGTAGATTGTAGTGTTTATGTTGTAGTGTTTATGTTGTAGTGTTTATGTTGTAGTGTTTATGTAGATTGTAGTGTTTATGTTGTAGTGTTTATGTTGTAGTGTTTATGTAGATTGTAGTGTTTATGTTGTAGTGTTTATGTTGTAGTGTTTATGTAGATTGTAGTGTTTATGTTGTAGTGTTTATGTTGTAGTGTTTATGTAGATGTAGTGTTTATGTTGTAGTGTTTATGTTGTAGTGTTTATGTTGTAGTGTTTATGTTGTAGTGTTTATGTTGTAGTGTTTATGTTGTAGTGTTTATGTTGTAGTGTTTATGTTGTAGTGTTTATGTTGTAGTGTTTATGTTGTAGTGTTTATGTTGTAGTGTTTATGTTGTAGTGTTTATGTAGATTGTAGTGTTTATGTTGTAGTGTTTATGTTGTAGTGTTTATGTTGTAGTGTTTATGTTGTAGTGTTTATGTAGATGGTTGTAGTGTTTATGTTGTAGTGTTTATGTTGTAGTGTTTATGTAGATGTAGTGTTTATGTTGTAGTGTTTATGTTGTAGTGTTTATGTTGTAGTGTTTATGTTGTAGTGTTTATGTAGATGTAGTGTTTATGTTGTAGTGTTTATGTTGATGTAGTGTTTATGTTGTAGTGTTTATGTTGTAGTGTTTATGTTGTAGTGTTTATGTAGATGTAGTGTTTATGTTGTAGTGTTTATGTTGATGTAGTGTTTATGTTGTAGTGTTTATGTTGTAGTGTTTATGTTGTAGTGTTTATGTTGATGTAGTGTTTATGTTGTAGTGTTTATGTTGATGTAGTGTTTATGTTGTAGTGTTTATGTTGTAGTG
This sequence comes from Cherax quadricarinatus, assembly GCF_038502225.1. Taxonomy (NCBI): domain Eukaryota; kingdom Metazoa; phylum Arthropoda; class Malacostraca; order Decapoda; family Parastacidae; genus Cherax; species Cherax quadricarinatus. The sequence continues at coordinate 13,403,135 of NC_091356.1, read as the reverse complement.
TTTATGTTGATGTAGTGTTTATGTTGTAGTGTTTATGTTGTAGTGTTTATGTTGATGTAGTGTTTATGTTGTAGTGTTTATGTTGATGTAGTGTTTATGTTGTAGTGTTTATGTTGTAGTGTTTATGTTGATGTAGTGTTTATGTTGATGTAGTGTTTATGTTGTAGTGTTTATATTGATGTAGTGTTTATGTTGTAGTGTTTATGTTGTAGTGTTTATGTTGTAGTGTTTATGTTGATGTAGTGTTGTAGTGTTTATGTTGTAGTGTTTATGTTGATGTAGTGTTTATGTTGTAGTGTTTATGTTGTAGTGTTTATGTTGATGTAGTGTTTATGTTGATGTAGTGTTTATGTTGTAGTGTTTATGTTGATGTAGTGTTTATGTTGTAGTGTTTATGTTGTAGTGTTTATGTTGTAGTGTTTATGTTGATGTAGTGTTTGTTGTAGTGTTTATGTTGTAGTGTTTATGTTGTAGTGTTTATGTTGATGTAGTGTTTGTTGTAGTGTTTATGTTGTAGTGTTTATGTTGATGTAGTGTTTATGTTGTAGTGTTTATGTTGTAGTGTTTATGTTGTAGTGTTTATGTTGTAGTGTTTATGTTGATGTAGTGTTTATGTTGTAGTGTTTATGTTGATGTAGTGTTTATGTTGTAGTGTTTATGTTGTAGTGTTTATGTTGTAGTGTTTATGTTGATGTAGTGTTTATGTTGTAGTGTTTATGTTGATGACTGTAGTGTTATGTTGATGACTGTAGTGTTATGTTGATGACTGTAGTGTTATGTTGATGACTGTAGTGTTATGTTGATGACTGTAGTGTTATGTTGATGACTGTAGTGTTATGTTGATGACTGTAGTGTTATGTAGATGGCATGCGTCAACACACGGAGGATCGAGCCTCCACTGCTCCTTGTCCTAAATGTCTTCCATGTTTAATAATCGTCCATAAATGTTTACACTGAATAAATATTGATGTTAGGTAAGTAGGCAGGGGCTTAGGAGGGGTAGAGGTTGAGGGGGAGGGGTGAAGGATGGAAGGGGTAGGTGGGAGAGGGAAGGTAGGTTAGGTTAGGTAGGTACGTGGGTAGGTGGTGCACGCAAGGGCGTAAATCTCGGGTATTTATAATCGTGGTGTGGCCTCTAGTGGGGGGTTGATGTAGGTCAGTGGATGAGGGGCCCGTCATCTATCGATCGAGAATGTGGGTCGCTGATAGATCGGTGGGAGGGGGGTGTTTGTACGCCCCTCCCCTCTCCCTCCCTCATTTTCCCCAATCCTTCAAACCAGGAAGTGACGTCGTTTCTTCCCACCGGAAGTGACGCAGTTGTAGTTTTTAAGGAGATTTTGAAATCATTCGACTTAAGCGAGTAATCTTCATTTTGATCTACCTAGAGTCTACTTTCAATCTATCTCGAGTGTACTTGAAACTTACTTTGGATTTAACATGAATCTACCTTGAATAAACCACGAATCTACCTTAAATAAAACATGATTCTACCCAATATCCACTGGGTATGTGGTGCACAATAAACTAACCACTACCATCCGTGTTCTTCAAGAACTGCAAGAAGCCCCTGTCATGTGCCTTGAGCATTCTGTGGAAAGGTATCATGGACACAGGGGTCATCCCACACTCACTAAAAATAACAGACATAGCCCCCGTCTACAAAGGTGGCAGTAAAGCAATTGCAAAGAACTACAGACCTATAGCGCTAACATCCCATATAACAATCTTTGAAAGGGTTCTAAGAAGCCACCCACCTAGATACCCATCAGTTACACAACCCATGGTAACATGGGTTTAGAGCTCCTGACTTTCCCAACTACTGGACCACTACAACAGAGTCTTAAATGCTCTGGAGGACAAACAAAATGCAGATGTAATATACACTTTACGAAAGCCTTCGACAAGTGCGACTTGTAATAGCGCACAAAATGCAAGATAAAGGAATAACAGGAAAAGTTGGTAGGTGGATCTATAACTTCTTAACAAATAGAACACAAAGGGTATTAGTCAACAGAGTAAAGTCTGAGGCAGCTACGGTGGAAAGCTCGATTCCACAAGGCACAGTACTGCCTCCCATCCTGTTCCTTATCCTTATATCTGACATTGACAGAGATGTAAGCCACAACACCGTGTCTTCCTTTGCGGATGACACCCGAATTTGCATAACAGTGTCATCCATCAATGATACTGGAAGTCTCCAAACGGACATGAACCAAATCTTTACACAGGCCGCAGAAAACAATATGAAATTCAGTGAAGAGAAATTTCATTTATTCTGATATGGAAAACTCGAGGAAATCAAAAGTGTTTTGGATTATAAAACAAATTCCAGTCACATAATGGAGCGAAAAACTAATGGGAAAGACCTGTGAGTGATAATGTCAGAGGATCTCACTTTCAAAGATCACAATGTATCTACCACATCTGTTAGGAAAACGATAGGATGGATAATGAGAACCTTCAAAACCAGGGATGTTAAGCCCATGATTCATTTCAAATTTCTTGTTCTGTCTAGGCTGGAATATTGCTGTACACTAACTGCTCCCTTCAAGGCAGGCGAAATTGCAGACCTGGAGAATGTACAGAGAACTTTCATGGCATGTATAAGTACGATAAAACACCTAAATTACTGGCAACGGTTGAAGTTCCTTGATTTGTACTCCCTGGAACGTAGGCGAGGAAGGTACATGATAATATACATTTGGAAAATCCTAGAGAGACTAGTCCCAAATCTGCACACGCAAATTACTCCCTACGAAAGCAAAAGACTCGGCAGGAGATGCAGCATTCCCGCATTGAAAAGCAGGGGCACCACGAGTACACTAAGAGACAACACAGTAAGTGTCAGGGGCCCAAGATTGTTCAACTGCCTCCCAGCATACTTCAGGGGGATTACCAATAGACCCCTGACTGTCTTCAAGAAGGCACTGGACAGGCACCTAAAGTCAGTACCTGACCAACCGGGCTGTGGTTCGTACGTCGGTTTGCGTGCGGCCAACAGTAACAGCCTAGTTGATCAGACCCTGATCCACCACGAGGCCTGGTCACAGACCGGGCCGCGGGGGCGTTGAATCCCGAAACCCTCTCCAGGTAAACTCCAGGTTTCCACAGGATGGATGTGTGGTGCACAGTAAACTAGCCGCCTCGCACACATAATCTAAATGTCACTTCGTTGTTCAGTACTGTACTCACCTAGTTACTCGCCTAGTTGAGGTTGCAGGGGTCGAGTCCAAGCTCCTGGCTCCGCCTCTTCACTGGTCGCCACTAGGTCACTCTCCCTGAACCATGAGCTTTATCGTACCTCTGCTTAAAGCTATGTATGGATCCTGCCTCCACTACATCTCTTCCCAAACTATTCCACTTACTGACTACTCTGTGGCTGAAGAAATACTTCCTAACATCCCTGTGATTCATCTGTTTCTTCAACTTCCAACTGTGTCCCCTTGTTGCCGTGTCCCATCTCTGGAACATCCTGTCTTTGTCCACCTTGTCAATTCCTCTCAGTATTTTGTATGTCGTTATCATGTCCCCCCTATCTCTCCTATCCTCCAGTGTCGTCAGGTTGATTTCCCTTAACCTCTCCTCGTAGGACATACCTTTTAGCTCTGGGACTAGTCTTGTTGCAAACCTTTGCACTTTCTCTAGTTTCTTTACGTGTTTGGCTAGGTGTGGGTTCCAAACTGGTGCGCCACACTCCAATATGGGCCTAACGTACATGGTGTACAGGGTCCTGAACGATTCCTTATTAAGATGTCGGAATGCTGTTCTGAGGTTTGCTAGGCGCCCATATGCTGCAGCCGTTATTTGGTTGATGTGCGCTTCAGATGTGCCTGGCGTTATACTCACCCCCAAGATCTTTTTCCTTGTGTGAGGTTTGTAGTCTCTGCCCCCCTAGACTGTACTCCGTCTGCGGTCTTCTTTGCCCTTCCCCAATCTTCATGACTTTGCACTTGGTGGGATTGAACTCCAGGAGCCAATTGCTGGACCAGGTCCGCAGCCTGTCCAGATCCCTTTGTAGTTCTGCCTGGTCTTCAATCGAGTGAATTCTTCTCATCAACTTCACGTCATCTGCAAACAGGGACACCTCAGAGTCTATTCCTTCCGTCATGTCGTTCACAAATACCAGAAACAGCACTGGTCCTAGGACTGACCCCTGTGGGACCCCGCTGGTCACAGGTGCCCACTCTGACACCTCGCCACGTACCATGACTAGCTGCTGTCTTCCTGACAAGTATTCCCTGATCCATTGTAGTGCCTTCCCTGTTATCCCTGCTTGGTCCTCCAGTTTTTGCACTAATCTCTTGTGTGGAACTGTGTCCAACGTCTTCTTGCAGTCCAAGAATATGCAATCCACCCATCCCTCTCTCTCTCTTGTCTTACTGCTGTCACCATGTCATAGAACTCCAGTAGGTTTGTGAGACAGGATTTCCCGTCCTTGAAACCATGTTGGCTGTTGTTGGTGAGATCATTCCTTTCTAGGTGTTCCACCACTCTTCTCCTGATAATCTTATCCATGATTTTGCATACATGTTAGTGACGCTGGTCTGTAGTTTAGTGATTCATGTCTGTCTCCTTTTTTAAAGATTGGGACTACATTTGCTGTCTTCCATGCCTCAGGCAATCTCCCTGTTTCGATAGATGTATTGAATATTGTTGTTAGGGGTACACATAGCACCTCTGCTCCCTCTCTCAGGACCCATGGGTAGATGTTATCTGGCCCCATTGCCTTTGAGGTATCTAGCTCACTCAGAAGCCTCTTCACTTCTTCCTCGGTTGTGTGCACTGTGTCCAGCACTTAGTGGTGCGTCCCACCTCCGTCTTTCTGGAGCCCCTTCTGTCTCTGTGAACACTTCTCTGAATCTCTTGTTGAGTTCCTCACATACTTCACGGTCATTTCTTGTTTCTCCTCCTTCCTTCCTTCCTTAGCCTGATTACCTGGTCCTTGACTGTTGTTTTCCTCCTGATGTGGCTGTATAACAGTTTTGGGTCAGATTTGGCTTTCGCTGCTATGTCATTTTCATATTGTCTTTGGGCCTCCCTTCTTATCTGTGCATATTCGTTTCTGGCTCTACGACTGCTCTCCTTATTCCCTGGGTCCTTTGCCTTCTATATTTCTTCCATTCCCTAGCACACTTGGTTTTTGCCTCCCTGCGCCTTTGGGTGAACCATGGGCTCATCCTGGCTTTTTCATTATTCCTGTTACCCTTGGGTACAAACCTCTCCTCAGCCTCCTTGCATATTGTTGCTACGTATTCCATCATCTCATTAACTGGCTTCCCTGCCAGTTCTCTGTCCCACTGAACCCCGTTCAGGAAGTTCCTCATTCCTGTGTAGTCCCCTTTCTTGTAGTTTGGCTTCATTCGTCCTGGCCTTCCTGCTTCTCCCTCCACTTGTGTATTCGAAGCTTAAAACCACATGATCGCTGGCCCCAAGGGGTCTTTCATAAGTGATGTCCTCGATATCTGCACTACTCAAGGTGAATACTAAGTCCAGTCTTGCTGGTTCATCCTCTCCTCTCTCTCTCTTGTAGTGTCCCTTACGTGTTGGTACATGAAGTTTTCCAGTACCACCTCCATCATCTTAGCCCTCCATGTATCTTGGCCCCCATGTGGCTCCAAGTTCTCCCAATCGATCCCCTTGTGGTTAAAGTCATCCATGATCAGGAGCTTTGCCCTGCATGCATGAGCTTTTCTGGCCACTGCAGCCAGTATGTCAACCATCGCTCTATTGCTCTCGTCATACTCTTGCCTTGGCCTACTGCTGTTCTGTGGTGGGTTATATACATCACTGCTATTACCACCTTGGGACCTCCAGAGTGAAGCGTTCCCACTATGTAATCACTTTCTTTTCCGCTGTCTCCTCTCACCAGCTCATCAAAATTCCATGGGTTTTTAATCAGCAATGCCACTCCTCCACCCCCCCTGTTCCCTCTGTCTTTCCTCAGGATCTGGTATCTCGTTGGAAAGATGGCATCTGTTATCATACCTGTAAGCTTGGTTTCTGTGAGAGCTATGATGTTCGGTGATGCCTCTTTGACTCTTTTGTGTCACTCCTCCCAGTTATTTGTTATTCCATCAGCGTTTGTGTACCATACGTTCAGTTTCCTTTCCAACACTATGGTTTGGGGGGCCTGTGAGGGTGGGAGACCTGGTAGCATACTGTGGGATTCTATAGCTCGGTGTTGGGTGGAAGCTGTGGGTATGGATTGTAGTGTGTGTTGGGATGGTGTGATAGGTTGTGAGGTTCTGAGGATAGTTGTGTGTGTGCTTGCCCTTACTGCTCTGTTCTGCTCTGACTGACCTCTGCTGGTTCCATCCTTGTCTCCTTTCCTAGCTCCTTTCGTTTTTTTGTCCTCTCCCTCAGCTGCTGTCGTTCTGTTTGTGTTCTGTCTCTGTCTAGGAACACCCTCTTGTACTCTTCCGAGTATTTCAACCGTGGTTTCTCTTGGAGGATCCTGTTCTGCACTGTTTCCGTCCTGAGAATCAGCTTGATCGGTAGGTTTCTTCCCTTCGAGTACCCCCCTATTCTGTGAAAATTTACAATCTCGTCCATCTCTTCTTCACCTATTTCCGTGATGATTTTCTGAATCTCCTTTCTTTCTTCCTGCCGCCTTTCAGTGTGTGTCCTTTCCTCTCTCTCCTGAAGCCCATGGATAAACACTGATTTTGCCCTTTCCTCCTCCCATTGCCTCACCCTCTGTGATTCTGGATCCTGCCTGTATGTGGTCATTTTCTCCCTTGATTTTTCCAGTGGCTCTTGATAGCATGGTTGTGCCTCAGCATTCGACCTATCACCGTCTCCATCTGCACCCAGGTGTTCTCCCCTTTCACTCCTTGGCCCTTCTTGGCAGGCTGATATAACCTTTGCATAATTCATATCTCCTTCCTTCCTGTTCGGCCTCTCAGCTTCATATGCTGTGTCTTCTCTGGTCACTGCCCCTGTAACTAGCTTCAGCCTATTTATCTCAACTTCTAGGACCCTTATCCTGGCTACTGCAGTTTCGACTTCTGCCTCCCAATTCTTTGTCTCCTCCAACCTATGTGTGTGTGTGTCGATTACACCGTAGTCACCTAGTTGTACTCACCTAGTTGTGGTTGCAGGGGTCGTGTCACAGCTCCTGTCCCCGCCTCTTCACTGACTACTACTGGGTCACTCTTCCTGCTCCATGAGCTTTATCATACCTCTTCTTTAGGCTATGTATGGATCCTGCCTCCCCTACATCGCTTCCCAAACTATTCCACTTCCTGACAACTCTGTGACTGAAGAAATGCTTCCTAACATCCATGTGATTCATCTGAGTCTTTAACTTCCAGCTGTGACCCCATCTCTGGAACATTCTGTCTCCGTCTACCTTGTCGATTCCTCTCAGTATTTTATATGCCGTTATCATGTCCCCCTATCTCTCCCGTCCTCCAGTATCGTCTGGTCGATTTCCCTTAACCTCTCCTCGTAGGACATACATCTTAGTTCCGGGACTAGTCATGTTGCAAACCTTTGCACTTTCTTTAGTTTCCTTACGTGTTTGGCTAGGTGTGCCTAACGTACACAGTGTGCAGGGTCCTAAACGATTCCTTATTAAGATGTTGGAGTACTGGTGTGTGTGTGTGTGTGTGTGTGTGTGTGTGTGTGTGTGTGTGTAAGTAAATGTGTCCTGTTGCGGACACATACGTGTCTGGCAAATCTAAGGACTAATTTCATTCACCTCTCGTTTGGAATACCAGTTACACAAGCAGTTTGCAGTCACGTATGTGTCCGCAACACGAGTGACGTCTAGTGCTACTAGACGCCTGTTGTATGTGACACTGATGGTTCAGTGGTTTAGGGCGTCTCGAATTTTGACATGCTGCTAGGGTGGCTCGTTAAAGCTCGAGGGTTTGAGTCTCTGCCAGTGCAATATATATATATATATATATATATATATATATATATATATATATATATATATATATATATATATATATATATATATATATATCGTGCCAAATAGGCAAAACTTGCGATTTTGGCTTAAATAGCAATGCTCTTCTTGCCGAATAAGATAAGCGAAAATTTGTGTATGCAGTAATGTCGAAAAATCATTCTGAACCTAACGAAAAAATATATTTAATTGTGTTTAATATTAAATTATTGTAAACTTGTCTAAAATATATTTAGTTGGGTTAGGCTAAAATAAATTGCTCTTGTTATAATAAGGTTAGGTAAGTTTTCTAAGATTCTTTGGGTACAAAATTATTAATTTTTACATGAACATATATGAAAAAAATATATCTTTAAACGTATAAGAGAATTTTTTTAGAAAGGACTTAATTTTAAATGAGTTCTTGCTAATTTATACATATGTCGTGCCGAATATGTAAAACTGGTCAATTAGCAAGAACTCATTTAAAATTAAGTCCTTTCTGAAATTTTCTCTTATACGTTTAAAGATATATTTTTTCATTAATGTTGATGTAAAAATTTATAATTTTGCACCAAAAGAATCTTAGAAAACTTACCTAACCTTATTTTAACAAGCGCAATTTATTTTAGCCTAAACCAACTAAATATATTTTAGATTTGTTTACAGTAATTTAATACTAAACAAACAGTGAAATATATTTTTTTCGTTAGGTTCAGAATGATTTTGGCGAAATTATTGCATACACAAATTTTCACTTGTCCTATATGGCAAGATGAGCGTTGCTATTTAAGCCAAGATCGCAAGTTCTCCCTATTCGGCACGACATGTATATATATATATATATATATATATATATATATATATATATATATATATATATATATATATATATATATATATATATATAAATAATGTATATCATATTATAACCATGAACGAGTGGTATTTAATCAATAACAACACACACTGCGACTATCCGAAGCCTAGAACCCATGTTGTTTTGGCCTGCCTCATGGTGAGCGAAAATCTCATGACAGAGGCACCCACACCACCGTATGTCCACCTAACTCTGCGGGTTGCTTGATTTTTGTAGGATTGTGTGGTCCTATGGGTTAGAGCGTTGTGCGATTTTTCGCTCACCATAAGGCGGGCCAAAAAATGACATGGGTTCGAATCCTCGGCTAGTCGCAGTGTTGTTATTGATTCAGTATCACTCGTTCATGGTTACAATAATATAAAATACTGCTCGCGAAGGCTTATATATAACTATACAATATATATATGTCTTAGGGATGTCTAATGTCACCATGGTTGTTTAATATATTTATAGATGGGGTTGTAAAAGAAGTAAATGCTAGGGTGTTCAGGAGAGGGGTGGGATTAAATTATGGGGAATCAAATACAAAATGGAATTGACACAGTTGCTTTTTGCTGATGATACTGTGCTTATGGGAGATTCTAAAGAAAAACTGCAAAGGTTAGTGGACGAGTTTGGGAGTGTGTGTAAAGGTAGAAAGTTGAAAGTGAACATAGAAAAGAGTAAGGTGATGAGGGTGTCAAATGATTTAGATAAAGAAAAATAGGATATCAAATTGGAGAGGAGGAGTATGGAAGAAGTGAATGTTTTCAGATATTTGGGAGTTGACGTGCCGGCGGATGGATTTATGAAGGATGAGGTTAATCATAGAATTGATGAAGGAAAAAAGGCGAGTGGTGCATTGAGGTATATGTGGAGACAAAAAACGTTATGGAGGCAAAGAAGGGAATGTTTGAAAGTATAGTAGTACCAACACTCATATATGGGTGTGAAGCTTGGGTTGTAAATGCAGCAGCGAGGAGACTGTTGGAGGCAGTGAAGATGTCCTGTCTTACGGCAATGTGTGGTGTAAATATTATGCAGAAAATTCAGAGTGTGGAAATTAGGAGGTGTGGAGTTAATAAAAGTAATAATCAAGAGGGCTGAAGAGGGTTTGTTGAGGTGGTTTGGTCATTAGAGAGAATGGATCAAAGTAGAATGACATGGCGAGCGTATAAATCTGTAGGGGAAGGAAGGCGGGGTAGGGGTCGTCCTCGAAAAGGTTGGAGGGAGGGGGTAAAGGAGGTCTTGTGGCGAGGGACTTAGACTTCCAGCAAGCATGAATGAGCGTGTTAGATAGGAGTGAATACAGACGAATGGTATTTGGGACCTGACGAGCTGTTGGAGTGTGAGCAGGGTAATATTTAGTGAAGGGATTCAGGGAAACCGGTTATTTTTATATAGCCGGACTTGAGTTCTGGAAATGGGAAGTACAATGCCTGCACTTTAAAGGAGGGGTTCGGGATATTGGCAGTTTGGAGAGATATATTGTGTATCTTTATACGTATATGCTTCTAAACTGTTGTATTCTGAGCACCTCTGCAAAAACAGTGATTATGTGTGAGTGAGGTGAAAGTGTTGAATGATGAAAGTATTTTCTTTTTGGGGATTGTCTTTCTTTTTGGGTCACCCTGCCTCGGTGGGAGACGGCCGACTTGATAATATATATATATATATATATATATATATATATATATATATATATATATATATATATATATATATCTATATATATATACCTGGAGGTTATTCCGGGGATCAACGCCCCCGCGGCCCGGTCCATGACCAGGCCTCCCGATGGATCAGGGCCTGATCAACTAGGCTGTTACTGCTGGCCGCACGCAGTCCAACGTACGAGCCACAGCCCGGCTGATCCGGCACTGACTTTAGGTATCTGTCCAGCTCTCTCTTGAAGGCAGCCAGGGGCTTATTGGCAATTCCCCTAATGCTTGATGGGAGGCTGTTGAACAGTTTTGGGCCCCGGACACTTATGGTGTTTTCCCTTAGTGTACCAATGGCGCCCCTACTTTTTATTGGGGGCATTTTGCATCGCCTGCCCAGTCTTTTACTTTCGTAGGGAGTGATTTCTGTGTGCAGATTTGCGACCATTCCTCCCAAGATTTTCCAAGTGTAGATTATGATATATCTCTCCCTCCTGCGTTCCAACGAGTACAAGTCAAGTGCTTCCAAGCGTTCCCAGTAGTTAAGGTGCTTGACAGAACTTATACGTGCAGTAAAGGATCTCTGTACACTCTCTAGATCTGCGATTTCACCTGCTTGAATGGAGATGTTAATGTACAGCAGTATTTCAGCCTTGAGAGAACAAGTGATTTAAAAAGGATCATCATTGGCTTGGCATCTCTCGTTTTGAAAGTTCTCATTATCCATCCTATCATTTTCTTTGCACGTGCGATCGTGGCACTGTTGTGATCCTTGAAAGTGAGATCCTCAGACATTACTACTCCCAGGTCCCTTACATTATTTTTCCGCTCTATTGTATGGCCGGAGTCAGTAGTATACTCTGTTTTAGTATTATTTTTCCGCTCTATTGTATGGCCGGAGTCAGTAGTATACTCTGTTTTAGTTATTATATATATATATATATATATATATATATATATATATATATATATATATATTATATATATATATATATATATATATATATATAATGTGTGTGTTATGGGTGTCAGGTTGGTGTGGTAATCGAGGAAGTGTAACACGTTGGAAAAGTGACTCGCTGTTTGCAGGATGAGTTGTGGGTATGGGCTGAGGATGGAGGGGGGGTGGTTTGTGCCCTCTCTGGGGAGGGGGAGAACCTCGATAAACCCTTAACATAGTGGCAAATGGTGCTACCCTTATCTCTTTCTCTTTCACCCCCTCCCTCCTACCACTCCCGCCCTCCTACCACCCCATCCCTCCAACCACCTCATCCCTCCTACCACCCCATCCTTCTTACCACCCCTCCCTCCAGCCACCCCCTCCCTAAAACCATCCTTACCCTCCTACCCCCCCCTCCTACCACCCCTCCCTCCTACCACTCCCTCCTTCCTACCACTCCTTCCTTCCTACAACCCCTTCCTCCTACCACCCCTTCCCTCCTACCACCCCTTCCCTCCTACCACCGCCTCCCTCCTACCACCCCTTCCCTCCTACCACCCGCTCCTTCCTACCACCCTCTCCTTCCTACCACACCCTCTCTTTCCTACCACACCCTCTCTCTCCTACCACCCCTCCCTCCTACCACCCCTCCCTCCTACCCCCTCCCTCTTACCCCCCTCCTACCACCCCCTCTCTCCTACCGCCCCTCCCTCCTACCCCCTCCTACTACCCCTTCCCCTCCCAGTTCCCCTTTTCTCTCTACAAAAATTCCTCGCAGTTTTTCCTGTGTTCCTTCCCTTCCTTCACTCTTTATTTTTTCTCCCTCGTCATTCTCTTCCCCTCTTTCTCATTTCCTTCTTCCCATTCCGTCACTGCCCACTTCGTCCTTCACCCCCTCTCCCTCTTATCCCCTCTCCCCACCCCCTCCTCTCACCAGTGCCAAAGAAAGTTGACAGATTGGTGTTGGTACTGTCAGTGTTGTGGGGTGCCAGCTGCCCCCTTCCCCGCTGCCCCCTCACCCGCTGCCCCTTCCCCGCTGCCCCCCTCCCCCGCTGCCCCCTCCCCCGCTGCCCCTTCCCCCGCTGCCCCCTCCCCTGCTGCCCCCTCACCCGCTGCCCCCTCACCCGCTGCCCCCTCCCCTGCTGCCCCCTCACCCGCTGCCCCCTCACCCGCTGCCCCTCCCCTGCTGCCCCCTCACCCGCTGCCCCCTCACAAGCTGCCCCCTTACAAGCTGCCCCCTCACCCGCTGCCAATTACACAGGCACCACGACCCCCTCCACACAGGCACCACGACCCCCTTCCACCACACAGGCACCACGACCCCTCTCCACACAAGCACCACGACCCCTCTCCACACAGGCACCACGACCCCCTTCCACCACACAGGCACCACGACCCCTCCACACAGGCACCACGACCCCTCCACACCGGCACCACGACCCCCTCCACACAGGCACCACGACCCCCCCTCCAAACACACAGGCACCACGACCCCCCTCCACACAGGCACCACGACCCCATTCCACCACACAGGCACCACGACCTCCCTCCACACAGGCACCACGACCCCCTTCCACCACACAGGCACCACGACCCCCCTCCACACAGGCACCACGACCCCTTCCACACAGGCACCACGACCCCCCCTTTACACAGGCACCACGACCCCCTCCACAGGCACCACAACTCCCGTCCCCAAACAGGCACCACGACCCCCTTTACACAGGCACCACGACCCCCTCCACAGGCACCACAACTCCCGTCCCCAAACAGGCACCACGACCCCCTCCACCACTCAGGCACCACGACAGCATGTCGGAGGCACCTCTTATGGAATGTCACCCCAGGGTTATTTGTGGAGACTGGTCCTGCCTAGAGCATACCTTCTTACCCCAGAGCATACCCTCCTGCCCCAGAGCATACCCTCCTGCCCCCAAAGCATACCCTCCTGCCCCCAGAGCATACCCTCCTCTCCCAGGATAAACTGTGCTGCAGTATATACCCCGAGAGTATGCACTACAATGGTTGTCTCACCAGGAGAGCATCAAACATGTGCGTCACTCGCTACAACCTTAACATACTACAGTGGTTGTCTCCCCAGGAGAGCATCAAACATGTGCGTCACTCGTTACAACCTTAACACTACAATAGTTGTCTCCCCAGGAGAGCATCAAACATGTGCGTCACTCGCTACACCCTTAACACACTACAATGGTTGTCTCCCCAGGAAAATATCAAATATGTGCGTCACTTGCTACAACCTTAACACACTACAATGGTTGTCTCCCCAGGAGAACATCAAACTTGTGCGTCACTTGCTACAACCTTGTCTCCCCAGGAGAACATCAAACTTGTGCATCACTTGCTACAACCTTAACACACTACAATGGTTGTTTCCCCAGGAGAACATCAAACTTGTGCGTCACTCGCTACAACCTTAACACACTACAATTGTTGTCTCCCCAGGAGAACATCAAACTTGTGCGTCACTCGCTACAACCTTAACACACTACAATTGTTGTCTCCCCAGGAGAGCATCAAACTTGTGCGTCACTCGCTACAACCTTAACACACTACAATGGTTGTCTCCCCAGGAGAACATCAAACTTGTGCGTCACTCGCTACAACCTTAACACACTACAATGGTTGTCTCCCCAGGAGAGCATCAAACTTGTGCGTCACTCGCTACAACCTTAACACACTACAATGGTTGTCTCCCCAGGAGAGCATCAAACTTGTGCGTCACTCGCTACAACCTTAACACACTACAATGGTTGTCTCCCCAGGAGAGCATCAAACTTGTGCGTCACTCGCTACAACCTTAACACACTACAATGGTTGTCTCCCCAGGAGAGCATCAAACTTGTGCGTCACTCGCTACAACCTTAACACACTACAATGGTTGTCTCCCCAGGAGAGCATCAAACTTGTGCGTCACTCGCTACAACCTTAACACACTACAATGGTTGTCTCCCCAGGAGAGCAAACTTGTGCGTCACTCGCTACAACCTTAACACACTAACAAGTGAGTAGAGAAAAAGAGGTAATCTTTGTAGATCCGTTTTGTTTGAGACCCAGGAAGTTCAAGGATATGGGGTATACTCGAGGAACACTTTGTATGTTAATGTTAGGCAACAACCGTAGTAGTAGTACTAGTAGTAACAGTAGCAGCAGCAGCAGCAGCAGCAGTTGTGATAGATTCGGGGCACTTTTGACCTAAATATTCATAGTCATAAAAAGTTGTGTACTCACCTAGTTGTGGTTGCAGAGGCCGAGTCACAGCTCCTGGCCCCGCCTCTTCACTGGTCGCTACTAGGTCACTCTGCTTCATGAGCTTTTTCATACCTCTTCTTAAAGCTATGTATGGATCCTGCCTCCACTACATCACTTCCAAGAGTATTCCACTTCCTGACAACTCTGTGACTGAAGAAATACTCCCTAACATCCCTGTGGTCATCTGAGTATTCAACTTCCAACTGTGATCCCTTGTTTCTGTGTCCCATCTCTGGAATATCCTGTCTGTGTGTGTGTGTGTGTGTGTGTGTGTGTGTGCGCGCGCACACACACACACACACACACACCAGGGGCCAGGAGCTGTGAATCGACCCCTGCAACCACAACTAGGTGAGTACACTCACGTATACGTACGTACGTACGTACGTCACACTACTGACCTCTGACTCTTCCTAGTTGGTTAATTGGGTTTAAAACCTATCTACTACACTACACTCGTCATTAAAGCTGCATGTCGCCACCAGTCAAGACTACTTTAATACCTAAAATAGGGATTAAAGTGAATTCTCAGTGTATATACACTGAGAGATATACCTCACTGTGTATATACACTGAGAGATATACCTCACTGTGTATATACACTGAGAGATATACCTCACTTTGTATATACACTGAGAGATATACCTCACTTTGTATATACACTGAGAGATATACCTCACTGTGTATATACACTGAGAGATATACCTCACTTTGTATATACACTGAGAGATATACCTCACTGTGTATATACACTGAGAGATATACCTCACTTTGTATATACACTGAGAGATATACCTCACTGTGTATATACACTGAGAGATATACCTCACTGTGTATATACACTGAGAGATATACCTCACTGTGTATATACATTGAGAGATACACCTCACTGTGTATATACACTGATATACCTCACTGTGTATATACACTGAGAGATATACCTCACTGTGTATGTATCCAGGCAACATTTAGTCTGGGAATCAGTGTATATATCGAGGATGGATCCACCTTGCTGGTGTTCTGGGGGGTCAACGCCCCCGCCGCCCAGTCCATGACCAGGCCTCGCGGTGGATCAGGGTCAGATCAACCAGGCTGTTACTGCTGGCCGTACTTAGTCCAAAGTATAAACCACAGCCCATAAGGGGAATTACATATAGACCCTTGGTTGTCGCTCAAGAGGGAGCTGGACAGATACCAAAAGTCGATGCCGGATCAGCCGGGTTGTGCTTCGTACGTTGGACTACGTGCGGCCAACAGTAACAGCCTCGTTGATCAGGCCCTGATCCACCAGGAGGCCTGGTCATGGACCGGGCCGCGGGGACGTTGATCCCCGGAGTGTCCTCCAGGTAGACTCCAACCCGGCTGATCGGGTACTGACTTGAGGTATCTGTCCAGCTCCCTCGTGAGGGCAGTCAGGGATCTATTGGTAATTTCCCTTTTTCATGGTGGGAGGCTGTTGAACAGTCTTGGGCGCCGGACACTTACTGTGTTTTCTCTTAGTGTAGTCGCAGCGCCTCGGCTTTTCACTGGGGATATGTTGCACCGCTCCAGTTATACACTCGAACAGTTATACCCAGCATGTACTCTACCCAGCATGTACTCTCTTGTACCATGTACATAAATGGTATACAATACCCACACATGTTCAACATCTGGATTTCTGCATTTGTAGACGTTTCGTCAACTGACCAAACGTCTACAAATGTAGAAATCCAGATGGGAAGGGGTGGTAATGATGGGGTGGTGGTGGAGGAAGGGGGAGGGGTGGTAATAGTGGGGTGGTGGTGGAGGGGAGAGGGGGTGGTAATAATGGTGGGGTGGTGGTGGGGATGGGGGGAGGAGGAGGGTGGTAATTATGGGGTGGTGGTGGAGGGGGGAGGAGAGTGGTAATAATGGTGGGTGGTGGTGTGGGAGAGGGATGACACAAGGACGGGTCGCGGGGGGGAGGGGGAGGGGGGAGGGGGGAGTAGTGCAGCATACAAGAGCCAAGTTGCTTGAATCCGTATATGGTGGGGAACCCCACTCAACCCCCCCCACCCCCTATTGTAACCCCACTGTACTCCCACCTACTCCAGCCTCCCTTCCCTTTATCTTCCCCTACCTCCCTCTGGCCAACCTAACCCACTATAATCCTCTCTCTCTCTCTCTCTCTCTCTCTCTCTCTCTCTCTCTCTCTCTCTCTCTCTCTCTCACCCATCTTTCTCTAAAGATTGAGGGTACAATCCCCCCATTCCCATCCCTTCCCACAAATACACGAGGGACTCAGTGAGCTAAACTTGATGACACTAAAGAACAGAAGAACAAGGGGGTGACATGATTACGACATACAAAATACTGAGAGGGATTGAGTACAATGGACAGAGCAAGTCTGTTACTTGTCACCATACATTTTCTTTGTTGTGGTTTTAGTTGTTATTTCTAAGATTATCGACTGATCTCTGCAGGTGGTGGGGAGAGAGTCTTCTGCTTCTCTATCGTTGACTCGTACATCTAGATAATACACGATAGCCTTAATTTAGATAGTGTGAGGGACTGATTACATCGTCTTTATATCTGTACTGCTCCTGCTGCCTCTGTACTCGACTGAGGAAGCCTACTGTATAGGCGAAACGTTTGGAATTAAAGTAAATTAACTGTTCCACATGTGTCTTATCAGGTTGTTGGTATTGTATGCCATTATCAGATTCATTTAGGTAGAGTAGATGGCCTCGGTGGGGGAAGTGGAACAGAATTGTTCCTCAGTAAGCTGTGTGTGTCGTAAGAAGCGACTAAATTCCCGTGAGCAAGGTGCTAGTAACTCCTTCACCAGCCTGGGTAGGATACCACCGGTACCATCAAAGATGATACCTTCGGTCTGGATATCCAACACTTCCGCTATCTGTCTTATGTACACCTTACCTCACCTTTATTTCCCTCACCCTCGCTCCCCTCACCCTCACTCCTCATACCCTTACTCCCCTTACCCTCACTCTCCTTACCCTAACTCCCCTTACTCTCCCTCACATATAATCCGGGGTCGTGCATGAACGTCCTATCAACACATTTCACACCTGTTATTACAATCTTGCAGCGGCCTCTACGTCCTCATATAAGCTAACATGAAGTGTGTGTGTGTGTGTGTGTGTGTGTGTGTGTGTGTGTGTGTGTGTACTCACCTAATTTAGGTTGCAGAGGTCGAGACTCAGCTCCTGGCCCCGCCTCCTCACTGAGTGCTACTAGGTCCTCTCTCTCCTTGCTACATGAGCTTTATCATACCTCATCTTAAAGCTATGTATGGATCCTGCCTCCACTACCTCACTTGCTAAGATATTCCACTTCTTGACTGCTCTATGACTGAAGAAATACTTCCTAACATCCCTTTGACTCATCTGGGTCTTCAACTTCCAATTGTGACCCCTTGTTTCTGTGTCCCATCTCTGGAACATCCTGCCTCTTTCCACCTCGTCTATTCCAAGCAGTATTTTGTATGTCGTTATCATGTCTTCCCTAATCCTCCTGTCCTCCAGTGTCGCCAGGCCGATTCCCCTTAACCTTTCTTCGTAGGACATTTCCCATAGCTCTGGAACTAATCTTGTCGCAAACCTTTGCACTTTCTCTAATTTCTTGGCGTAAATGATCATGTGTGGGTTCCAAACAGGTGCTGCATAATTCCAGTAATGGCCTGACGTACACGGTGTACAGTGTCTTGAACGATTCCTTACTAAGGTATCGGAACGCTATTCTCAGGTTTGCCAGGCGCCCATATGCTGCAGCAGTTATCTGGTTGATGTGTGCTTCCGGAGACGTGCTCGGTGTTATACTCACCCCAAGATCTTTCTCCTTGAGCGAGGTTTGCAGTCTTTGGCTACCTAGCCTATCGTCTGTTATCTTCTTTGCCCTTCCCCGATCTTCATGACTTTGCATTTGGCGGAGTTAAATTCAAGAAGCCAGTTGCTGGTCCAGGTGTCCAGCCTGTCCAGGTCTCTTTGAAGTCCTACCTGATCCTCATCTGATTTAATTCTCCTCATTAACTTCACATCATCTGCGAACAAGGACACTTCTGAGTCTAACCCTTCCATCATGTCATTCACATATACCAAAAATAGCACTGGTCCTAGGACCGACCCTTGTGGGACCCCGCTTTTCACAGGTGCCCACTGTGATACCTCATCACGTACCATGATTCGTTGTTGTCTCCCTGTGTGTGTGTGTGTGTGTGTGTGTGTGTGTGTGTGGTGAGGAGGGTAGGGAGGTGAAGTGAGTGATATGAGGTGAGGGAAATAGGTGAAGAAGACAGGTAATCAGGAACACGCATACCAGGTGTTCGTTGAGTGGGAGTTTAATTGAAACACCCACCTACACCTTTCCACGTGTGTGTGTGTGTGTGTGTGTGTGTGTGTGTGTGTGTGTGTGTGTGTGTGTGTGTGTGTGTGTGTGTGTGTACTCGCCAAATTCTCACCTAATAGTAGTAGCAGGGGTCGAGGCATAGCTCCTGGATCCCCTCTTCACTTGTGGCTACTAGATCCACTCTCCCTGCGTGTGTGTGGTTGTTTGGAAATTCCGCGTACTACTTCTGTCTTACTATGACGCAGAATTAACAAAAAAAAAGAATAAAAACTCCGAATAGCGTGAGTGGAACAGTATATAGACCCACACACAACACTATAGACCCACACACAACACTATAGACCCACACACAACACTATAGACCCACACACAACACTATAGACCCACACACAACACTATAGACCCACACACAACACTCAAACTTGTGCGAATTATAAATTTTATTCTCCCGTGTGCCCGTTATTTGTCCATTCTTCATGAAGACCTTCCACACACACACTAGCCCAAGAGCTGCACTAGCCCAGGAGGTGCACTAGCCCAGGAGCTGCACTAGCCCAGGAGGTGCATTAGCCCAAGAGCTGCACTAGCCCAGGAGGTGCACTAGCCCAGGAGGTACACTAGCCCAAGAGCTGCACTAGCCCAGGAGGTGCACTAGCCCAGGAGGTACACTAGCCCAGGAGGTACACTAGCCCACGAGGTGCACTAGCCCAGGAGGTACACTAGCCCAAGAGCTGCACTAGCCCAGGAGGTACACTAGCCCAAGAGCTGCACTAGCCCAGGAGGTGCACTAGCCCAGGAGGTACACTAGCCCAGGAGGTACACTAGCCCAGGAGGTACACTAGCCCAAGAGCTGCACTAGCCCAGGAGGTGCACTAGCCCAGGAGGTACACTAGCCCAGGAGGTGCACTAGCCCAGGAGGTACACTAGCCCAGCAGGTGCACTAGCCCAGGAGGTGCACTAGCCCAGGAGGTACACTAGCCCAGGAGGTGCACTAGCCCAAGAGCTGCACTAGCCCAGCAGGTGCACTAGCCCAGGAGGTACACTAGCCCAGGAGGTACACTAGCCCAGGAGGTACACTAACCCAGGAGGTACACTAACCCAGGAGGTACACTAGCCCAGGAGGTACACTAGCCCAAGAGGTACACTAGCCCAAGAGGTACACTAGCCCAGGAGGTATACTAGCCCAGGAGGTGCACTAGCCCAGGAGGTACACTAGCCCAGGAGGAACACTAGCCCAGGAGGTACACTAGCCCAGGAGGTACACTAGCCCAGGAGGTACACTAGCCCAAGAGGTGCACTATCCCAGGAGGTACACTAGCCCAAGAGGTACACTAGCCCAAGAGGTACACTAGCCCAAGAGGTACACTAGCCCAGGAGGTACACTAGCCCAGGAGGTACACTAGCCCAGGAGGTACACTAGCTCAAGAGGTACACTAGCCCAGAAGGTACACTAGCCCAAGAGGTGCACTAGCCCAAGAGGTACACTAGCCCAGGAGGTACACTAGCCCAAGAGGTGCACTAGCCCAAGAGGTACACTAGCCCAAGAGGTACACTAGCCCAAGAGGTACACTAGCCCAGGAGGTACACTAGCCCAAGAGGTACACTAGCCCAAGAGGTGCACTAGCCCAAGAGGTGCACTAGCCCAAGAGGTACACTAGCCCAAGAGGTACACTAGCCCAAGAGGTGAACTAGCCCAAGAGGTGCACTAGCCCAAGAGGTACACTAGCCCAAGAGGCACACTAGCCCAAGAGGTACACTAGCCCAGGAGGTACACTAGCCCAAGAGGTACACTAGCCCAGGAGGTACACTAGCCCAAGAGGTGCACTAACCCAAGAGGTACACTAGCCTAAGAGGTACACTAGCCCAAGAGGTGCACTAGCCCAAGAGGTGCACTAGCCCAAGAGGTACACTAGCCCAAGAGGTACACTAGCCCAAGAGGTGCACTAGCCCAAGAGGTACACTAGCCCAAGAGGTACACTAGCCCAAGAAGTACACTAGCCCAAGAGGCACACTAGCCCAAGAGGTACACTAGCCCAAGAGGCACACTAGCCCAAGAGGTACACTAGCCCAAGAGGTACACTAGCCCAAGAGGCACACTAGCCCAAGAGGTACACTAGCCCAAGAGGTGCACTAGCCCAGGAGGTACACTAGCCCAAGAGGCACACTAGCCCAGGAGGTACACTAGCCCAAGAGGCACACTAGCCCAAGAGGTACAGTAGCCCAAGAGGCACACTAACCCAAGAGGTACACTAGCCCAAGAGGCACACTAGCCCAAGAGGTACACTGGCCCAAGAGGTACACTAGCCCAAGAGGTACACTAGCCCAGGAGGTACACTATCCCAGAAGGTACACTGTCCCAGAAGGCACACTGTCCCAGAAGGTACACTATCCCAGAAAGTACACTATCCCAGAAGGTACACTGTCCCAGAAGGTACACTATCCCAGAAGGTACACTATCCCAGAAGGTACACTATCCCAGAAGGTACACTATCCCAGAAGGTACACTATCCCAGAAGGCACACTGTCCCAGAAGGTACACTGTCCCAGAAGGTACACTGTCCCAGAAGGTACACTATCCCAGAAGGTACACTGTCCCAGTAGGTACACTATCCCAGAAGGTACACTGTCCCAGAAGGTACACTGCCCCAGAAGGTACACTGTCCCAGAAGGTACACTGTCCCAGAAGGTACACTGTCCCAGAAGGTACACTATCCCAGAAGGTACACTATCCCAGAAGGTACACTATCCCAGAAGGTACACTGTCCCAGAAGGTACACTATCCCAGAAGGTACACTGTCCCAGAAGGTACACTGTCCCAGAAGGTACACTATCCCAGAAGGTACACTATCCCAGAAAGTACACTGTCCCAGAAGGCACACTGTCCCAGAAGGTACACTATCCCAGAAGGTACACTATCCCAGAAGGTACAGTATCCCAGAAGGTACACTGTCTCAGAAGGTACACTGTCCCAGAAGGTACTGTCCCAGAAGGTACACTATCCCAGAAGGTACACTATCCTAGAAGGTACACTATCCCAGAAGGTACACTATCCCAGAAGGTACACTATCCTATAAGGTACACTATCCCAGATGGTACACTATCCCAGAGGGTACAATATCCCAGAAGGTACACTGTCCCAGAAGGTACACTATCCCAGAAGGTACACTATCCCAGAAGGTACACTGCCCCAGAAGGTACACTATCCCAGAAGGTACACTGCCCCAGAAGGTACACTACCCCAGAAGGTACACTACCCTAGAAGGTACACTATCCCAGAAGGTACACTACCCCAGAAGGTACACTACCCCAGAAGGTACACTACCCCAGAAGGTACACTACCCCAGAAGGTACACTATCCCAGAAGGTACACTATCCCAGAAGGTACACTGCCCCAGAAGGTGCACTACCCCAGAAGGTACACTACCCCAGAAGGTACACTACCCCAGAAGGTACACTATCCCAGAAGGTACACTACCCCAGAAGGTACACTGCCCCAGAAGGTACACTACCCCAGAAGGTACACTACCCCAGAAGGTACACTATCCCAGAAGGTACACTACCCCAGAAGGTACACTACCCCAGAAGGTACACTACCCCAGAAGGTACACTACCCCAGAAGGTACACTATCCCAGAAGGTACACTATCCCAGAAGGTACACTGCCCCAGAAGGTACACTATCCCAGAAGGTACACTATCCCAGAAGGTACACTATTTCAGAAGGTACACTATCCCAGAAGGTACACTATCCCAGAAGGTACACTGCCCCAGAAGATACACTATCCCAGAAGGTACACTATCCCAGAAGGTACACTATCCCAGAAGGTACACTATCCCAGAAGGTACACTATCCCAGAAGGTACACTGCCCCAGAAGGTACACTGTCCCAGAAGGTACACTATCCCAGAAGGTACACTATACCAGAAGGTACACTACCCCAGAAGGTACACTATCCCAGAAGGTACACTATCCCAGAAGGTACACTATCCCAGAAGGTACACTATCCCAGAAGGTACACTGCCCCAGAAGGTACACTGTCCCAGAAGGTACACTGTCCCAGAAGGTACACTGTCCCAGAAGGTACACTGTCCCAGAAGGTACACTATCCCAGAAGGTACACTATCCCAGAAGGTACACTATCCCAGAAGGTACACTATCCCAGAAGGTACACTGTCCCAGAAGGTACACTATCCCAGAAGGTACACTGTCCCAGAAGGTACACTGTCCCAGAAGGTACACTATCCCAGAAGGTACACTATCCCAGAAAGTACACTGTCCCAGAAGGCACACTGTCCCAGAAGGTACACTATCCCAGAAGGTACACTATCCCAGAAGGTACAGTATCCCAGAAGGTACACTGTCTCAGAAGGTACACTGTCCCAGAAGGTACTGTCCCAGAAGGTACACTATCCCAGAAGGTACACTATCCCAGAAGGTACACTATCCTAGAAGGTACACTATCCCAGATGGTACACTATCCCAGAGGGTACAATATCCCAGAAGGTACACTGTCCCAGAAGGTACACTATCCCAGAAGGTACACTATCCCAGAAGGTACACTGCCCCAGAAGGTACACTGCCCCAGAAGGTACACTATCCCAGAAGGTACACTGCCCCAGAAGGTGCACTACCCCAGAAGGTACACTATCCCAGAAGGTACACTACCCCAGAAGGTACACTACCCCAGAAGGTACACTACCCCAGAAGGTACACTACCCCAGAAGGTACACTATCCCAGAAGGTACACTATCCCAGAAGGTACACTGCCCCAGAAGGTGCACTACCCCAGAAGGTACACTACCCCAGAAGGTACACTACCCCAGAAGGTACACTATCCCAGAAGGTACACTACCCCAGAAGGTACACTGCCCCAGAAGGTACACTACCCCAGAAGGTACACTACCCCAGAAGGTACACTCTCCCAGAAGGTACACTACCCCAGAAGGTACACTACCCCAGAAGGTACACTACCCCAGAAGGTACACTACCCCAGAAGGTACACTACCCCAGAAGGTACACTATCCCAGAAGGTACACTATCCCAGAAGGTACACTGCCCCAGAAGGTACACTATCCCAGAAGGTACACTATCCCAGAAGGTACACTATCCCAGAAGGTACACTATCCCAGAAGGTACACTATCCCAGAAGGTACACTGCCCCAGAAGGTACACTATCCCAGAAGGTACACTATCCCAGAAGGTACACTATCCCAGAAGGTACACTATCCCAGAAGGTACACTATCCCAGAAGGTACACTGCCCCAGAAGGTACACTGTCCCAGAAGGTACACTATCCCAGAAGGTACACTATCCCAGAAGGTACACTACCCCAGAAGGTACACTATCCCAGAAGGTACACTATCCCAGAAGGTACACTATCCCAGAAGGTACACTATCCCAGAAGGTACACTGCCCCAGAAGGTACACTATACCAGAAGGTACACTATCCCAGAAGGTACACTGCCCCAGAAGGTACACTACCCCAGAAGGTACACTACCCCAGAAGGTACACTATCCCAGAAGGTACACTATCCCAGAAGGTACACTGCCCCAGAAGGTACACTATCCCAGAAGGTACACTATCCCAGAAGGTACACTATCCCAGAAGGTACACTATCCCAGAAGGTACACTACCCCAGAAGGTACACTATCCCAGAAGGTACACTATCCCAGAAGGTACACTGCCCCAGAAGGTACACTATCCCAGAAGGTACACTATCCCAGAAGGTACACTGCCCCAGAAGGTACACTATCCCAGAAGGTACACTACCCCAGAAGGTACACTATCCCAGAAGGTACACTGCCCCAGAAGGTACACTATCCCAGAAGGTACACTATCCCAGAAGGTACACTGCCCCAGAAGGTACACTATCCCAGAAGGTACACTGCCCCAGAAGGTACACTATCCCAGAAGGTACACTGCCCCAGAAGGTACACTATCCCAGAAGGTACACTATCCCAGAAGGTACACTGCCCCAGAAGGTACACTGCCCCAGAAGGTACACTATCCCAGAAGGTACACTATCCCAGAAGGTACACTATCCCAGAAGGTACACTGCCCCAGAAGGTACACTATCCCAGAAGGTACACTATCCCAGAAGGTACACTGCCCCAGAAGGTACACTATCCCAGAAGGTACACTATCCCAGAAGGTACACTATCCCAGAAGGTACACTATCCCAGAAGGTACACTGCCCCAGAAGGTACACTATACCAGAAGGTACACTATCCCAGAAGGTACACTGCCCCAGAAGGTACACTACCCCAGAAGGTACACTACCCCAGAAGGTACACTATCCCAGAAGGTACACTATCCCAGAAGGTACACTGCCCCAGAAGGTACACTATCCCAGAAGGTACACTATCCCAGAAGGTACACTACCCCAGAAGGTACACTATCCCAGAAGGTACACTATCCCAGAAGGTACACTGCCCCAGAAGGTACACTATCCCAGAAGGTACACTATCCCAGAAGGTACACTGCCCCAGAAGGTACACTATCCCAGAAGGTACACTACCCCAGAAGGTACACTATCCCAGAAGGTACACTGCCCCAGAAGGTACACTATCCCAGAAGGTACACTATCCCAGAAGGTACACTGCCCCAGAAGGTACACTATCCCAGAAGGTACACTGCCCCAGAAGGTACACTATCCCAGAAGGTACACTGCCCCAGAAGGTACACTATCCCAGAAGGTACACTATCCCAGAAGGTACACTGCCCCAGAAGGTACACTGCCCCAGAAGGTACACTATCCCAGAAGGTACACTATCCCAGAAGGTACACTATCCCAGAAGGTACACTGCCCCAGAAGGTACACTATCCCAGAAGGTACACTATCCCAGAAGGTACACTGCCCCAGAAGGTACACTATCCCAGAAGGTACACTATCCCAGAAGGTACACTGCCCCAGAAGGTACACTATCCCAGAAGGTACACTATCCCAGAAGGTACACTGCCCCAGAAGGTACACTATCCCAGAAGGTACACTATCCCAGAAGGTACACTGCCCCAGAAGGTACACTATCCCAGAAGGTACACTACCCCAGAAGGTGCACTATCCCAGAAGGTACACTATCCCAGAAGGTACACTATCCCAGAAGGTACACTATCCCAGATGGTACACTATCCCAGAAGGTACACTATCCCAGAAGGTACACTACCCCAGAAGGTACACTATCCCAGAAGGTACACTATCCCAGAAGGTACACTATCCCAGAAGGTACACTGCCCCAGAAGGTACACTGTCCCAGAAGGTACACTATCCCAGAAGGTGCACTATCCCAGAAGGTACACTATCCCAGAAGGTACACTATCCCAGAAGGTACACTATCCCAGAAGGTACACTATCCCAGAAGGTACACTATCCCAGAAGGTACACTATCCCAGAAGGTACACTATCCCAGAAGGTACACTATCCCAGAAGGTACACTATCCCAGAAGGTACACTATCCCAGAAGGTACACTATCCCAGAAGGTACACTATCCCAGAAGGTACACTATCCCAGAAGGTACACTACCCCAGAAGGTACACTATCCCAGAAGGTACACTGCCCCAGAAGGTACACTATCCCAGAAGGTACACTATCCCAGAAGGTACACTATCCCAGAAGGTACACTATCCCAGAAGGTACACTGCCCCAGAAGGTACACTATCCCAGAAGGTACACTATCCCAGAAGGTACACTATCCCAGAAGGTACACTGCCCCAGAAGGTACACTATCCCAGAAGGTACACTATCCCAGAAGGTACACTATCCCAGAAGGTACACTGCCCCAGAAGGTACACTATCCCAGAAGGTACACTATCCCAGAAGGTACACTATCCCAGAAGGTACACTATCCCAGAAGGTACACTATCCCAGAAGGTACACTATCCCAGAAGGTACACTATCCCAGAAGGTACACTATCCCAGAAGGTACACTATCCCAGAAGGTACACTATCCCAGAAGGTACACTATCCCAGAAGGTACACTATCCCAGAAGGTACACTATCCCAGAAGGTACACTATCCCAGAAGGTACACTACCCCAGAAGGTACACTACCCCAGAAGGTACACTATCCCAGAAGGTACACTATCCCAGAAGGTACACTACCCCAGAAGGTACACTATCCCAGAAGGTACACTATCCCAGAAGGTACACTATCCCAGAAGGTACACTGCCCCAGAAGGTACACTACCCCAGAAGGTACACTACCCCAGAAGGTACACTATCCCAGAAGGTACACTATCCCAGAAGGTACACTGCCCCAGAAGGTACACTGTCCCAGAAGGTACACTATCCCAGAAGGTACACTATCCCAGAAGGTACACTGCCCCAGAAGGTACACTACCCCAGAAGGTACACTGCCCCAGAAGGTACACTATCCCAGAAGGTACACTATCCCAGAAGGTACACTACCCCAGAAGGTACACTATCCCAGAAGGTACACTGCCCCAGAAGGTACACTATCCCAGAAGGTACACTATCCCAGAAGGTACACTACCCCAGAAGGTACACTATCCCAGAAGGTACACTATCCCAGAAGGTACACTATCCCAGGAAGCAGTGTTACTGACCTCAGTAACAATATATCTTCAGTTGATAAACAAGACATAGATATAAAGGAGTCATTTATTTGTACAACATTTCACCCAACACTTGGGAAGAAGCTCAGTCACGGGCATAACGTTGTGCGCGTCAAGAACGTCTCTACATTTATCTTTTTCACCGAAATATCAGTACCTGAGGATAAGATGTGTGTGTACTCACCTATTTGTACTCACCTATTTGTGGTTGCAGGGGTCGAGTCCTAGCTCCTGGCCCCGCCTCTTCACCGGTTGCTACTAGGCCCTCTCTCTCCCCGCTCCATGAGCTTTATCAAACCTCGTCTTAAAACTGTGTATGGTTCCTGCCTCCACTACGTCATTTTCTAGGCTATTCCACTGCCTTACAACTCTATGACTGAAGAAATACTTCCTACTATCTGTGTGTGTGTGTGTGTGTGTGTGTGTGTGTGTGTGTGTGTGTGTGTGTGTGTGTGTGTGTGTGTGATGTAGGGAGGGTCCAAAAGTTGTATACATGAGTTGAGGGGTGGTATTCTGCTTATAATAATAATAATATCTTTATTTACTACAAGTACATGTACATGGTATACAGTCCTAGATGACAACAATGACATACTACTGTATAGAAAACTGCTATTATGCTCCGCATGTCGGGCAAATTAGGTCAGTGTCCCAGGATGCGACCCACACCAGTCCACTAACAACCAGGTACCCATTTTACTGATGAGGAACATAGACAACAGGTGGAAAGAAATGCGCGTAATGTTTCTACTCTGGCTGGGAATCGAACCCAGGCCCTCGCCGTGTGAAGCGAGAGCGTTAGCCACCAGTAGAAAATACTAGGGGGGACTTGTCTAAAACAGCTTTATTATTATTATTATTATTATTATTATTATTATTATTATTATTATTATTATTATTATTATTATTATTATTATTGAGAAAAATTTTAAGGATTGGGGATTTAATTTATTTGCATAGTTTGCAATGTGTAATTAAAATTTTAATTTGCTGAGTACAAAGGAAGTCACTACCATGCCGGGCCACTCATCGACACCATGCCTAACCCTTCTAGGGTAGGGTAGGTGCCTGAGCCCGAGCCTTTAGCTCATAAGACTGTCATTCCCATTAGCCCACTTGGGGCGGGGATGGCAGACCAGAGAGGCCTAGCTTGTGGCTAGGCCTGGGGACAGTTGATCCCAAAGATGAGGAGGTACTTGTGCCTCCTCCCATGGGAGACTTAGGTCTCAGACACTCCCTAAAGAGGGAGCCAAAGCCGGGCCACCACTTGGACAAGGCCCGGGCCGGGAGACTACCGGCTAATCTTTAACTAACTAACCGGGCCACTTCCGGCAGATAAAACTTAATGCTTAACAGACTGCTTAATACTAGGCATATCAAATATACATAGGCAACAGTTAGGCAACTTTATTTCGAAACGTTTCGCCTACACAGTAGGCTTCTTCAGTCGAATACAGAAACTTCTCCAGGCTGAGAGACTGATAACCTCAAATTCTACGACTTCAAGGGTGATGGACTGATTACATCGTCTTCGCATCTCTACTGTTCCTGCCTTCTTTCTGTATTCGACTGAAGAAGCCTACTGTGTAGGCGAAACGTTTCGGAATAAAGTTGCCTAACTGTTGCCTATGTGTCTTACCTACCAACCTGTCGGTATTGTATACCATTTTGATGTTCATATTAAATATAGTTGATTTAAGATGTACGGGTCGTACAGCACCTGAGGATTCAGATTTGATCCATAGAGGGTGGATCTATTTCTGTGGATCAAGAGTCCTTCAGTAACATAAAGGAAGCCCTTGGAAGGGGTTGTTGTGGGGGTGAGAGGGGTGTAAGTGTTGCTGGTGGTGTAGTGTTGCTGGTGTAGTGTTGTTGGTGGTATAGTGTTGCTGGTGGTGTAGTGTTGCTGGTGTAGTGTTGTTGGTGTAGTGTTGTTGGTGGTGTAGTGTTGCTGGTGTAGTGTTGTTGGTGGTGTAGTGTTGGCTGCCTGAGTCTTCCCCTTTACCTGAAAGCCTTTAACACTTGTTGGTTTTGGTCAGGTCTCTGCTCGCCACCTGTGCCTGCGGTAGGGTTGAGTTCTAACTTATGGACCCCGTCTTTCTACCTATTATAGATCATAGGAATGGAAGAACACTGCAGCAGGCCTACTGGCCCGTCCTTGGCAAGTCTTACACAAACAAACACTTGTAAGGTCCTCGTGTATTTAACCCCTAATCTTTCATGACCTTTATCATAACGACATAAAAATGGAGGAAAACTACATCAGAATAACCGTCTCATTATAATATTGGTATACAGTACCATCAAGCAGACGAGTAAGACACATGTACAACACTTGGGTATCTCGTCTGCTGGCCCATACCTGGCAACTCCTTCTTAAAAAAAATAACCACGGCACGGGTAGGAATTGAACTCGTTGCTAGTTAGTCTGGAGTTTTACGATTCATTAGCCGCGAGTTCAGTTCCCGCCCGTACCGTGGTTTATTTGCTATCGTGTCATTACGATTTCGTGAGTCATGATGACAGCTCCTTAAATCGAACAGTTAAAAACATAAGAAAGAAGGAACACTGCAACAGGCCTACTGACCCATGCGGAGCAGGTCCATGTCCCCCCCCCGGATTAGACCAATGACTCCCCTCCGGGATTAGTCCAATGACCCACCCAGTCTGGTCATCTCCACTCAAGGATGGAGCACTGCACCAGACCCAGCAGCACAAGCTAGTCAGGTCCAACTCACACCCACCCACACCCACTCATGTATTTATCTAACCTATTTTTAAAACTACACAACGTTTTAGCCTGAATAACTGTACTCGGGAGTTTGTTCCACTCATCCACAACTCTATTAACAAACCAGTGCTTTCCTATATCCTTCCTGAATCTGAATTTTTCCAACTTGAAACCATTGCTGCGAATCCTGTCTTGGC
Organism: Cherax quadricarinatus; assembly: GCF_038502225.1. Lineage (NCBI taxonomy): Eukaryota > Metazoa > Arthropoda > Malacostraca > Decapoda > Parastacidae > Cherax > Cherax quadricarinatus. Next base: position 13,372,681 of record NC_091356.1, on the reverse strand, counting down.
TGGACACACTTCGAATTTTCAAGCCATATGTGTACTAGTCTGCCTCGACTAAATTGTTCCCACCCACATCATTCCCATTACAGAAATATTTATGTAAAGTAAAAGGACACAAGTGCAACTAATGTGACATTTATTGTGGCAACGTTTCGCTCTCCAGGAGCTTTATCAAGCCATTACAAACAATACATGGACACAGAGGGTATATAAAGGCTCAGAGTGAGGTGTAATACTAGTGAGGTACCATTTCGATGTTCACTAGTGGTAGTAGTAGTAGTAGTAGTAGTGACAAAAGTAATACAATAAGGTAGAGCAATTAATTCGTACATGAGTACGAGTACCATATTGTATTACTTTTGTCACTACTACTACTACTACTACTACTACTACTACTACTACTACTACTACTATTACCACTAGTGAACATCGAAATGGTACCTCACTAGTATTACACCTCACTCTGAGCCTTTATATACCCTCTGTGTCCATGTATTATTTGTAATGGCTTGATAAAGCTCCTGGAGAGCGAAACGTTGCCACAATAAATGTCACATTAGTTGCACTTGTGTCCTTTTACTTTACATATTGTCGGTAATTCTACCAACTTTATTACAGAAATATTTATGTAGTACCTCTGACTTACTTTGATATTTAGTATCCATTTGTTCCCACTTTCAGGTGACTAACCAGTTTGAGGCAGCACACTGGGTCCAAGTTGGGTGCTTGGGTAATGAGATTTAAAACCTGGTGAATACATCAAACTCATTGAGGCTTTATATAACTTGATAAATTAGACACATGTGCAACACTTGGGTATCTTTACTGAGGAAACGTTTCGCCATACAGTGGCTCCATCAGTCCTTAAGAAAGAAGAATGGTGAAGATCAGGAGTTTGAGGTAATCAGTCCCTGAGCCTGGAGTCGACTCCAGGCTCAGGGACTGATTGTAAACTTAGAGTGTATATAAGTAAGTGAAGGAGACGCACCTCTCAGTGTGTATAACGTTCCTGCGTCCACAGAGTGTATATATGTGTACGAATGGTATATAATACCGACAAGATGAGAGTAAGACACATGTGCACATTGTTGCACATGTGTCTTACTCTCACAGAGTGTATATAAGAACATAAGAAAGGAGGAACACTGCAGCAGGCCTTTCGGCCCATACTAGGCAGGTCCTTTACAATTCATCCCACTAACAAACATTTGACCAACCCAATTTTCAATGCTACCCAAGAAATAAGCTCTGATATGCAAGTCCCACTCAAATCCAACCCCTCCCACTCATGTACTTATCCAACTTAAATTTGAAACTACCCAAAGTCCTAGCCTCAATAACCCAACTAGGTAGACTGTTCCACTCATCAACTACCCTATTTCCAAACCAATACTTTCCTATGTCCTTTCTAAATCTAAACTTATCTAATTTAAATCCATTACTGCGGGTTCTCTCTTGGAGAGATATCCTCAAGACCTTGTTAATATCCCCTTTATTAATACCTATCTTCCACTTATACACTTCGATCAGGTCTCCCCTCATTCTTCGTCTAACAAGTGAATGTAACTTAAGAGTCTTCAATCTTTCTTCATAAGGAAGATTTCTAATGCTCTGTATTAAGTAAGTGAAGGAGACGCACCTCTCAGTGTGTATAACGTTCCTGCGTCCACAGAGTGTATATAAGTAAGTGAAGGAGACGCACCTCTCTGTGTGTATAATGTTCCTGCGTCCACACACTCTAGAACTCTCTAACGGCTTACGTTAATATTTACTATAATAATTGCATCTGTGTGAAGCGTGGAGCAAGCATTGAGTTTCCGTATACATTTAGGGAGTTGATAGATTTGGTTTTGCAAGTGGGAGGCATGGCGGGCCAATATACCCAAGTGATCTGTCCGAAATAGCGAGTTAAATTTGGAAGTGTTGGCTGGTGTTGACTATGTGACGCTCAGAGTGGTCCATCACAGTGTGAGAGTCAGCAGTGGCAGCAGTAGTAGTAGCAGCAGCTGCAGCAGCAGCAGCAGCAGCAGCAGCAGCAGCTGCCTTCATGCTGCCTCTACCTATAAAGGAACAAGGACATAAGCTCCCTAGGACAAAACACCCCACTTAACGTGCACAATAATAATAATAATAATAATAATAATAATAATAATAATAATATCTATTTCTACAAGTACATGTACAAGGTATCCAGTCCTAGCTGACATCAATGACATACTGCTATATAGAAAGCCGCTTGTTACGCACACCATTTCACAAGAACACACAATTTCAGGCAAATTAGGTCAGTTTTGTCCCCAGGATGCGACCCACACCAGTCTACTAACAACCAGGTATCCATTTTACTGATGGGGAACATAGACATCCGGTGTAAAGAAACACGCCTAATGTTTCTACCCTCGCCGGGAATCGAACCTTGGCTCTCACCGTGTGAAGCAAGAGCTTTAGCCACCAGGCCATGGGGCACCGCAACACACAGTAGGACAAAATCCCCCAGTTAACGTGCACAGTAGAAAAAAAAGTCCCCAGTTAACGTGTATAGCGGAACAAAAGTCCCCAGTTAACGTGCATAGTAGGACAAAGGTCCCTAATTTAGGTTTGATTGTTAGGTTTTATTAGGTTATGCAAGGTCAGGTTAGGTTAGGTTATGTAAGGTCAGGTTAGGTTAGGTTATGTAAGGTCAGGTTAGGTTAAGTTATGTAAGGTCAGGTTAGGTTAGGTTATGTAAGGTCAGGTTAGGTTAGGTTATGTAAGGTCAGGTTAGGTTAGGTTATGTAAGGTCAGGTTAGGTTAGGTTATGTAAGGTCAGGTTAGGTTAAGTTATGTAAGGTCAGGTTAGGTTAAGTTATGTAAGGTCAGGTTAGATTAGGTTATGTAAGGTCAAGTTAGGTTAGGCATGGCGCTTTTGTCCTATACTCAGTTCCAGAAAGGCTGCGGTGCAGAGACATTGTATAACCTGTGCAAACCTAAGAACAGCATTCCGACATCTCAATAAGGAATCGTTCAGGACTCTGTACAGTGTGTACGTCAGGCCTATATTGGAGTATGCAGCACCAGTTTGGAAACCACACCTAGCCAAGCACGTACGGGAATTAGAGAAAGTGCAAAGATTTGCAACAAGACTAGTCTCGGAGCTAAGGGGCATGTCCTAAGAGGAGAGGTTAAGGGAAATCGACCTGGCGACACCGGAGGACAGGAGAGATAGGGGGATATGATAACGACATATAAAATACTGGTAGGAATCGACAAAGGGGACAGAGACAGGATATTGCAGAGATGGGACACAGCAACATGGGGTTATAATTGGAAGTTAAAGACTCATATGAATCACAGGGATGTTAGGAAGTATTTCTTCAGTTGTCAGGAATAGTCTGGGAAGTGATGTAGTGGAGGCAGGATCCATACATAGCTTTAAGAAGAGGTATGATAAAGCTCATGGAGCAGGAAGAGTGACTCAGTAGCGACCAGTGAAGGGGCGAGGCCAGGAGCTGTGACTCGACTCCTGCATCCACAGCTAGGTGAGTACAGTTCAGGACATTTATTGAAGGAAACGTTTCTCCACGAGTGGTTCTCGTGGCGAAACGTTACCTTTAATAGATGTCCTGAACTGTATCTTTTAAATAGCGTGCTAAAAATATCTAGCCTAGACAGGACTCGCAGCAATGGCTTTAAGATGGAAAAATTCAGATTCAGGAAGGAGATAGGAAAGCACTGGTTTGGTAACAGTTGTGTATGAGTGGAACAAATTCCCGAGTACCTCCCCAGGAAACCCTCGTAAATAATTTAGAAATTACAGAAGAACTCGGCACAAGCGATCACAAATCAATTACCTTTAGCATTGAATGGAAGTATGATAGTAGGGATAACTCAGTAACAGTCCCAGATTTTCGCTTAGCAGATTACAATGGGCTTAGAGAACACTTATCATCTGTTGACTGGGGTAACGAAGAGAGCTATCAGTATGACAGCTTTCTTAACACAATACATGCTGCCCAAAGGACATTTATCCCATATAAGGAAATTAGATCGAATAGAAATGACCCCAAATGGATTAATAATAGGCTCAAATATCTTTTAGGTCAGAAGAAAGGAATTTATAGGCGTATCAAAAGAGGTGAGGGTCATTTTATGAACCAGTATATTGACATTAAGAGGGACGTTAAAAAGGGGATAACAAAAGCTAAACGGGACTATGAAATTAAAGTTGCTAGGGATTCAAAAACTAACCCAAAAAGTTTTCTCCAGGTTTATAGAGCAAAAGTTAGAGATAAGATAGGTCCCCTTAAAAACAACTCTGGGCATCTCACTGACAAGGAGAATGAAATGTGCTCTATTCTTAGTAATTATTTTCTCTCGGTTTTCACTCAGGAAGACACTGACAATATCCCAGTAATTAATTTTTATAGTGGGCTTGAAGATGATAAATTATGCAGTATCACAGTCACCAGCGAAATGGTTATCAAACAGATAGACCGATTAAAGCAAAATAAATCCCTGGGCCCTGATGAACTTTTTTCAAGGGTTCTTAAAGAGTGTAAAATGGAACTCTGTGAACCTTTAACTAATATCTTTAATTTATCTCTTCAAACGGGTGTAGAACCTAATATGTGGAAGATGGCTAATGTAATTCCTATTTTTAAAGCAGGGGACAAGTCGTTACCGTCAAATTACCGCCCAATAAGCCTAACCTCAATTGTAGGTAAATTACTAGTCAATTATAGCCGACAATATAAGAAACCATCTCGATAGGCATAATTTGATTAATGATACTCAACATGGTTTCACCAGGGGCCGTTCCTGCCTAACTAATTTATTAACCTTCTTCAGCAAAGTTTTTGAGGCCGTTGATCAGGATAAAGAATTCGATATTGTTTATTTAGATTTTAGTAAGACTTTTGATAGAGTACCACATCAGAGACTGTTGAAGAAAGTGGCTGCCCATGGCATTGGGGGAAAAATGCTGTCATGGATCGAGTCATGGCTCACTAGTAGGAAGCAGAGAGTGTGCATAAATGGGGTTAAATCTGAGTGGGGATCTGTAACAAGTGGCGTTCCGCAGGGATCAGATTTAGGCCCATTGTTGTTTATAGTTGCGGGAAGCAGCACGAACAGTTTCATTGATCTTACTGTCAGTGGGTTTTCTGGTTTACTCGCTTATTTGTGGCTTCCTTGAAAATTTCAGGACTCTTCTACCATGGGCTCGAGTCTCACCCGGTCTGCAATATGTCTGCAATCATGTTATTGGGGTTTCATGAATCGTTCAGTTCCTTGAATGAAGGACCTCGCAGCAGGAATGAAGTCACTTTCTTGTAGGAAGGTGGGGGAAAGTGGCGGTGCAGGTGGTGTAAAGTGGTCCAGACACTGCATGCCTGACCTTTGTTTGACCTCGCGTGATTTCCCTGTGGGCAGGGAACATGGGGTGGGTATGGGCACACCTTGTTCGCTCACACCTGTGCATGGGGGTATCACAGCTGACATGAGACCACAGAGACAGGGTAGCTCGAAGCCTACTTTGCACTCTCTCATTATTATTATTATTATTTATTAATACATTAGCCGTTTCCCACCAAGGCAGGGTGACCCGAGAAAGAAGAAACGCTTTCATCATCATTCACTTCATCACTGTCTTGCCAGAGGCGCGCTTACACTGCAGTTATAAAACTGCAATATCTGTGCTGTAATGTCAGAACACCTTTGACAAAATAATGTAAGTTTATTTAGGCACAGGTACATATAAGCACAATTATCATACATAGTGTAAATTTCCGAGGATAACCCAAAGTGACTTATTTCCATTGGAGTGATTGAGTGATGGTGAAAGTGTTTCTTCTTTTTCGGGTCACCCTACCTCTGCGGGAGATAGTCTATGTTTAAAAAAAATATTAATGTCATTTGTTATATAATATGTCTGTAAACATCATAAAACGAATGTGAAATCAGTAGGCAAATAACTGAAGAGTTTGTTTTTTGACTTTCAGGAACGCAATGCCGAATCGGCCATCGAGGCGCTGAAGGAGTACGAACCCGAGATGGGTAAAGTGGTGCGTGCCAATAAGGCCGGCGTGCAGAAGGTCCGTGCCCGAGAGATCGTCCCTGGAGACGTAGTAGAGGTCTCCGGTACGTACGCCCTTGATATCCTCAACCGCTGCCACCCCGCCCTCCGCCGCCCACCACATATATAGCTGTTGTTCCCCCCCCCCTCAATATTTTTTTTTTAACAATGGTTATAAATGACCATAATTTTTAAAGGGGTGGACCGGTAAGCCAGCGGAAGGCCTCGGTCAGATGACCAAAAGCTCCAAAGGCGGGTCATCATCTGACTAAGACCCGCGCCAGGAAACATTTGTCCTGTTTCCTGACGAACCTTACCTAACCTAACCTAACCCCCCCTCAATACTTAAAACCCAAGGCCTCGGTCAGATGACCAAAAGCTCCAACGGCGGGTCATCTGACTAGGACCCGCGTCAGGAAACATTTGTCCTGTTTCCTGACGAACCTTACTTAACCTAACCCCCTCCCCCCACTGTGTATATCATATACTACTACTTTAATGGTTATAATCATAACCACGATTTTTAAAGAGGTGAACCGGTAAGCTAGTGGAAGGCCTCAGCCAAATGGCCAAAAGCTTCAGTTGTCGGTCATATGACTAAGATCCGCATCAGGAAAAAACTTTTGTTTCCTGACAAACCTTACCTAACCTAATCCCATTGTGTAGTTTTTATTCCCCCACTGTATAACTTGTTCCCCACCGTATAACTGGTTCACCACTGTGTAATTGTTATAGAGTAGGGTAGTAGCACAGTGCTGTTGTATTCCGTTCTGCTAAAAAATGTCGGGTATTTTGTAAGTAAGCTTATTGAAGCACAATATAAATATCATACATGGGGTAAATTACCTAAGATAACCCACAAAGTTAGACTTATTTTTATTGGAATCCATTTGTTGCTTACCTTCTCGTTCCTCCCCCCATCATTCTCACACTTACACTGTTCCTTTGTCCCACACTATCTACATTGCATACCACCCACATTGTACATCACACACCACCCACACTGTACATCATATACTACCACCCCACTGTATATCACATTACACACTGAGGGACCAGGGACTGATCCCCGACATGGGTAAAACGTTGGACATATTAACTTACACCTGCTCCCTCTGTTCACCTAGCAGTAAGTAGGTACCTGGATGTTAGTGAACTGGTGTGGGTGGCATCCCGAGGGAGGGGATGGGAAAGCATTAACGTACCCCTAATGGTAATCAGACACAGTCCCTGATGACGCTCTGACTGTATTGGGTTATCCTGGGTTACTACCCCCCCCTCCTTCCTTCCCCGGTTAATAATCCTAACAGTATCATAATTTATTTTATTATATACCACCCATAATGCACTTTATATACTGTTCACCTCATACCACTGCTATTCTTTATAAGATAAGATAAGATTTTGTTCGGATTTTTAACCCTGGAGGGTTAGCCACCCAGGATAACCCAAGAAAGTCATGCGTCATTGAGAACTAACTTATTTCCATTGGGGTCCTTAATCTTGTCCCCCAGGATGCGACCCACACCAGTCGACTAACACCCAGGTACCTATTTGCTGCTAGGTGAACAGGACCACAGGTGTAAGGAAACGTGTCGAAATGTTTCCACCCCCCGGGAATCGAACCCGGGCCCTCCGTGTGTGAAGCGGGAGCTTTAGCCACCAGGCCACACATCCACCAGCCACACATCATACTACTCATGTCAGATAATATGCCATGTACATCACTACTCATGTCAGCCACATAACATACTATGTACATTATTCATGTCAGTAACATGTACATTGCTGCTCATGTCAGTCACATAACGTACCTGTACATAGCTACTCATGTCAGTCACATAACACCATGTACATCATTACTCATGTCAGTCACTCTCCCTTTGACATGTTAAACTTTAGTGTGAAGCTATGCTAAATTTAACATGTCAGAGGGAGAGTTACTAGTACTGTTTTTCTTTTGTTATTGCAATTTTTGTGATGGATTATTTCTCTCACACACCATCAATATTTGAGTTCTTTGAATATGCTGATATATCATGAATTACAGGTGTATCCTAATATTACAGTTGGAGACAAGATTCCTGCTGACATTCGTCTTAGCAAGATCTATTCCACGACCCTACGTATTGACCAGTCTATCCTGACTGGAGAATCAGTTTCTGTCATCAAGCACACCGAACCCATTCCTGACCCCAAAGCTGTCAACCAGGTTAGTTCCCATCCCTGCCTCCTCCTCCTCCCCACCCTCAGTCAGTGAAACATCCCTAATATTGATATGCCTTTATTCTGAGTTGCAATGTTTTTTCTTACAAGGTTACAAATTTTGAGGTTATACAAGTGCATTCTCCTCTGTGGAGCCTGATTTGCTAACATTTTCTTGGTGTGAACCCTCTCCAAGCTCTTTTAATACTACCATTCAGTGTATTCCCATAACAACAGGGAAGATTACCCCTTAGGTGTTCTTTTGTATCACTGTTAGATGTTTACTAATGATGAAGTGCACTTTCTCATTAACTATAGTATTTTTATCAGACCTATAGTGAGCAGACTGTCAAGTGATCATACATAACATTTAAATAAGTCTACCAAAGAAATATTTAACATGTCTTCGTGTCATACGAGATTTGAAGGTAGCTTTTAATTTTAGTTGTAAAAATTAGCACATAAGCTAAAGTTGCTACAGTACCTGCAGTTGAGTGTATATCGCAAACCTTGTTCATTTACAAGCACGCAGACATGGATGGGGCGAGTATTGCTCGTGCCATTATTCAGGTAAAGAATCCAAAATATACCTTTAATTTCCACATCCTCTACTTTTAAACGAGTTGTTTGCTAGTATGCCTATTGTCTGGTCACTACCATCTACTGTCAGTCCGTGTGTTTGTGCTGCTGTCTGCAGTTACTCTAAGGTAGATGTAATAAGCATTATGTGTAAGGGAGGAATCTCTGAAAATGTTATGGGGAGAAATTATAGTTATCATACGTTCAGATTGTCATATGAAGAATGTCTAGTTTTATTTCTTTATGCAAGTCATAATTTTTTTATACTCAAATTGTGTCTTAGATCTTGAGCAGTCATTAGACTCATGTGCATTAATGGGATATTTCTCTCCTATACATTTTGTGGAGTGTTTCCTATGGCTAGAACAGTAGAGTTTCAAAACTGTATTGTAGGTGGTGTCCCCTGGCTGCATGCACATAGATGTTGTGTAGTTTCTCATGTTTTAATATCTGCTGCATTTAAAGTTCTTGGCATATTTGAACAGGTACAACCTTCTTTTTTGGAAATTATATATTTTTAGACTTGTACAGTGCTTGTCATTAATGTATGCCAGGCCCCTTAAAATCATGACCACAAAATAGGTCGTCCTTTGCACTTTAGAACATCCTTCAACCATTTAGGAAGTGATTAACACACATTCTTCAGGGTTTCATGGGGGTAAATTCACTCAAACTCATGGATGGCATCCTAAAACTTGGAGAGTGGGCTGATATCTTTCCCCTAGTAAATCTCTCTTTCAGTCACAACCCAGAGGTTTTCAGTTGGGTTTTAAGTTTGAGGAATTTTGTGGCCAGTCATCAGATAAGGGTACTCACAGGCACAATGACATTGAATGACATTTCATGGTATGGTAAGGAGCACTGTCATACATGAAAGCCTTCCACCACACTGCATGAAGGATTCAGGCAAATGATAACAGAGTAATTCTAAGCTTCTAACATTTCCTTCGTTTGATGGCCTTATTTATGTAATCCAATGATATATGCAGTTGTCTCTTGCGTCAGTGACTTACTCCTCCCCATACTATTCTTCAGTAGCCAAAAATGTCTGACAGACTCAGCACTCAAAACCACATGGTGAAGGGGGACCAGGGACACAAACCATCCACCACACAAGCCTAAAAGAACTTAGGGAGTCCTGAGACATCCTGCTTTAAGCTGCCAGGCCAGCATGATTTTCTTTCTTTAATGATGATGACTGTGTATAGTACTTTTCACTGCTTAGACCACGCTGAAATTGGTATTGATAAAAGTAGAAGGCGAGGCAGTAAGGTCAACTCATTGTTATTGTATAAGTTACAGTGGCAATGATAAAAATGTTGCAAGATTTTTCATTTATGAAATTTATTGTCCTGCTTTTATTTCAGTATATTTAGCTATTATTGTTCAAATGCTTCAATAGTATCCTTAGAGACTATTTTACTTCATCTTTTAGTGATTATTGAGTCAAAAACATCTGCAGCAGAAACTACCAGAGCTCAAGTTTGGCAAAGGCTTTTATACTCCTGATTGTCCCCAGAGCTTCCATGTGATATAAGATGCAATCTGTGTTGTGTATGCCCTTCCAAGGGGATAAAGAATGCCTTGATGATGGCAAAGAGCTCTTGATCCAAAGAAATTAAGTTACTCCTCTCATTCTTTATATCAAACTTGATTACTTCTCATTTATTGAGCTCTGTATACAGTAGATGACCATTATGGGTTCGGCACTTACCCAGGGCCCATATTATAATGAATGGAGTATACATGAGTCCACACTAAATTTAAAAGCACAGTTTGTAAGTTTATCCTTGTCTCTATGGATATCAGACACTGTTCCTTGACACAATATTTCTCACACACATGAAATGCCAAACTCAACCTTCCTTATTAGTTCAAGTTTTTGCTTAATACCCAAATTTGCATGCTTCCTCTTGGCACCACTGCTTGCTTTTAGAGGTCACTGTTAGTAACACTGCATTTAATACATTAATAGACACACTAAACACTGCATATCCATTGGAAAATTGAGAAGTCGATGAGTGCAGACAATACAAATACAAATAATTTACGTATTTCTTTTCTGCAGTGTACAGGTAATGTAGTTTACATTTTTTTTGTTATCAAGTCGGCCATCTCCCACTGAGGCAGGGTGACCCAAACTGAAAGAAAATCCCCCAAAAAGAAAATACTTTCATCATTCAATACTTTCACCTCACTCACACATAATCACTGTTTTTGCAGAGGTGCTCAGATTACAACAGTTTAGAAGCATATATGTATAAAGATACACAACATATCCCTCCAAACTGCCAATATCCCAAACCCTTCCTTTAAAATAAAATATTGTTAAGCACAAAAGAAAGCCACTAACGTGTGCTTTTCGGGCAGACTAATCCTAGTACTTAAAGACTACTTAAAAACTAGATACATGTATATAATAATAATTATTATATCTTTATTTCTACAAGTACATGTACAAGGTATACAGTCCTAGCTGACATAAATGACATACCACTATGTAGAAAGCCGCTTGTTATGCAGAGCATTTCGGGTAAATTAGGTCAGTAAATTAGGATGCGACCCATGCCAATCAACTAACACCCAAGTACCCATTTTACTGATGAGTGAACATGGAGAAAAGGTGTAAGGAAACATGCCCCAGTGTTTCTACCCTTGCCAGGAATCAAACCTGAATGACTCAAGAAATCGTAATGACACGATTGCAAACAAACCATGGAGATTCGTCTCTAAAAACTTGCATTTGTGGTCACAGTGGTGCCTATGCTAACCTTCCTATGGTGTAGAAATATACCTAGTTGGACGAATCTTATTGTGGCTAGCTTGTCCAGTGGCTAACGTGACTGTCTGGAGTTTTGAGACTCTCTGATCGCAGGTTCTATCCCCGCCCATGGTATGGTTTATCAAACCTGAACCCTCAGTGTGTAAAGCGAGAGCTTTGCCTACCAGGCCACTGGCCACTATGGGTTATCAAGTAGGTTTTAAATGTGATGCTAGCAGCCCATTCTTTGGGGGAAAAGTGAAAATGGACAGGTCTGGGATGGGAATGTTCTGGCTCATACCGGACAGTAGTGGATTTGTTCTGTTACTTCCAGAGGTTACCAGCCATTCTAATGCTAAAGGACAAAACCCAGATTCGATGGATCTTCATATTGTCCATTGAATCCAGTGCTTGTCCAGCTCAATTTTTTGTTTCTTGCTTCCATTAAATCAAGGTCTGTTAAATCAGCATTTTACTGTTATATACATACACATACATACATGTATATTCTTTATACTGCTTATGCTTGTGTATTTGTATACTGCTTTTGTGTATCATAAAGTAGTAATAAAAGTGACAATTTTTTTTTTTCAACAAACTGGCCATATCCCACCAAGGCAGGGTGGCCCAAAAAGAAAAACAAAAGTTTCTCTTTTTAAATTTAGTAATTTATACAGGAGAAGGGGTTACTAGCCCTTTGCTCCCAGCATTTTAATTGCCTCTTACAACACGCATGGCTTACAGAGGAAGAATTCTGTTCCACTTCCCCATGGAGATAAGAGGAAATAAACAAGAACAAGAACTAGAAAGAAAATGGAAGAAAACCCAGAGGAGTATGTATATATATGCTTGTACATGTATGTGTAGTGTGACCTAAGTGTAAGTAGAAGTAGCAAGACATACCTGTAATCTTGCATATTTATTAGACAGACAAAAGACACCAGCAATCCTACCATCATGTAAAACAATTACAGGCTTTCGTTTCACACAAAAGTGACAATAAGGGAAATTATAGGGGGTCTTATTGATTATTATAGTGTGTGTGTGTGTGTGTGTGTGTGTGTGTGTGTGTGTGTGTATTCATCTACTTGTGGTTGGAGGGGTCAAGTCACAGCACCTGGCCATGCCTCTTTACTGGTCACTACTAGGTATGTGTGTGTGTATATGTGATATAATATATATACATGTACAGTGGAACCTCGAGTTTCGAACTTAATTTGTTCCAGGTCCTAGGTCTAAAGTCAAAATGTTCGAAAGTCGAAGCAATATTTCTCATAAGAAATAATGGAAATACAATTAATCCACTCCAAAAACCTAAAAATATTCACAAAAAAATACATTTTATAGAGATTACATTATAGTTTTACATATAACAAACATACATAGTACAATTAGTAACTGATAAATAAAAATTTAAATAAACATGTAACATTTTTACTTATCTTTATTGAAGATTATTGATGGCATCTGGAAGATAGCGAGGAGGGAGGGAGGGAGGGAGGGAGGGCTTACTGTTTGGAAGGGGAATCAAACCTGATTACCTCCCATTACTCAGGTGCTGCATGGCTCCTACGTCCTCTCAACTTACCTATGAGTATAATAAAGCAATGCTCATCTATTTTTTTAATTGTAACTGAGTTTAGTCATTGGAAATTGAACACAAAATTTGTAGGTGTATTTGAAAATAAAGTTAGGTATATGTTGTGTATGTGTCATGTATATGTTGTGTATGTGTCATGTATATGTTGTGTATGTGTCATGTATATGTTGTGTATGTGTCATGTATATGTTGTGTATGTGTCATGTATATGTTGTGTATGTGTCATGTATATGTTGTGTATGTATCATGTATATGTTGTGTATGTGTCATGTATATGTTGTGTATGTGTCATGTATATGTTGTGTATGTGTCATGTATATGTTGTGTATGTCATGTATATGTTGTGTATGTATCATGTATATGTCGTATGTGTCATGTATATGTTGTGTATGTGTCATGTATATGTCATATGTGTACTCACCTAATTGTACTCACCTAATTGTGGTTGCAGGGGTCGAGACTCAGCTCCTGGCCCCGCCTCTTCACTGATCGCTACTGGATCCTCTCTCTCTCTGCTTCCTGAGCTTTGTCATACCTCTTCTTAAAACTATGTATGGTTCCTGCCTCCACTACTTCACTTGCTAGGCTATTCCACTTGCTGACAACTCTATGACTGAAGAAATACTTCCTAACGTCCCTGTGACTCGTCTGAGTCTTCAGCTTCCAGTTGTGACCCCTTGTCCCTGTGTCCCCTCTCTGGAACATCCTATCTCTGTGTCATGTATATGTTGTGTTTGTGTCATGTATATGTTGTGTATGTGTCATGTATATGTTGTGTATGTGTCATGTATATGTTGTGTATGTGTCATGTATATGTTGTATGTGTCATGTATATGTTGTGTATGTGTCATGTATATGTCGTATGTGTCATGTATATGTTGTGTATGTATCATGTATGTCATATGTGTCATGTATATGTTGTGTATGTGTCATGTATATGTCGTATGTGTCATGTATATGTTGTGTATGTGTCATGTATATGTCGTATGTGTCATGTATATGTTGTGTATGTGTCATGTATATGTTGTATGTGTCATGTATATGTCGTATGTGTCATGTATATGTTGTGTCATGTATATGTCGTATGTGTCATGTATATGTTGTGTATGTGTCATGTATATGTTGTGTATGTGTCATGTATATGTCGTATGTGTCATGTATATGTTGTGTATGTGTCATGTATATGTTGTGTATGTGTCATGTATATGTCGTATGTGTCATGTATATGTTGTGTATGTGTCATGTATATGTCGTATGTGTCATGTATATGTTGTGTATGTATCATGTATATGTCATATGTGTCATGTATATGTTGTCTCTGATAGACTTGTAAGTTTGGACCTACTTGATGGTCAGTTCTGTAATAACTTGTTGTCAGTGTATATGATCAAGTGAAGTGAGAATTGGTAGAATGGAATGTAACATGACACAGTGAAAAAATAAATGTAAAAATGGAAATCAAAACCCAAGTTTTTTATGGTAGAAGGATAGTGAGGACTGAAGATAGGGGAGGTATTTCTAAACATCACTTAGCATTTGATACCTCCTTTATATTCAGACTCTAACCTGGTTAATAATAATAATGTCGTTATTTACTACAAGTACATGTACAAGGTATACAGACCTAGCTGACATCAATGACATACTACTATATAGAAAGTTGCTTGTTATGCAGAGGATTTCTGGCAAATTAGGTCAGTTTTGTCTCGGGATGTGACCCACACCAGTCTACTAACTTCCAGGTACCCATTTTACTGATGGGTGAACATAGACAACTGGTGTAAAGAAACATGCCCAGTGTTTCTACCCTCACTGGGAATCGAACCCAGACCCTCGCTGTGTGAAGCGAAAGCTTTAGCTGCAAGGCCACGTGGCACCATATACACATCTATAAGTGTGTTTTTCTTAGTGTATGTATGCTTAGAGTTGACTTTACCCCCTATTGTAGGAATTAAAGTATTCTTGTCTGGTGGTGATAAGGTTATGCACAGTGTTCATGACCCTAGTGTAGGGTCATGAACCCCCATTAACCAGCCATTAACCCCCATTAACCAGCCATCTAATCCTGTGATGAGATTTAACAAATCATATGTAAAGATGAGTGACTGATCAACATTAGGGCAAAAATATCAGTTGCCCAGGGCCCTGGGTATGAAGGACACCTTGGTTTCAGTTTGGAAACAAATAAATTATTTTAAAGGGTCAGAAGAAAGTTGTTTTTTTAAATTACTTGGTGGTTTATTATACACATTTTAACCCTAGAGAGGTATACTCCTAGTAATAGTCTTCATTCATTATACCCAGGTACACTGTACCCGTTGACGACAAATATTAAAATAAAATTGTTTCTAGTCAAATTTTATTGTTGATAATTGAGGACAATATATAGTAACATTCACTGGCGTAAATGTGAGGCACATCACAATTCTATTTCACAACCCAGACCCATGAATACCTCACTAGTGTTACAGTATAAATATATTGCATGTGTATGTGTTGCACCAGGGCTCTCCCTATTGAATCTGCCGCTGGTGATAATGCTTCAGGATAACTGAATTTGCATCTAGAATGATACCTGTTTTCAGGATGTATTTTATCATGCATGTGCACATGATTATGAATTGTGTTGGATCCAAATGTCATACTGCCAACAGTAGTGAACAAAAGACACAGGATGCAGAACACATTTTTATTGTGATTTTTGCTCTATGTAGAGCTTTGTAAAGTAATTTTTCACTGTAGAGATTTGTGCAGTCATGTTTCACCATTTAGAACTTTATCTTGTCACTGCTCACTATGTAGAGCTTTATGAAGTCATGTCTTGATAATGCTCTACACAGAGAGAAACATTGTCCCAATATAGCGTGTCTTTTCTTCAATATGAAATATATTGTTTAAGTTGCTGCTGGGCATGATTGGTTCACCACCTGTGAATATTCTCACTGCCTTCCAAGCTTTAGCTTGCTGTTTCAGATAGCAGCAACCGAAAATTTTGAAAACCATAGCAGAGATGTACAACCTTTGGCCTTTGAGTGGCACAGTTGCACCTCTTGAGTGGCACAGTTAGCTTTCATGTCTTTCATAAAAAATTCAAACTACCAATGGCCTGTGACAATGAATACTTTTCATTGCCTTTACTCAGTTTATAAACTGGATTGTATACTTTAGTAAAAAAAGAAAGTTTGTAATGAAAGTCCCTTGTTCCGATTGCCTCAAAGTGTGCAGATATCACAATTTGAATGACCTTCCGAACTGCAACATCCCCTTCCCTGTCTTCACAGTACTTATTCTCAGAGTACTGCAGGTGGGGGTGGCAGTGTTGCAGTTCAGAGGGTCATCCAAATTATGATGTCTTTTCACTTCTGGCAAGACAGCTGTTAAACTTTATGAAGCTCAACACTGAGCTAAATGTCAGGTAAAAAAGACATATCTGCAGCTAGTCAGTATCATTGGTTTATTATGTCAATAGTTTACATAGACAACAAGTAGATGAATAAAACACACGTGCAATACTTGGCTATCTTTATTGTGGAGATATTTTACCAACCAGCGGCTTTATCTGTCCAACACAGAGAGTTAACAAGAGAGACAAGATGAGTTAATTTGAGGTGATCAGTCCCTCAGCCTTAACACTTCATCTCATCCTTACACTACCACATATTGTCTCTCCTGGAGAAATAAAGTCACTGGTTCATGATGTCTCTATCATGAAGATGCTCAAGTGTTGCACAACTGACTTACTCATCCACTGAATAGGTCATTGATCACTCACTAATATTTGTTCAGTGTGAGAGTTGTTCATCACTGGTGTAAAGCAGTAGTCTAATTAAGCCTTTTCTTGTGAGGTTAATTTGTCTCCATTGTTTTGTTATTGATTTATTTTAATCAAGGGGAAAGCATTAAACCCAAAAGGGTCATATAGTGCCTTGGGAATGGGAAGCATTCAGATTTGATCAAAGGAAGGGGGGAATAAGTCCAATTCCTTGGATCAAGAGCCTCTGGCATCGTGACACCTGTAAGATTTTGTTACTGGAAATATCCTAGGGTGCAGGTATACTGTATTGTAAAATATGTACAATAGCTATTATGTTCATTTTTTATTTTGATATACCCAGTATTTGTCTCAACAATTGGGTTTGTGACTTGTTTAATACAAGAATTAAACTTGTATTAGCAAAAGTTAAAGATTTTGACTGCCCAGCAAAAATGTTGAAATCAAAATTAAAATTTTTATTTGCATATAGTACATTATACAGTTGATATAGGAATAATTAACATGTTTAATAGACTAACATAAAGACCTTGGTTATGCGGAGCATTTGGGGCAGCCTTAAAACTAACTTATAACTAGTGGACAATGATTTAGTTAGATTAGTTTACTAAAATGTTGTGGTTTACAGATATGGAAGTAATACATTACGAACCATTGGGCAATGTAATTTAGGTATGCTTATGTTTTATGTTGGCACTAATTTTATTGTATTTCACCATAGGACAAGAAGAACATCCTATTCTCGGGCACAAATGTATCTGCTGGCAAAGCTCGGGGTATTGTCATTGGTACTGGTCTCGCAACTGCTATTGGTAGGTGACACTTTCTACACACTTTCATGTTTAAATGTTATTATAATGTTTTCCCCAAGTTTTTAAATTACTCCATATTATCTCTGTTACTGAAGCATGTGTATTGAATGACTCTTCTTTCTTTCACTGAGGCAGGGTCATTGATCACTCACTAATATTTATTCAGTGTGAGAGTTGTTCATCACTGGTGTAAAGCAGTAGTCTAATTAAGCCTTTTCTTGTGAGGTTAATTTGTCTCCATTGTTTTGTTATTGATTTATTTTAATCAAGGGGAAAGCATTAAACCCAAAAGGGTCATATAGTGCCTTGGGAATGGGAAGCATTCAGATTTGATCAAAGGAAGGGGAGAATAAGTCCAATTCCTTGGATCAACAAAAGTTTCTCCTTTTATATTTAGTAATATATACAGGAGAAGGGGATTGAATAACTCATCTATATTATGTTAAATGTAGATGAATTTATGCTAACATTTAGGGAAATGGTCTGAACATTCATTATATCAGAGTGTGGTTTGAAGCATTTTTTTTTCCAACAAACCAGCCTTATCCCACCAAGGCAGGGTGACCTAAAAAGAAAAACAAAAGTTTTTCTTTTTCAATTTAGTAATTTATACAGGAGAAGGGGGTTACTATCCCCTTGCTCCTGTTTGAGGCATTTATAAGGAATAAATTAATTTTATTGTTAAGGATAATCAAGAATTTTGTGTATTAAGTTGGAGTACCAGTAAGCTATAGTTAACTTATTATAGTTCTTGACTATCATAAAACTTTCCTCTCGCTGTTTGCTTACAGGATATGACACCATTCCTGAAAGTTTTCAATAAATTGCTTAAATTCTCTGGCATTTAGTGGCTGAATGTACATCAATAGATCATTTCTCAACACAAAATGAAATGAAGTTTAAAAAATTTAGGGACAGTTTCAGAATCTTTAAAATTTTTGAAATTTCAAAGTTTGGATATTTGTAGTTACACTGTACTGAGTAGAAGGTGAAATATGATCACCCAACCTATTCTTTATGTGACTCACGAAATCGTAATGAGACGATTGCAAACAAACAATTAGTGGGTTCAAACCTCACCCGTGGTATGGTTTATTCTTTATGTACTGTAAATTATATATCCAGTACTTTTCCCAGTAACTCTTCTCTTTGTCAAAGTCATTTTCTTTGCAGTACAGTTCAATATGTTCTGCCTCTTACAGGTATTGTGTTAGGAATTTTATAGATGAATTACCTGAACTTGCATGTAAGGATATAATAACTGCGCACAAGTAAGCTTTTGTCAAATAACCTTCCATCAATCTGAGAGCAGTAGGAAAGATTTTTATAAAATGGACTTTATTATCATTGCATCAGTGAATAATCACCATCATCAGAATCTGTGAAAAAAAAAAATGGATCTTGTACAAATATAGCAGCACAGAAAAAATTGTGATAAATTAAAAATGAACAAAAGTTGAAATATAAACAACTAAAAAATTAGAGATGTACTACATGCATGTAGAAGGATAATGCCAACAGGTATGAGTATAAATATGCAATACATCCTCTCCTCACTTAACGATGGAGTTTCTTTCCTAAGACCACGTTGGTAAACAATGATAGTGGATAATGATAGTGGGTTTGTGTCAACCATCTTTGATATTGTTTTAATGCCATCTTTGTACCATTTATAACATTTTTAGTATATTTTTAAATGTTTATATAGTAGTGTAGTGTATATTGTAATAACAGAATACAGGAAATCATCTCTAATATACATTACATGTATTTAGGTATGCATGTTGCCAGAGAGCCCATCATAAGTCTGAGTTGTCGGTAAACGAATACGCCGCTAAGTGAGGAGAGGCTGTATTGGGGTTGAACTGTTGTTTGTTCTGCACCTTGTGTGTCTGTTCCCACATCTATCTACTTGTCACTAAATGCACTTGTTCAAACAAACTCTTGCTCTGAGTCAGTACTGGTAAAAAATGAAGAACCTATGCTTAGGTGGTGAGAATTAAGAATTGTATTCAGCATTGTAATTTGCCAAAAAAGTTTACATTACGGTAATAATTTTGTAATTATTATAATTTATTGCTGATGCATATATTTTTTTGCTACTGTAAATTCAAGCATTTACCTAATTTTGGTGTACAATTTTAGGTAAGATCCGAACCCAGATGGCTGAGACTGAGGAAATCAAAACTCCCCTACAACAGAAGCTTGATGAGTTTGGTGAACAGTTATCCAAGGTTATCTCTATCATCTGTGTTGCTGTCTGGGCTATCAACATTGGACACTTCAATGATCCTGCTCATGGTGGATCATGGATCAAGGGTGCTATTTATTACTTCAAGATTGCTGTTGCCCTGGCTGTTGCTGCCATTCCTGAAGGTCTCCCCGCTGTCATTACTACTTGTTTGGCTCTTGGTACTCGCCGTATGGCCAAGAAGAATGCCATTGTCAGATCTCTTCCCTCTGTTGAAACTCTAGGATGTACTTCTGTCATCTGCTCTGATAAGACTGGTACACTCACCACCAACCAGATGTCTGTGGCCCGTATGTTCATTTTGGACAAGGTAGAGGGAAATGACTGCTCTCTGCTAGAGTTTGAGGTTACTGGCTCCACTTATGAACCTATTGGTGATGTTTATTTAAAAGGTTCTAAGGTGAAGGGCTCTGACTTTGAGGGACTGCAGGAATTGGCCACTATTTCTTTAATGTGTAATGATTCTTCTATTGACTATAATGAATTCAAGAATGTCTTTGAGAAAGTTGGTGAAGCAACTGAGACTGCTCTTATTGTCCTTGGTGAGAAGATCAATCCATACAATATGTCTAAATCTGGTTTGGATCGCCGCTCTGCTGCTATCATTGCTAAGCACGACATGGAGACAAAATGGAAAAAAGAATTCACTCTGGAGTTCTCACGTGACAGAAAATCCATGTCTTCATATTGTGTTCCCCTCAAACCTACACGTTTGGGAACCGGACCTAAGATGTTCTGCAAGGGAGCCCCTGAGGGTGTCCTTGATCGCTGCACCCATGTCCGGGTTGGCACTCAGAAGGTCCCTCTTACTGCTGGAGTGAAAGAGAAGATCCTCTCTGTTACACGTGACTATGGCTGTGGTCGCGATACTCTTCGCTGTCTGGGCCTTGCTACAATTGATAGTCCAATGAAGCCTGAAGATATGGATTTGGGAGAAGCTAGTAAATTCTATACCTATGAAGTTAATATGACCTTCGTTGGTGTGGTTGGTATGCTTGATCCACCACGTAAGGAAGTTCTCGATTCCATTAAAAGATGTCGTGATGCTGGTATCCGTGTTATAGTCATTACTGGAGATAACAAAGCAACAGCTGAGGCCATCTGCCGTCGTATTGGTGTTTTTGGAGAAGATGAAGACACAGTTGGCATGTCTTACTCTGGTCGTGAGTTTGATGAGCTTTCTCCTCAAGACCAGAGCAGAGCTGTTATGCGTTCCCGCCTCTTCTCTCGAGTGGAGCCCTTCCACAAGTCAAAGATTGTTGAATATCTTCAAGGAGAGAATGAGATCTCAGCTATGACTGGTGATGGTGTGAATGATGCTCCAGCTCTGAAGAAGGCTGAAATTGGCATTGCTATGGGTTCTGGAACAGCTGTGGCCAAGTCTGCCTCTGAAATGGTACTTGCTGATGACAACTTCTCCTCCATTGTGGCTGCTGTAGAAGAGGGTCGTGCTATTTACAACAACATGAAGCAGTTCATCCGCTACCTCATTTCCTCCAACATTGGTGAGGTTGTGTCCATCTTCCTCACTGCTGCACTTGGTCTTCCAGAGGCTCTCATCCCTGTCCAGCTTCTGTGGGTCAACCTGGTAACTGATGGCTTGCCTGCTACTGCCCTGGGCTTTAATCCCCCAGATCTCGATATCATGGACAAGCCTCCCCGCAAAGCTGACGAGTCCCTCATTTCTGGCTGGCTCTTCTTCCGCTACATGGCCATTGGTGGTTATGTGGGAGCAGCCACCGTCTTTGCTGCATCATGGTGGTTCATGTATGATCCTACTGGCCCTCACTTGAGCTACTACCAAATTTCTCACCATCTGTCTTGCCTCGGTGATCCTGAGAACTTTGAGGGACTGGACTGCGGCATTTTCAGTCACCCTGCTCCCATGACAATGGCTCTCTCTGTGCTGGTCACCATTGAAATGCTCAACGCTCTTAACAGGTAAAGTGTTTTATTTGCTTGTATTTTTATAAATAAGAGCACCAGAGGTTGACTATCACTTGTCAAATACTGTAATTTGTTGTATCATTTAGTTTTTCATTACCCATAAGTCATTGGTACTCAGGAATTTCAAACAGTAGTCAAGGTACTGTATGTACTATGAATTAGTCTATACGTATATTTTAGTTGGATGAAGACAGAAGATGCAAACATTAAGAAACATTTTGGTTCTGGGAGTGACAAATATTTCCAGGACTGAAAATTTTCCAATAAAATGTCTGTCTGCATTTTGTCTTTTTCCAACAACGTTTTGGTACCACAAACCTAAATATTTATAAATTTTGTCTATAGTGAGGCAGTGAGTGTGCATGTAACAAAACAAACATGTGAAAGAACTTTATAGTAGGTTATTGATATATCTGATTAACTGGCGATCATTTATTCAGCATTTAACATTATCCAGTGATCTTTTTGCAAAGAGCATTTGAACAGATATTGCAGATAAGGAATTTTCAAGCAGTGGGGACTGTAAAAAAATATGCAATTATCCTGTGATTTTGAAAATTTATTGGAGTTTTTTCTGACTGTCAAATAATTAATGATCTACACAAGTTGAGTTCAGCTCATGGTGCCCTGACTTCTTTGACTCATCATACATACCCTAAACAAATGTTGATTTTTATCATACTACTTTCTTGAATTCTTTTCCAGCCATCTGCCACTATTTTAAAAAGTACATTTAACCTCTGGATTGAAAAGGCACACATTGCACACAAGGTCTCTACATATAATTTAATTAAATCATGACTTGATAAAGTTCTACTCAGAGTGAAATGTTGTCCCAAAAGAATCTTGTGTGTCTTTTCTTCACAATAGTTATAAAAGACACTATGTGCAGGGGAAATCATTATTTATATAGAAGAATTCACAAATAACCTAGTAGAGACGAACCTTTAAATGATGTCTCGGCATCTCCTGGACCATTATCAAGTCACAGTTAAGTGAGGAAAAATGAAAAAGACCAAAAGACAAGTCACGACGAGAGAAGGAAAGAAGGAAGTAGTAGTGGTAGTAGTATTAGTAGTAATAGTGGAGGTGGTAGTAGAAGTAGTAATAGTAGTGGAGGTGGTGATAGTAGTAGTAGTAATACTTTAGATTTGAACCCATGAACTCTGACAAGGAAGCAGAGAGTGTAGTAGTTGTAGTAGCAATAGTAACAATAGTTTTATCAAGTTAAGGAATAAGAAAAAATTCTTATGTTTATATATTTATTATCATGCACTGGCAACCCTGGCTAGCACTCGTGGGGTCGAGGGACCTTAGAGAATCCTTCGAATAAAAAAAATGTAATAAGTGTGTGTTAAGTAATAATGTTATTTTATAGCATTCTGTAAATTGTAACTGTAAAAATTGTAAATTTTAACTGTAAATTATAAATGTAAAATGTTTTCTTGTGTCATGTTTACGTGAGTTGCTGATGTCCTTACACTGGAATGGATTATTTTGTCCTGTATAGTCCTAGAGCTAATGAACAAGTGGGGAAAGAACAAGTGAGAGTAATTACCTATTTGTTCTGTCTTCAATACTTAATCTACCATGAAGGTTTAAAGTTTCTGTTAGTTGCAGTACTTATCATACTACCTTCTTCTGCAAACCATTTAGTTGGTGTACCACTCTGTGAAGAAAAGCTTTCATATATAATTGCTTATACAGTATTATAATAGGTATGACAAAGCACATGGGGGGGGGAACTTAGAGCATGCAGTACATGTAGGTCCATTAACGGAAACTGAGGAGAAAATACAAATTGTAATGTATGTGTATTATATTTATCTCAATTTTATTTAATTTATACTTTGTTTTAGCTTGTCTGAGAACCAGTCGCTGCTGGTGATGCCTCCCTGGGTCAACTTTTGGCTGCTGGCGGCTATGGCCCTCTCCATGACCCTCCATTTCATCATCCTCTACATTGATATCCTCAGTGTAAGTGCTCTGATGTGTTGAAGTCAGGAAGGCTCATCAGAGGTAGCATTTTAAAACATTTTAATCAGCTGGTGAACATTTGGCCCCTTCTCTCAAAATGGGCAAGATTTGAACCTACAGTGGACCCTTGGTTTTCGTGTTTAATCCGTTCCAGAGCCATCGACCAAAATCGGCCAAAACCAAAACCATTTTCCCCATAAGAAATAATGTAAATGGAATTAATCAGTTCCAGACACCCAGAAGTATCAACAAAAAAATTTTTTTTTACCTTAACCCCTAAACGGTCCAAACGCATACTATATACGTTCTCTCGCGTAGCGCCCCAAACGTATATATATGTTTTCTTTGTCATTCATTCAACATTGCCACGATAAGCCTGAGTCGCCTAGACATGAGAGAATGGGTGTGCACACTCACTGTGCACCATATTAAAATAATTGAGGACACCTGGGTACCATATGCTCTTTTTTTCCTATTAAAACAAAACAATTTTTTTTCTCTCAAAAAATTTGGGCCCCACGCGAGTGAACGTATATATGTTTGGACCGTTTAAGGGTTAAATATACATTTACATACACAAAAGAATGAACATTAAACATGACACTTACCTTTTTTGAAGGCTGTTGTTGCTGGAAGGAAGGCAGGGAGGAGGGGAGAGGGAAGATAGGTTATTGTTTTATAAGGGAAATCCCCCTCCATAAGGACTGTAGGTACCAAGTCCTTATCTGGGGTCACTTCCCTCCTTTGTTTTTTACTGTCACTAGGACCAGCTTGAGAGTCACTGGAGCCCTGTCACACAAAATATCTGTCCAGATAGGTCTGTTTCAGGCATCTCTTTAAGATTTGCCAATGATCTGCTGGTCCATGGGCTGGAGGAGAGGAGTGGTGCTAGGAGGCAAACACTTCACTGTTACAAAACGGAATTCCATTAACATGAGGCACTGGAGTGGCAATTTCTTATCCAGGAGGTATTTTTTCCACACTGCGGTCAAACACTTCATTAAACCATTCCAAGAAAATTTCCTTGGTGACCCATGCCCTACTGTTGGCCTTCCACATCACACACAATTTACTCTTCACAACACTGTTTTTCTTGAACACTCTGGGATTTTCAGTGATACACCAGTAAAGGCTTCACTTTGAAATCCCCACTAGCATTACCACACAACAACAGAGCTAGCCTGTCTTTCATAGGCTTGTGTCCTGGGAGTGCCTTTTTCTCCTGCATAATGTAGGTCCTCTTTGGCATTTTCTTCCAAAAGAGGCCTGTTTCATCACAATTGAAGACTTGTTGGGATTGGAATTTTTCAGACTCTACATAACATTTGAATTCTCCAATGAATTTTTCAGCTGCTTGTTTGTCTGAACTGGCACTCTCATCGTGCTTTACAACACTCTGTATGCCACTTCACTTCTTGAAATTTTCGAACCAGCCTTTGCTGGCCTTGAATTCACTTTCATCACCACTAGTTTCAGGCATTTTTTTATGAGATCCTCATGCAACTGCCTTGCCTTTTCAAAAATAATGGACTGCACAACACCATCTCCTGCTTTGTCTGCATGCTGGGGACCGGACAGGTTCCGTACGATCGACAAAAACTAAGGTAACTGGCAAAACTAAAGCCAAAAATCAATGAAAAAAGTCGGCCAAAACCAAAATCGGCGATAACTAAGATCGACGAAAACCAAGGGTCCATTGTATAGTAAGCCAGACTTACGACTACCAGACCTGCTTACCATGAGTTTGAATCCTGCCTGTCTGTGTGTTATGTACAGTCATATTATTATGATTCTGTCAGTGATTTGGCTTCTTGTTCTCCCTGGTAAAGGACTTATGAATCTTTTTTGTCCATTCTTTCATATCCTGTTACGATCATGTATGTATATGGTTGTTTCCTTTTTTTTTTGTCAGCCAAGAAAGGCATTATCAGTGGACTTTCTCATATTTTAGGTGTAAACACTGCACCATTACTTCATTTTCCAATTTTGATCCAACATATTTTGTGAACTTTCTTTTACCATTTCCCTCTCCATATTAATGAAGGTTGGTAAAAAAATATAGAGAGAGAGCAAAAAGAGGCCTTTATTAGTTTGATGTTTCACCTACACAAATTATCATCATAAATGATACAACCTCGTATAACTGAAACTTCATATTAACCCTTAAACTGTCCAAACATGAATCTACGTTCACATGCGTAGTGCCCCAAAAGTAGATCTACGTTTTTTACATATTTTCAAATGTAAAAAAAAAAAAGGTCTACTTTTTTTTACATACTTTCAAATGTTGAAAAAACGTAGATAAGATAAGATAAGATTTCGTTCGGATTTTTAACCCCGGAGGGTTAGCCACCCAGGATAACCCAAGAAAGTCAGTGCGTCATCGAGGACTGTCTAACTTAATTCCATTGGGGTCCTTAATCTTGTCCCCCAGGATGCGACCCACACCAGTCGACTAACACCCAGGTACCTATTTGCTGCTAGGTGAACAGGACAACAGGTGTAAGGAAACGTGTCGAAATGTTTCCACCCGCTGGGAATCGAACCCGGGCCCTCCGCGTGTGAAGCGGGAGCTTTAGCCACCAGGCCACCGGGCCTGGACAGTTTAAGGGTTAATAAAGGTCTCCTTTTGCTATAAGTCTTTTTCATCACTTGTTGGCTATGCCATACTTCAACTACATATCTGAAAGTTGCTTTAAAGTTTACAAGAGTAACATACCAGTTATCACAATTTCATTTGTATATATCTTCTTCTTTCAACAAACTGGCCATATCCCACCGAGGTAGGGTGACCCAAAAAGAAAAACAAAAGCTTCTCTTTTTAACTTTATTATTGTTACTAGAAGGGGTTACTAGCCCTTTGCTCCCAGCATTTTAGCCGCCTCTTATGACACACACAGCTTATGGAGGAAGAATTCTGTTCCACTTCCCCATGGAGATGTGGAGAAGTTGTTGTTGGTGTGGATCATCAAGAAACAGTGGGAGATAGTGTTGTGGAGGGGATAATTTGCGAAAAGGCAAGGCAGTTGTATGTGGATCTCGTAAAGAAAATCCTGGAACGAGTGCTGCTGTTAGTGAATTTAAGGCCAGCAAAGGCTGGTTCAACAAGCTCAAGAAGCGATAGGGCTTTGGTACCTGAAGTCCTTATAGAGGGGATTCCTCTTCCAAACAATAACCTCTCTTCTCTCTCCCCTCCTTGCCTTTTTTCATATGCCAACAAGAGTCTTCAACAGACGTATATAATAGTGATTTAAATGTTCATTTATCCATTAAAATTAGTGCTTTATATTTAATTCTCACTGTTTTCTGTATGTAAAATTATAGTTATTCTCTATAAAATGTATTTTTTTTTAATATTTTTGGGTGTCTGGAACGGATTAATTGGATTTGCATTATTTCTTATGGAAAATATTACTTAGGTTTTCATCCATTTTGGATTTCGACCGGCCTTCTGGAACAGATTAAGGACGAAAACCGGGGTGCCACTGTATATAGGGAAGTAGAGAAGAATCTGTCCTCTGTGAGTTTTGCATGTCGTAAGAGGTGATTAAAATGCCAGGAGCAAGAGGCTAGTAACCTATTCTGTATAAAATGCTAAATGTATAAAGAAGAAAAACTCTACATATCTTCCTTTTTGGGTCATCCTGCCTTGGTGGGCGAAGGCCATTGTATTAAAAAAAAATTGTGACACTTTTATCAGTGATGATTTGATGGTCCCTTTGGTTGACACTTTCCATGTTTTGTCTAACAATTTGTATTCATGTGGCTTGTTATTACTTTCTGCTATTTCTATTGCATTGTATTTGTGTCTGTTAAGTTACGTCACCTTCTGGTTGCCTCTTTGTCAAAGTTTATGAAAGTTTTCCTGTAGAGATTTTCAGCCATTTGTGTTTTTTTTTATTTTTCATAAGATTGTTGCATCATGCAGAAACATGTTCCTAAAGTATTTTATTCCTTCTGGTAAGTAGTTAATGTAAATTAGAGACTTTTTTCATTTTTTAAGTTTTCTAATTTTTGTATATTTGGTTTAGTTTTGTTGTGATTTTTTTCATCTTTAGAGATAGTGTTCTTTTTTTTTAATCATTCAACATTTTTAACACATTCAAGCATAATTATTGCAGTATGCATTAATTTATTCCTTTGTGTTCAGACTGTGTTCCAGGTGATGCCACTGTCAGTGCCCCAGTGGATTGCTGTCTTGAAGATTTCCTTCCCTGTATTGCTGCTGGATGAGACTCTAAAGTTCGTCGCTCGTAATTACACCGACGGTGAGAACCCACTGTTTTCGTGCCACTGGATTGTGCTAGCCTGGGCTACCTATCTTGTCTATATCAAGATTTATTTCTTTTAACCTCAGTCACCACCTTAACATAATGTGCTGTCGGGAATCAGACCCGTGATATTTTGAAAACTTTAAAAAGACTTAGTAGAGAGCAAGACAAACATTGTGATTAGACTTGGACAGAATTTTCTCACTTTGAGGAGGTTTGTTCAAATGAGCCTCTTCATTCAGAGATATTCAACTTTTTACAATGTTTTATGTGCTACTTGAGCACTGTTGTGCTCCCGCTCACTGAAAGGTACAAGTGGGACTGGAAGACTCAGGGTGTGTGACATGAGTCTTGAAAGTCGGACAAGTGTTGTTGCCCCTAATTACACCATGTGAATCAGCTATTGTTGCTGCTGTGGCTGCCAGCTGCCACTGCTGTTTGCTGCTGTTACCACTGCTGTTTGCTTAAGTTGGGGGCAGTGTGAGTGTCGAGTATATTGTACATAAAATAGTGCTGAGAGTTGACACAAATATAAGACATTTGACCACCTGTCCCAAGATGGTGGCTGAGACTGCCAGACCAAAGCTCCTGCAGAACTGAAGGCAGACAGTTTGTTTAACTAGATACCTGCCCATACTCCATTCATGTTAAAGTTTATGATGGCAGATTCATGGAACTGGGATCAGATATAAAGATTCATCATACATTTTTTTTGACAGGATTGTTGGTTAAATTTACAAACTAATGATCAGCATTAATGGGAGTGAATGCATGCTTGTGGGATACATGATTTATCAACAACCATAACTAAATTAAAAAACAGTACATTTTTATAAATAATTTTTTGATGAAATTATGAAATGGTATTTTTTAGGGTAAATCTAGTGAGACATTTGAAGTAGAAAGTTTTTTAAATTTGTGCCTTCATTTGATTTGGTGGCATCTGGGCCCTGCCTCTCCACCACCTCCCTTCTCCCAGCATGCCATCGTATCCTACCAAGAGCATTTGGATGGTTCACATCTTGTAGATGTACATTAAAAGTATTCCCTAGTAGTGTGTAGTGTAAGGTCATTGCAGTTTGTAATAACATGTGGATATGTGCAATGGATAATGTTTTTTTATACATATCTTTTTTGGTGCATTTTGACATTTTCTTTCCTGATTGGTATCATTCGTTCATTCTTAGAAGTTGACCTTCTGAAATCATGCGTGTTCAGAGTTATCTAAGAATCTTTGGTATGTGCACATGATCGTTTTTTATCCTGAATGATGTGGCCAGGAAGTCACAGTTATTGCAAATGTTATTTTTTATTCTGCATATGTATAGTCACAAGATAACTATGAGTAATTGCAAAAAAACATTAAAATAAACTATGCCTTCATTACCCATTGCATCTTTGGAACTTTATTCACAAGAAATCTTTTGAAGACTTTTATTTATGGACTGCGAGGTTGAGGTGTTTGCATGGCATATTTGTTTCTTTGAGAGATTTTGAGAGATTTTGGAATAAATTCATCCTAGTTCCTACTTTATTTATTATACCACACATGAAACCATCCCCTCTTTCTGTAGACACTTATGGAGCTATATCCTAGTGTTCACTGGGTTGTTTCTTCTTAACTCTACACATGTGCTACTTACTAATTTTTGGAATCCAAGGAGGTACACAAGACCTCGTAAATAAGTAAGAAATAGAGGAGTGCTTTGGTGCTTTCATACAGTACAATCAAGCTAGTCTCCTCTTCGACCAGATATCCATCAGTATTATCATGTTAATTTTATCTTGTTCATGACCAAATGATAGTATTGTATTAGTGTCAGTGCCAATCATGCTTTATATTTACAAAGTTTAAAGTTAAATAGAAAAGTTATATATAAATTCAGTACCCTTTAGTCTGAAGTGTGTGGTTGTGCTTGCCTAAACTCGACTTGGAAACTTCATTCCTAAGCATTGCTACTGTATTACCTTAACAACCATTCCCATCATCATTATCCCTGCCCACCATCACTATTTCCTCTACCTCTGTTGTAAAACTTTCTGGCCATGAATGGAACAAAGGCTACCATTGATACCTGTGAGCTTTACTACCAACAATCTTTATTATTATCATCATCACCTACAACTAAGGACATGTCACCACCAAGGACAACCAACATTGGCCCAACCAAGTGAAGAGGAAGTGCGACTCTTTGTAATCTTAAGCTGTACTTTCCCTCCCTCGACTGGTATTTTCCTGCTTGTCACCTCCCTCTACCTTTCCATGACCTTTCTGCTATTCTCCCACGACTCACACCAACAAAACTGATGTGAGTATTATTTTATGTTTACCTCATTGTACTCATTATCTTTAATTCACTTTTATTCATAAACTTTTTTTAAGGAAAGAAATCATATTTTTCCCCATTTTTATGGCATTTATAATATTATAGAACAACTAGCAAGATATTAAAGTATAACTTACTATGTTTACTCACTGAACCTCATAAGTTATACAGTATTATCTTGTCATGTGAGAATCAATTTTTTTCATCCAGTGTAGCTAGATGTTTTTACTTGAATTAGTTATAAGAAATAGAATTCTTGATTGTTATAACCTTGTAGTGATCATGAGAGATGTTATCATCTTTGTGTAATCACATACATCAGAGTCATTGTCTGTACCATTCATAAAAACAGTAATTAAGATTAGTCTGCCATTTATTATAATGTTCATGGGGATGTGGCGAACTTGTATAGGTCATACATTAACTGGGGAATGGGAGGTAACTAGCTTTGATACAGAGAAGTGGAGAAGAATCCTTCCTCTGAAAGCCATGCGTGTCATAAGAGGCGACTAAAATGCTGGAAGCAAGGTGCTAGTAACCCTTTCTCCTTTATATATTACTAAATGTAAAAAAAGAAGAAAAACTTTATGAAAGTGTTTCTTCTTTTTTGGGTCACCCTGCTTCAGTGGGAAGACAGCCAGGGTGTTAAAGAAAAAAAAAACAGAAGGGGAATATAGCTCCAATACCTTGGACCCTTCAAAAGTGGGTATATTAATGCTAGTGTAAGCATTTTTTCCAAAGCATTTGAGCTTCCCTTCCCATTCTCAAATTAAACTTGATTGCTTTTCATTCTCCAGTCACTGTATGAGCCATATGGGTGTATTGTTTACCCATGAACATGGTAATATTAATCTAATTCCTTGGAGCTACCTTGCAAGGTGCACTTGAAAACTAATGTTGTTCATTACACTGATATAATTATGGCAGCTGTTATGGAGGTTTCCATCACTAGTAAAAAACATGTGTTGTCACTCAAACTAACTGTCATGCAATTCCTGTTTCATGTATTTAACATTTTACTACCAGTTTTTAGAACTCGATCAATGGAAAGATGCATGTGAACAAAAGGAATTTTCTTAGTAAAAGTACCATTTAATTGAAACTTTTGCCATCAGAATATTACTTTTTTTAAATAATGCAGAAAAAGTTGTCTTTAAAATTATCTTGATGATGATAACTATATTTATGGGTAAAGACATAAGTACACAGAACAAGCCTATTAAGATGCATATGAAGTAAACTCTCTAACAAACAAATTGAGGGGCAGTTGAGGGCCTGTAATGGTGATTGTTGTGGATACACACAAGGTTGTTTTTGCCTTGATCATAACAATACCAGACAGTTCTGCAACCAATGGAGATTGTGTATTGTTTCTGAATCATTTGACCCAGCGGATTTTGTCCTGTATTTCTGAAATCCGTTAAACAGAGGTCCATTAAATTAAGGATTATCTGTATTAGTGTAATTATTGAGGAGACGTTTTGTTCACAGGAGCTTAATGATAAAGCTCATATGAAGGAAGCTTCTTCTTTCAAAAAAGAAAAACAAAAAGTTTCTCTTTTTAACTTTAGTAATGTATACAGGAGAAGGGGTTACTAGCCCCTTGCTCCAATATGAAGGAAACATCTCAAAAAATATCCTAATACAGTACTACATGTGTCTTACATACTTGTCAGTATTTAACACAATCTTTCACCTAGAACAAGCCTTTATTTGGGAAGGTTTTGCTCTAGGTAAAGCTTTTGCAAGACATGATTAAGTTCTATTTAGAGAGGAAACTTATGATGACATTTCAGTTCACTTGGACCATTGTCAAGCCACAACTTGATAGTGGTCCAAGTCTGAAACATCATCATAAGTTTGCTCTCCCAGGTGTGGGTTATTTGTGATAGGTTCCGGTCGTGGTATTATGATTTTATTGTTCTCTAATTAGAGCCAAAAAAGTTTCTCAAAAAGAAAGGCTTGGTCTGCTTGCTTGTGTTATTGTCCATATACATGTCAAAGCTACATCCTCCAGCCAATGACTACTCAGTTCAATTTGTGTAGAACTGCAATATACAAGTGACATCAAAATATTTTTAACTGAATATTGCTACTATGTATCTTGATCTGAACATTTGTTCACTGTGTCCATACCATTTGTGCTGTTTCCTTTTTCAACTGTGATGTAAGTTTTGTTAAGAAAAATAATAAACCATTGTTAAGAAGTGATTGTGAAGAGTTTCTTGTGTGTCTTGTCTTGCCTTGTGATGTGGTGTGTTAAACCCTGTTTATATTATTAATAGCACAAATATTAATGGCCCATCTACAGCAGCCATGTCCAGAGTTCTGGCCATTTGTGTAGTGTGGAGTGTAACTAATAATCCTTAGGCCTTACATAGGATGTTCCAGGTAAGAACCAGAGTTTCTATTTGTCGTGTTAGCCTATGCATAGTACAAATGACCTAGTTACAGGGCTAGATATAAGTGAATTAACCTAGTTGAGTTATGTTAGGCATACACGTACTGACTATGCTAAATAGTGTGTATGTTTTAATCTTAAGATTTCATGTTTAATACATTATTTTTTCATTACTTTTTTTACAGGGTGATTTACTTTTGTCATCCCAGTGTTGGTAGGTGGAGATTATCACAGGAAACTCTTTAACATTTTATAAATATGCTTTGTTACAAAACAGTGAAGAAATATTATTAAATTTAAATTAAACCATAAAGTCTGTTCATCGAAACAGTAGTGAGGATTAATAAATGCCAGTGAAAATGTTGAAGTTTGATAAATATCATTAATAATATTTTCTAAAATTGTAACTCAACAATATATTGTACTAATAATTTTTGATGGCAGAATTTAAAGGTAGTGGAAAATATAATAAGTGGTGCTTAACAATTAAAAGGTATGGTAAATGAATTTGTGGCCATTTACATATAGCATAACACTACCGTAATTATATCCCAGATTTTAAACACGTTATGTAATGGGAATCAGTTACATATTGAATGTCCAACTATATAACAGAAGCAGTTAAATATTTTTGTAACTAAAAGTGAACTGTTTTATGTATTTGCAATATGTAATGGGTGTACTGTACTTTATTACAGTATGGTATACATATAAACAGAAGAAGCTATAAAAGAGTAACAAATAGTCAGACAGAAAGGGCTTAAATGTTTTTTTTCACTTCTCTTGCTCTGGACGGGGGACACATAAATGATCGATGATAACTGCACATTTTTTTTAATCATAAGACATTAATAAAAATTCTGAGCTCTCAAAATTTACAAATGTAGAAGTTGTGAATATTGGTAAATGTTGTGTAAAAAATACAGAAAGTGATTAAACTAAACATCATTAAACTGCACGTTTTTATCTTAACTCTGTTCATAATTAGTAACTCTTAAAGTTCTGTAGTATTGTAATCCTCAAGAAAAAATAGTCTTTGTTTATGGTTTGTGCATTTCTCAATTTTTTTTTTTTTGCTTTGTTTTTTGAGAAGTGAAATTTGGAGAATTTGCTAAATACTGTAACAGAATTTCATCTATACTGGTGGGAAATGTTTAGATTTATATAAATAGTAAAATTATATGGAATCCTATTGGAAAAAGATGGTTTGATAGTTTCCCAATCCCTATATTATTTGTCCGCCCACTTTGTTGTGATACTAGAGAAACTTTGGATATCAATTCCTTTTTAACGGAAAATTTTACAGTACCCTACACAAGTTTTATTTCCATGGTTTTATTTCTTACAGTGCTTCCTAAATTTATTGTACCCTTTTGTAAATAATCTGCTTAACTGTTCCCACCACACATTCTCTGCATGTCTGTTCACTTATCCCATTCCTCCAATAAACCATAAATTTATCATTAATTGCCTGTATAGTTCTTTTGTATTGTGCTCTAAATTTTTCACAAATTTTAAGTGATACATTTTTTAAAAAATTGCATTTAGTTCCATTTAGTTAATATTTTTGATGAATAATTTTTAAAACCAAACAGATTTTTTACACCTGCCCTCCCATTCTGCCCTTTTTGCCTGCTCGGCTGTGAAGAAACCAACAAGTGCACAAGGGGCTGCTGCAGCTCCCTCTGATCTACTCGCCCTCCATATGCACTTTTCCCTTATTCCACTGACCGTGTACTCATCCTATCCCTTTGTTCCCTCAGCCTTGGAAGGCAGGAAATGAACTGCTCACTCGCAATTGTAGATCTCTCTGGTTGCCGACAGTAAGTTTTCGTCGGTGCTCAGATTCCAGGTGTTGATGTTAGACTACTCATGTGCACTGCTAATAAAAGTGTAACATAGATGGACCACTGATTCTAGTTGACAATACTCGCACTGCCAGTGTTTGCTCGCTTTATAGATGCTTTTTAGCTTAATGATGCAATTGCCTACTTGTTAAATTTCTTGTGATAAGATTTAAGACATAGGTCATAAAATTTCTATTAATTTTCTTCTGATAATTGGTTGTATTTTAGTTTTAACAAAATATCTCTACTCATCATTAGTACTTTAGAAAACTAAAGGCTGTAGTTTGCCTAGTTTAAAGATTAGACCGTGTAAGGCTAAATTAATGCAGTTGTTATATTCGTAGGGAAGCACTAACCCACAAGGGACATAGAGAGCCTGGGGAATTGGGAAGTAATTAGGTTTTATTTGAAGGAGGGAAAGATAGTTTTAATTTCTTAGCTCAAGAACCCTTCACCAGTATCAAGTCACCCCCATTGAAGGGTGCATAAGGCTGAAACACAGTGGATTTGAAAAACAGTAGAGGTGAAAAAATATGCAATGCAAGATAACATTAGATTGGAGTGGCATACTGCCAATGATGTTGATCAAAACACACATTGCTGAACAAGTATTTAATAGGACAATATTTCACTCTGCTAGAGCTTTATCAGATTAGATAAATTAGAGGTTTTTCATAACTTGACAAAGCTCTTAACACATCAGAGTGATGTTCCATTAAAAGCTTGTTCTGCTACTTGTGTCTTTCCTTCACAAGAGCTTTGAAGACCAAGAGTCAGAAGGTTCATAAAACGATGTTGCTGTAGTATTATTAATTATGTTAGATTACCATATTTAATAAAATACTCCCACATTTGTTAAGTAGTAAATGTGAGCATTACACTGCACCGAGTCCCCCAAAGAGCCTTTTATTTAACTAAGAATGAAAAAGATAAAATGGAAAAAAGTCATCAATTGCAGAGATCAAGGCTTTACATTGATAATTGTTTAAATTAATCATTAAAATGATACTAACCAGTCTTAACTTGTATACCTTTTTTGTTATTGTCCCACTCCAGAACACTGTTCTCTTAATACAATTTAAAATAATGCATAATCATTATCATTTTAAATTAGATATTTGTTCAGCAATTTTAAGAAAATTTAACAAAACAACTTTAAATAGGGTGTTGGTTGAAAATGTAATTTTTTTTTTCCACACCGCTGAACTGCTACAATGTTTGCCTTTGTATAATGCGTATGGTTCTCCCTTGCAGTGCCCGAGCAGGTCAAGTAAGAGCAGTCGTCACCTAGAAAAATATTCGCAGCCATCACAGAATCCTCAGGCACCTGACTAATGGTGTAGATGTAGATATTTCTTTTATAATATCTTCTGACTCACAATTTCTTTTTATTTTTCGTAGTGTACTTGGAAATGGCTAGTAGAAGTAGCAGCAACTATTAACCTAGCAATTTTTTTTTTGTGCTTAAATTCTAATATAGATATTGCTGTTTTTTACAGTACCCGAAGAAGTTAAGCGAAAGTGGTAAAGGTTGCAAGTTAACATCTGTTCCAGCTTTTATAATTTCCTCACAGTCAGTAGCACTAGCTGTACTAACCTGCTAACTGTCAGTGCCATGTCTGTGATGAGCTCAACACTACCCCCACCATGGCCACCACACCAAGAGAACTTTTGTCAACACACCGGCGAATTTCCCATCCCTAGAGCTCATGCCCAGGGCTTTCAAGAAGCAGTGGCCATGGACTAATGGTGGGACAGCAGCATATGGTGGTGGTGTGTGAGGTCCTTCACCTCCACCAGAGATCTCGACCTCCCTTTGCAGTGCCTTGGCCCTCTTTGTGCCCGATGCACCTTATAAGTATTATTGTTTCTCACATGCAAGGGGAGAATTCTTAAATTGGCCCATCACCTTGCCAACATTCTCCATCCAATGGATGCAATAGAGGATGAAAATGTACATTTATTTGTGTTGTAATTTGATTTAGAGTAACTAGATTATTTTAATTCCCTTGTTAAAATAAACTGTTAGCCAAACTGCTCTTGGGCAAATGTTACCAAAAGTCACACCAAGTGTGTTATGTCCTATGTCTGTGCTCATGTCAAATTGCCCATCAGAGAGCCATGTATGATCATACAAACATCCACTTGTTCAAGTACAAAGATGTGGTGCAATTTTGTACCTCATTTTGTACGTACCACTCATTTATTGTTGATGATAGAATAAACGATTAAAAGTTATTCCTCTGGATTTTGTCTAACCTTCAAACTTACCACTGGTGCAGTTGTACCACCCTTTGTATTTGGTCGTACTTTGATGAGGAAGAACTAATGTTTATATAGCAGGTCTAGGCATCTGTACATTAACGATTTTTCTATAAAAATATAGATACAGTACAAGTAATTTTGATGTTTATAGTATACTGTATTGTATATCACTAGCACATCTGTCAAGAATAGTTTAACATTTTTAAATACAGGTGGGCCACACTTATACAGCAGGTTAGGTTACAGGCTACTGCTGTAAAGTGAAAATTGCTGTACAGTGAATTATAGCCTTTTTTCTCTTTCAAGTGCATATCAAAGCCTGATGATAGATTTATACTATCCTATATTAAGTGAGCAATAGAACTAGGCTTAAAAAATGCATATACAGTACACTCGTTACTTACCTTAAAATATTTTCGTCCTTAGCTAATAGTGAGTGGTGAATATATTTATTGTAGGAAGTTTGAATAAGTGAAGAATGAGTATAATTGAAAACCAATGTACAGTGGACCCTCGACCAACAATATTAATCCGTTCCTGAGAGCTCAACGTTAGGCAAAATTATCGTTAGCCGAATTAATTTTCCCCATAAGAAATAATGGAAATCAAATTAATCCGTTCCTGACACCCCAAAGTATGAAAAAAAAAAATTTACCACATGAAATATTAATTTTAATACACACAAACTGAAGAAGACATGCACAGTTACATGACACTTACCTTTATTGAAGATCTGGTGATGACTGATGGGATGGGAGGAGGGGAGAGTGTGGATGGTGTTAATGTTCAGAAGGGGAATCCCCTTCCATTAGGACTTGAGGTGGCAAGTCCTTTTCCGGGGTTACTTCCCTTCTTCTTTTAATGCCACTAGGACCAGCTTGAGAGTCACTGGACCTCAGTCACACAACATATCTGTCCATAGAGGCCTGTACCTCCCGTTCCTTTATGACATTCCTAAAGTGTTTCACAACATTGTCAGTGTAATAGTCACCAGCACGGCTTGCAATAGCTGTGTGAGGGTGATTTTCATCAAAAAAGGTTTGCACTTTAAGCCACATTGCACACATTTCCTTAATCTTTGAAATAGACAACTTCTTCAATTTCTCTATCCCCTCCTCCGGAGCAGTTTCCTCAGGTCTGGCCTCTTGCTGTTGAAGATGATCTAGCAGCTCATCAGTGGTTAGTTCGTCATTGTCCTCCTCCACCAACTCTTCCACATCTTCCCCACTAACCTCCAACCCCAAGGACTTCCCCAATGCCACAATGGATTCCTCAACTGGCATAGGATTCCCAGGGTTAGCCTCAAACCCTTCAAAATCCCTTTTGTCTACACATTCTGGCCACAGTTTCTTCCAAGCAGAGTTCAAGGTCCTCTTAGTCACTTCCTCCCAAGCCTTACCTCTAATGTTTACACAATTGAGGATTCTAAAGTGATCTCTCCAAAACTCTCTTAGTCAATTGAGTTTCTGAGGTCACTACAAAGCACCTTTCAAACATAGCATTTGTGTAGAGTGTTTTGAAGTTTGCAATAACATGCTGGTCCATGGGCTGCAGGAGAGGAGTGGTATTAGGAGGCAAAAACTTGACCTTAATGAAGCTCATTTCCGCAGCATTGTCTAATACCAGGAGGCACTTAAGGTCTAATTTCTTTTTAATTAGGTAATTTTTCACAGTGGGGGCAAATGCATGGTGTAACCAGTCATAGAAAAAGTCGCTAGTGACCCATGCCTTACTGTTTGCCCTCCACAGCACACCCAAATTAGCCATGAGGACATTGTTTTTCCTGAACACTCTGGGAGTTTCAGAGTGATACACCAATAAAGGCTTCACTTTGCAGTCACCACTAGTATTAGCACACATCAGCAGAGTAAGCCTGTCTTTCATAGGCTTATGTCCTGGGAGTGCCTTTTCCTCCTGAGTAATGTAGGTCCTACTTGGCATTTTCTTCCAAAACAGGCCTGTTTCGTCACAATTAAACACTTGTTCAGGTTTCAGTCCTTCACTGTCTATGTACTCCTTGAATTCCTGCACATATTTTTCAGCCGCTTTGTGGTCCGAACTGGCACCCTCACCATGCCTTGTCACACTATGTATGCCACTACGATTCTTAAATCTCTCAAACTAACCTTTGCTGGCCTTAAATTCACTCACATCACCACTAGTTGCAGGCATTTTTCTAATTAAATCCTCATGCAACTTCCTAGCCTTTTCACATATGATCGCTTGAGAGATGCTATCTCCTGCTATCTGTTTTTCGTTTATCCACACCAATAACAGTCTCTCAACATCTTCTATCACTTGCGATCTCTGTTTCGAAAACAAAGTTGCACCTTTGGCAAGAACAGCTTCCTTGATTGCTGTTTTCTTGGCCACAATAGTAGCGATGGTTCATTGGGGTTTTGTGTACAACCTGGCCAGCTCGGAGACACGCACTCCACTTTCATACTTAGCAATGATCTCTCTCTTCATATCCATAGTAATTCTCACCCTTTTTGCTGTAGGGTTGGCACTAGAAGCTTTCTTGGGGCCCATGGTGACTTATTTTGCAGGTACAATCACTAAAAAGGCTGTGATAATATGAAATGTTCCTACTGTATGCTTGGAAGCGACCGCGGTGGCTGGCTTGAAAACACTGGCACCCATGGAACAAGTGAGGCGGGCTCAGGCCGCATGTGGACGCATCTCGAACGAATCGCGTTGAGCGAGTTTTTTAGCGCTAGCCGAGGCAAAATTTTTGCGTTAAAATGTATCGCTAGGTGGATTTAATATTATGCGATGCGTTCGTTAGGCGAGGGTCCACTGTACATGACACCTTTATTTCCCACTGCATCCCACTGACACAGCTAACAAGATAAACGACTTCTTCTCAGCCATAGGATCTAATCTCGCCAATAAAATCCCATGTACCAATGCCCATGCCGGGGACTACCTAGATGAGAATTTCCCAAATTCCTTCTATCTTGAACCAACTGAGCCCACGGAAGTCACTGAGATTATAAAGTCACTTAAAAATAACTCGGGGAATCTGTCTCATGTCCCACCATTACTGTACAAGCGAGCGGCCCATATCCTTTCGCATGCTATTTCATTACTTTTTAACAAGTCACTAGAAACTAGCACCTTCCCGAAACTACTCAAGACGGCAAGGGTTACACCAATACATAAAGGTGGTGACCCTACAGATTTAAACAACTATAGCCCAATATCAAACTTACCATTGCTATCCAAAATCTTTGAGAAACTCGTGCACAGGAGACTATATTCATTTATAACGGCACAACATACTCAACCCCTGCCAATTTGGATTCAGGAAAAATAAAAGCACTAATGATGCAATCATAAAAATGCTAGATCTGCTTCACACAGCATTGGAAAATAAGGAATATCCACTAGGAATTTTTATTGACCTAAGAAAAGCTTTTGACACAGACCATGGCATCCTACTCCACAAACTTGACCATTATGGCATAAGAGGCCATGCGCTTGCATATTTCAAATTTTACCTTACTAATAGGTATCAGTGTGTCACCATTCCAATATTAACCTTGACCTAAAATGCTTTCTTGATAGTTGTGACAGAACCCACAGGCATAACACCAGACACAAACATCTCTGTGACATTCCCCGTGTCCGACTAAACCTTTACAAAAATTCAATGTATGTCAAAGGCCCTAAAATCTGGAACACCCTACCTGAAAACTTTAGAACTGCAGACACATTCATCACCTTCAAAACTACCATTAGAAAACATCTTATCTCCCTGATACACCCCATCAACTAATTACACGAATACCACCTGGTGGTTCACACTTACACTCACTCACCCATTTGACCATAAACAGAAATATCAATCTCAATCTTAAAATAATGAATCCTAACTAATCATAAGTTGGCCTGTGATACTCCAATACTGAAACTATGTATTGTGCCAAAACAAAAGCATTATTCACATTGCTAAACTCACAAACTAGTATTTAGTCACTTAGCCATAATACCAACTTACCTCATAATTTGTAATATTTTAAATTTAAGAATTAATCTAAGTCCGCCCAAAATGCCTTGCCATGCTAGGTGTTCTAGTGGTACCCTCTGTAATTATTATTTTACTACATGTAAACCACACAATAACCAAATTCTGTAAACTCAGCATTGTAATCCTTATAGAGAATAAACTTTGAATTGAATTGAATTGAAGATCTGGTGATGATTGATGGGATGGGAGGAGAGGAGTGTGGATGGTGTTAGTGTTTAGAAGGGGAATTCCCTTCCATTAGGACTTGAGGTGTCGAGTCCTTTTCCGGGGTTACTTCCCTTCTTCTTTTAATGCCACTAGGACCAGCTTGAGAGTCACTGGATCTCTGTCGCACAACATATCTGTCCATAGAGCTCTGTACCTCCCGTTCCTTTAAGATTTGTCTAAAATGGGCCATAACATTGTCATTGTAATAGTCACCAGCACGGTTTGCAATAGCTGTGTTAGGGTGATTTTCATCCATAAAAGTTTGCAGTTCAACCCACTTTGCACACATTTCCTTAATCTTTGAAGTAGGCACAATGGATTCCACAACTGGCATAGGCATCTCAGGGTTAGCCCCAAACCCTTCAAAATCTTTCTTAATTACCATACTAATTTTCGCCCTTTTTATCACAGGGTTGGCACTAGAAGCTTTCTTGTGGCCCATGGTGACTTATTTTGCAGGTGCAATCACTAAAAACGCTGTGATAATATGAAATGTTCCGATTATACGTTTGGATGCGACCACTGTGGCTGGCTTGTAAACACTGGCACCCACGGGACAAGTGAGGCACGCTCAGACCACACGTGGATGCGTCTCGAAGGGAACGAATCGCGTTGGTCAGGTTTTTTAGCGCTAGTCGAGGCAACATTTTTGCGTTAAAGTGTATCGCTAACCGGATTCAACATTATACGATGCCATCGTTGGTCGAGGGTCCACTGTATTAGTGAAATGCTGTAAAGAACATAATAACATAAAGAAGGAACACTGCAACAGGCCCACTGACCCACAAGGAGCAGGTCCATGTCCCCCCCCCCGGATTAGACCAATGACCCACCCCCCCCGATTATCCCAATGACTCGCCCAGTCTGGTCATCCCCACTCAAGGATGGAGCACTGTACCAGACCCAGCAGCAAAGCTAGTCAGGTCCAACTCACACCCACCCACACCCACTCATGTATTTATCTAACCTACTTTTAAAACTACACAACGTTTTAGCCTCAATAACTGTACTCGGGAGCTTGTTCCACTCATCCACAACTCTATTACCAAACCAGTGCTTTCCTATATCCTTCCTGAATCTGAATTTTTCCAACTTGAAACCATTGCTGCGAGTCCTGTCTTGGCTGGAAATTTTCAGCACGCTATTTACATCCCCTTTATTTATTCCAGTTTTCCATTTATACACCTCGATCATATCCCCCCTAATTCTACGCCTTTCTAGAGAGTGCAGATTCAGGGCCCTCAGTCTATCCTTATAGAAAAGTTTTCTGATACATGGGATCATCTTTGTCATCCTCCTTTGTATGTTTTCCAGAGCATTTATATCCATTCTGTAATACGGTGACCAGAACTGAGCAGCATAGTCTAAATGAGGCCTAACCAAGGATATATAGAGTTGAAGAACAACCTGAGGACTTCTATTATTTATACTTCTAGATATGAAACCAAGAATTCTGTTAGCTTTATTGCGAACACTAATGCACTGTTGTGTTGGTTTTAGATTACTGCTAACCAGAACTCCTAAATCCTTTTCACAATCGGTAGTATTAAGATCTGTATTATTTAGTTTATATGTGGCATGGTTATTTAACTGTCCAACATTTAGAACTTTGCATTTGTCAATATTAAACTGCATCTTCCACTTCTCCGACCATTGCGTCAGTCTATTCAAATCATCCTGGAGTGCTCTAATGTCCTCATTAGAATGAATTGGACGGCCTATTTTGGTGTCATCAGCAAATTTGCTTATGTCGCTGTTTATTCCCTCATCTATGTCGTTTATGTAAACTGTGGACAACAACGGGCCCAACACTGACCCCTGAGGAACAC
This sequence comes from Cherax quadricarinatus, assembly GCF_038502225.1. Taxonomy (NCBI): domain Eukaryota; kingdom Metazoa; phylum Arthropoda; class Malacostraca; order Decapoda; family Parastacidae; genus Cherax; species Cherax quadricarinatus. The sequence goes on along the minus strand of NC_091356.1, from coordinate 13,329,551 downwards.
CGCTTGTGACGTGCCCCCATTCTGATTTCTCCCCATTTATGCAAACTCTCTGCTGTCTATTTGTCAGCCATGCCTCTACCCAGAAAAAAATTTCTCCTATTCCGTGTGCCCTAAGTTTCCTCAATAGCCTCTGGTGTGGAACTCTATCGAAAGCCTTACTGAAGTTCATATACACAATATCATATTCATTACCATGATCTACCTCCTCAAACACCTTAGTGAAAAAAGTTAGTAAATTCGTAAGACAGGAACCAACAGATAGATACTAATGCCGGAAAAAAAAGTCCCCTCCAGTACTGCCAATACCACCAGTCCGATGACATTCTTCTTTGCAAATATACAGGGTCTAAAGCCAGCAACGAACAACAAAATACCTTTCATCCGTGGACTGCTTGCAGAGGCAAATGCAATGTTCGCGGCTTTCACTGAAACCCACATAAAGGATCACTTGGACAACGAAATATGGATCCCAGGTTGCAACCTATACAGATGCGACAGTAAACAGGCAAAGGGGAGGGTTTCCTGTATATCGCAGAGTCACTTGTTTGCACAGAACTGCTTAATGCCTCAATTGATGTAGTGGAAGTTTTAGCAGTAAAGATTGAGAACCAAAACCTAGTCATTGTGGTAGTCTACAAGCCACCGGATGCAACATCCCAGCAATTCCAGGAACAGCTGTTAAAAATTGACTACTGTCTGGAAAATCTTCCAGCTCCTGCACCCAACATCTTGCTCCTGGGGGATTTCAACTTAAGGCACCTAAAATGGAGGAATATAGCAAATAATGTTGCAGTGATAACACCAGGAGGCAGCTCTGACGAAAACTCACACATGACCTTTTAAATCTCTGCACAAAATTCAACTTAAACCAACAAATAATAGATTTTAGATTAGATTTTGCCACCGAAGTGGCTAGTTTATTGTGCACCCCATATCCATCCTGTGGACGGTAGCGCGAGAGCATATGGATACACAAAAGGCCTAGGAACTAGGCCCCAAAGGGTTAACAGGAATACATATGGATTTATATCTACATATCTATAGTTCACTTATCTGTTACAAGCAAATTTAGGAAATTTGCTTAGTATATCTGGTATCTTATTTTCATTAATAAGATATCTTGACATGTCACATAGGTTATTATACTGTCTGTCTCTGTATTCCTCAATAAGTGGACAATTAAGCACATAGTGTTCAAGACAGTGACCATATGCCTGATCACATAATTTACATTTAGTTTGATCATCATCTGTGTGTCTCCCAAACTGCCAGAAGTACTTGTAACCAAGACTAAGCCTGGCCACTACAACATCAGTCAGTCTGTTCACATTGCTCCATAAACATACTTATCTACGTTCATGTTATCATAGTGGGTTATAGATCTACTCAGGCTTCTAACTGCATTCCTATAACAATCATTTTCATTATTTACTTCTCTCCTAATATTATTCCTAATGCTAGACACAGTTATACCAAAGTTATATTCTACGTTCTCCTTCTGGGTACTCTTCTTGGCTAACATATCAACTTTATCATGAAGGAGTAATCCAATGAGTGATGGGATCCATAGCAATTGTACATTAATTCCTTTGTCCCTAATTTTTGAGTATCTATACCTGGCTTCTCCAAAGAGCATGTTGTTGGAGTCATTATATGAGTCAAGAGCCTTCAATGATGACACAGAATCAGTAATGATGATAGAGTCAAGCTCAGTGTCATAGGCTAGCTTTAGCGCCATTAGGATTGCAAACAATTCAGTTTGCAGTGTAGACGCCCAGTTGTTAATTCTTATGCCTAACTCAACAAATTTATTATCGAGGTGTTCCATTTCTGGACTATTTTGCTGCAATAGCTACCCACCTTCGCACCCGTTGGCAACAACGTTGGTCAACTCTGCTCGGTAACAAACTTCATTCTATTAAACCGAGCATAGGTTACTGGCCGTCTTCTTGTCATCAGTGCCGAGGTTGGGAGACCACTCTCTCCCGCCTTCGCATTGGCCACACTCGTCTTACTCATGGGTATCTCATGGAGAGGCACCCTGTTCCTCTCTGTGAGCAGTGTCAAGTTCCAGTATCGATTAGCCACATTCTGTTAGACTGCCCTCTCTATCAGCGAGCACGCAGAATTTACCTCCAACGTCGTCTTCGTTCTCCTACTCTCTCTTTACCTTCCCTTCTTGCTGATGGACCCTCCTTTAATCCTGACTCTCTCATTGACTTCTTGACAACGACTGATTTACTCCACAAACTCTGATGATACTTTTTGCACTCCCCTCAGCCCTTTCTGGTTCAGTCTCTTGCTGCCCTTTACCCTTTCACCATCCACTGCCCCGCTGTTATCCGTAACCTGTTGCTCATCCATCTCCCTTTTGCCACCTGATGCCCTCGCTTCCTTCCTGCCCTGCAGCGCTGTATAGTCCTTGTGGCTTAGCGCTTCTTTTTGATTATAATAATAATAATAATTATCGTTTTTAACAAGGGAGGTGGCAACAAGAGCAGATGCAGCCCTGCCAGAAGACTCTTGTTTAGATCCATCAGTGTATATAACTTGTGATAACTTATTACTACCAGCTAGGTGAGAAATTTCTTCTTGAGCAGTTGCTCTAACAAGAGATTTAAGGAAGGGATTACTAGCAATGAGCTTCTTGGGAGGGACTTGTAGGTATGTGATATTAAATGAACACATCTTCCATGGAGGGGTGAAATGCTCTTGTTGCCTACAGTGATACAGTTCATGCAGATTATAAAACTTAATGCAATTGCACGTTTTCACAATCCATTTAGATCTGTGTGCATTTACCTCTAGACACTTGGTAAGATTCATTGCGACAGTGTCTGGTTCGTTTCTCAACATTCTAATACCGAGTACAGTGTTAATCTCAACAATCCTATCACTGATACTAGAAATACCAAGCTCCTTCCTCATGTTAAGAACTTTTGTAGATCTGGGACAGCCAAGAATAATCCTGAGAGCTTCATTTTGCATTAACTCCAAGGGTCGGAGAGAACTTTCTCTAGCTAATATCAACATGGGAGAAGCATAATCAATTAAGGACCTAACATAGGCTATGTACATCATTCTCACGATTCTCACATTAGCACCATAGTTGGTGTTGTAGCCAGCAACAACCTTGAGAGCATTTAGCCTAGCTTTGCATTTCTTGTTTAGTTGTGGTATAGTGGATTTGTTAAAGGGTACATCTACACCAAGATATCTGTAAGTTTTAACGTAGCTAATGATTTCACACTGCAAATAAATGGGTGGGGGATGTTGTTTGCTTGTTAATATCTTTGTTTTAGAGGAAGATATTATGAGGCCTAGTCGATTACAAATTGCTTGAACTTCATTAAGAATGGTATTCATCTTCTTATGCCCTGTTGTATGGATCATGATATCATCAGCATAGCTTATAGCTATATGTTTAGGTGAGGCAGGTAGAGCATTTAGGAGAGGATTAATCAGAATATTAAATAGCATGGGACTAAGAACTCCTCCCTGCGGTGTACCTAAAGACATTTCTTTAGAATCACTTCTGAAGCCTTGGTAAAGGACAGAGGATACTCTATTTGACAGGTATCCTATTATCCAGCAGAGTAAGCTACCACCAATATTCATTTTGGCTAGTTCATGTAGTATAACGGTTCTGTTCGCAATATCAAATGCAGATTTTAGATCAAAAAAAGTGGTAAAAGAGGTGTGTGCAGTGAGAAAGGTGGAAATACAGTTCTGCACACTTTTACCTTTCATGAACCCATAGAGGTAGGGGGAAAGTTAGTGTCTGATTCTGTAGTACAGTCTGTTAAATATCATTCTTTCAAAAGTTTTACAAAGACAACTAGTTAAGTAGATCGGCCTCAATGTATCAGGCTGTTAGGGCTTAGGGATAGGCACAATGAGACTATTGGTCCAGGAAGTAGGAAGAACTCCCTCAATGTAACTGAGAATATACAGTGCCAACAAAGGGCTATCAGGCACGTGCCTTAGAGTTCTGAGAATATCATAGGTTATATATCCTGACCAGCCGGGCTGTGGCTCGTACGTTGGTTTGCGTGCAGCCAACAGTAACAGCCTGGTTGATCAGGCTCTGATCCACCAGGAGGCCTGGTCACAGACCGGGCCACGGGGGCGTTGACCCCTGGAACTCTCTCCAGGTAAACTCCAGGTATACCACCTCTCCAGGAGCAGTTGATCGACCTTTAGTTAATGCATTATCTAATTCATACTCGGTGAAGAGGCAATCACTCTCATCAATATTTTGGCTCATAAAATTAATCAGTTTCAGCATTTCTTCAGAAGTACTCTCTAAATTTTTTCTAATATGAGATGGAAGGTTTTCATGCCTGGATGTTTTGGACCAGTCATTTATGAGGTCATTTGTTTTTTCAAGAGGAAAGGGATGAGCAACATTGCCAGTCTTTTTCCTGGTTATTTTATTTATACCTTTCCAAGCCAAACTTAAAGGGGTAGACCTATTTAATCCACTAACAAACTGTTCCCATTCCTGTTGCCTAAGTTCTTCCTTTCTATTCCTTGCATTTGTTAGTGCAGCTTGGAACGTTCTGAGCAAGTCTGGGGTTGAACATTAAAATGGTATAAAATACCGACAGATTGTTAGGTAAGACACATATGCAACAGTTAGGTATCTTTATTTCGAAACGTTTCGCCTACACAGTAGGCTTCTTCAGTCGAGTACAGAAAAGTTGATAGAAGCAGAAGAGACTTGAAGACGATGTAATCAGTCCATCACCCTTAAAGTTTTGAGGTGGTCAGTCCCTCAGTCTGGAGAAGAGCATTGTTCAGGTCTAATGCCGGAAAAAAAATCTCCCCCCAGTACCAACAATACCACCAGTCCGATAACATTCTTCTTGGCAAATATACAGGGTCTAAAGCCAGCAACAAACAACAAAATACCTTTCATTCGTGGACTGCTTGCAGAGGCAAAGGCAATGTTCGCGGCTTTCACTGAGACCCACATAAAGGATCACTTGGACAACGAAATATGGATCCCAGGTTACAACCTATACAGATGTGACAGAGTGAACAGGCAAAAGGGGGGGGGGTTGGCCTGTACATTGCAGAGTCACTTGTTTGCACAGAACTGCTAAATGCCTCAAATGATGTAGTGGAAGTTTTAGCAGTAAAGGTCGAGAACCAAAACCTAGTCATTGTGGTAGTCTACAAGCCTCCGGATGCAACATCCCAGCAATTCCAGGAACAGCTGTTAAAAATTGACCACTGTCTGGAAAATCTTCCAGCTCCTGCACCCAACATCTTGCTCCTGGGGGATTTCAACTTAAGGCACCTAAAATGGAGGAATATAGCAAATAATATTGTTGCAGTAATAACACCAGGAGACAGCTCTGATGAAAACTCACACTCACGCGAGCTTTTAAATCTCTGCACAAAATTCAATTTAAACCAGCAAATAATAGAGCCTACTAGACTGGAGAATACACTAGACCTCATCTTCACTAACAATGATGATCTGATAAGAAATGTCACCATATCAAAAATAATATACTCAGATCACAACATAATTGAGGTTCAGACATGTATGCGCGGTGCCCCAGACCGACATAATGAGATTAGTCACGAGGGAGCATTCACCAAATTCAACTTCAATAACAAAAACATAAAGTGGGACCAAGTAAACCAAGTCCTAACCGATATAGTTTAGTTAGTTTAATATGTTTATTATGCACCCCATACCCATCCTGTGGGCGGTAGTCAAAAGATTACAGAGGTACATAATTGGTCCAGGGACTGGACTCCAAAGTTTTGATAGCTGAGCAAGTTACAGAGGTAATGAACTCACAATTTACAAAGGTAATGAACTCACAATTTACAAAGGTAATGAACTCACAATTTACAAAGGTAATGAACTCCAGGTAAGTCTGGTCACAATCATGACAAGTTACAAAGGTATTTACAGATTACAGAGGTACGTAATGGGTCCAGGGACTGGGCCCCCAAAGTTTTGATAGCTGAACTAGGTACAAAGGTAATGAGCTCACAAGTTACAAAGGTAAGCTGGGAAGATATACTAAGCAACACAGACCCCAACTTATGCCTAGAACAGATTAACTCGGTGGCACTCGATGTATGCACAAGGCTTATTCCTCTAAGAAAAAGGAGGAGTAGATGTAAAATAGAAAGAGACAAGCGCTCTCTTTACAGGCGACGGAAAAGAATAACAGAGCGGCTAAAAGAGGTCAATATATCTGAAATGCGTAGGGAGACACTGGTCAGAGAAATAGCAAGCATCGAACTTAAGCTAAAAGAATCCTTTAGGAGTCAGGAATCGCGGGAAGAACTAAAAGCCATAAATGAAATCGAAAGAAACCCAAAGTATTTCTTCTCCTATGCCAAATCAAAATCGAGAACAACGTCCAGTATTGGGCCCCTACTTAAACAAGATGGGTCCTACACAGATGACAGCAAGGAAATGAGTGAGCTACTCAAGTCCCAATATGACTCAGTTTTTAGCAAGCCGTTAACCAGACTGAGAGTCGAAGATCAAAATGATTTTTTTATGAGAGAGCCACAAAATTTGATTAACACAAGCCTATCCGATGTTATCCTGACGCCAAATGACTTCGAACAGGCGATAAATGACATGCCCATGCACTCTGCCCCAGGGCCAGACTCATGGAACTCTGTGTTCATCAAGAACTGCAAGAAGCCCCTATCAAGAGCCCTTTCCATCCTATGGAGAGGGAGCATGGACACGGGGGTCGTCCCACAGTTACTAAAAACAACAGACATAGCCCCACTCCACAAAGGGGGCAGTAAAGCAACAGCAAAGAACTACAGACCAATAGCACTAACATCCCATATCATAACAATCTTTGAAAGGGTCCTAAGAAGCAAGATCACCACCCATCTAGAAACCCATCAGTTACATAACCCAGGGCAACATGGGTTTAGAACAGGTCGCTCCTGTCTGTCTCAACTATTGGATCACTATGACAAGGTCCTAAATGCACTAGAAGACAAAAAGAATGCAGATGTAATATAATTTCCTCACTAACAGAACACAGAGAGTAGTCGTCAACAGAGTAAAGTCCGAGGCAGCTACGGTGAAAAGCTCTGTTCCACAAGGCACAGTACTCGCTCCCATCTTGTTCCTCATCCTCATATCCGACATAGACAAGGATGTCAGCCACAGCACCGTGTCTTCCTTTGCAGATGACACCCGAATCTGCATGACAGTGTCTTCCATTGCAGACACTGCAAAGCTCCAGGCGGACATCAACCAAATCTTTCAGTGGGCTGCAGAAAACAATATGAAGTTCAACGATGAGAAATTTCAATTACTCAGATATGGTAAACATGAGGAAATTAAATCTTCATCAGAGTACAAAACAAATTCTGGCCACAAAATAGAGCGAAACACCAACGTCAAAGACCTGGGAGTGATCATGTCGGAGGAACTCACCTTCAAGGACCATAACATTGTATCAATCGCATCTGCTAGAAAAATGACAGGATGGATAATGAGAACCTTCAAAACTAGGGAGGCCAAGCCCATGATGACACGCTTCAGGTCACTTGTTCTATCTAGGCTGGAATATTGCTGCACACTAACAGCACCTTTCAAGGCAGGTGAAATTGCTGACCTAGAAAATGTACCGAGAACTTTCACGGCGCGCATAATGGAGATAAAACACCTCAATTATTGGGAGCGCTTGAGGTTCCTAAACCTGTATTCCCTGGAATGCAGGAGGGAGAGATACATGATTATATACACCTGGAAAATCCTAGAGGGACTAGTACCGAACTTGCACACGAAAATCACTCACTACGAAAGCAAAAGACTTGGCAGACGATGCACCATCCCCCCAATGAAAAGCAGGGGTGTCACTAGCACGTTAAGAGACCATACAATAAGTGTCAGGGGCCCGAGACTGTTCAACTGCCTCCCAGCACACATAAGGGGGATTACCAACAGACCCCTGGCAGTCTTCAAGCTGGCACTGGACAAACACCTAAAGTCAGTTCCGGATCAGCCGGGCTGTGGCTCGTACGTTGGTTTGCGTGCAGCCAGCAGCAACAGCCTGGTTGATCAGGCTCTGATCCACCAGGAGGCCTGGTCACAGACCGGGCCGCGGGGGCGTTGACCCCCGGAACTCTCTCCAGGTAAACTCCAGTGTCTTCCTGTGTAAAAACCGAGAGAAAATAATTATTTAAAATCGAGCACATTTCATTCTCTTTGTCAGTAAGATGCCCATAGTTATTTCTAAGGGGACCTATCTTATCTCTAACTTTTGTTCTATATACCTGGAAAAAACTTTTTGGGTTAGTTTTAGAAACCCTAGCAACTTTAATTTCATACTCCCTTTTAACTTTTCTTATCCCCTTTTTAATGTCCCTCTTAATGTCAATATACTGATTCATAAGATGGCCCTCACCTCTTTTGATACGCCTATAAATTCCTTTCTTATGCCCTAGTAGATATTTCAGCCTATTATTCATCCATTTTGGGTCATTTCTATTTGATCTAATTTCTTTATACGGGATAAACGTTCTTTGAGCAGCATGTATAGTGTTCAGAAAACTGTCATATTGATAGCTCTCTTCGTTACCCCAGTCAACAGATGATAAGTGTTCTCTAAGCCCATCGTAATCTGCTAAGCGAAAATCTGGGACTGTTACTGAGTTATCCCTACTATCATACTTCCATTCAATGCTAAATGTGGTCGCTAGCACCCAGTTCCTCTGAAATTTCTAAATTATTAGCAAGGGATTCATTGTTTGACAGAACTAAGTCAAGCAAGATAAGATAAGATAAGATTTCGTTCGGATTTTTAACCCCGGAGGGTTAGCCACCCAGGATAACCCAAGAAAGTCAGTGCGTCATCGAGGACTGTCTAACTTATTTCCATTGGGGTCCTTAATCTTGTCCCCCAGGATGCGACCCACACCAGTCGACTAACACCCAGGTACCTATTTGCTGCTAGGTGAACAGGACAATAGGTGTAAGGAAACGTGTCGGAATTTCCACCCGCCGGGAATCGAACCCGGGCCCTCCGTGTGTGAAGCGAGAGCTTTAGCCACCAGACCACTTGTAGGTTCTGTCACAAACTGCTTCAAAAAACAATCCTGAACTACTTCTAAGAAGCCGTATGATTCTAAATTCCCAGTCAAGAAATTCCAATCAATATGACTAAAGTTAAAGTCTCCTAGAATTACTACATTATAGTGCCTTTTGGCCCTAACAATTTCCTCCCATAGTAGTCTCCCCTGGTCCCTATCTAATTTTGGGGGATGGTATATCACACCTAAAATCAATTTTTCATGGCCCTCTGAAAATTCTATCCAGACTCTGTATGTGTTACTTCAGACTTAATACCCGTTTTTATGCAACAGTTCAAGCGATCTCGGACATACAATGCCACCCCACCCCCCTTCCCGATATTTCTATCTACTTGGAACAATTTAAAACCCTGAATGTGACATTCTGCAGGCATGCCCCGACTTTTTTGAATTAAACCACGTCTCAGTTATGGCAAATACATCAATGTTACCTGCACTAGCAACTAGTCTCAACTCGTCCATCTTATTCCTAGCACTACGACTATTTGTGTAATATATATTTAAGGACCCTCCTTTCTCTTTACCCTTCCTGCTCCTTTCTGTTATTCCACTAAACCTATCACTGTCCTTGTCAATTAGTGCCACTGGCTTTCTAATATCCACCTCATTTTGCATATTACTAGTTTTCCTAGTACTCATATTACTACACTGCGACTTCACTGTTTTCCCGCCAAAACCCATACCACTAACTATTCCTAGTTTAAAGACCAAACAGCTCCTTCCACTGCGTTGGCCAGTGCTCCCACCCCACACCTAGATAAGTGAACCCCATCCCTGGCATACATGTCATTTCTGCCATAGAAGAGGTCCCAGTTGTCAATGAATGTTACCGCATTTTCCTTACAGTATTTGTCCAGCCAGCAATTGACACCAATTGCCCTGGACAACCATTCGTTTCCAACTCCTCTCCATGGCAAAATACCACATATGACAGGGTTCCCACCCTTCTTCCTAATTATCTCTATTGCTGACCTATACCTGCTAATCAGGTCCTCACTCCTACATCTGCCAACATTGTTGCCTCCCGCACTGAGGCAGATAATAGGATTGCTCCCATTACCTTTCACGATGTCGTCCAGACAGCTAACAATATCCCCCATCCCAGCCCCAGGAAAACATACCCTGTGCCTCCTCTTCCTGTCCCTAAGACAAAAGGCCCTATCCATAAACTTAACCTGACTGTCTCCAACTACAACAATGTTCTTACCTTCATTTGTGGAATTTGTTGTGACGTTCTTTATGGTCTTCATTGGGGTATCAAGGGATGTCTCACTCATGTCTGCCAATGTTCCCTTGGTGCTTGTTGTGACGTTTCCGGTAGACAACCCACATTCGTCTGGTAACACCGAAAATGGGTTGGAAGATCTGGATCTTCGTTGTTTCTGCCACTCCAACAGACTTCCTGATTTTCAGTTTTGTTCCATGTTCGCCGGCCACTGACCAGGTTCCTCTCTTGACCTGAGGACTCACAACAGGAGGATTACTTCGAATCCTCTTGTTTTCCTCTGTCAGTCGCCGTATCTCAAGCTTAGCAACCCTAAGCTCCTCTTTCAGCTGCTGGTACAGTTGCTCAAGAGAGGACATCTTGTGCAGATTCACGGAGAACACACTGGACAGAACTTAACAGAGCTAAGTACACGTCACCAATGACCTTATTTTTTTGGAGGGGGATGGGGTTATTCTGAGTAATTTAGACTTGTGTTACTATGTAAGACAAGTCTAAATTACCTAAAACTTATGTAAGTGTACCCAAATGTACATAAGTTCACCCATAGTGGTATATTGATTCGTGGTGGTAGGAGGTACTCTTTCTTTCTTTTGATCAAATATAGTTGCTGCCTGTCCCACCTCAGGTGCTGTATGATATCTCCAGGTTTAGCGCACTTCCGTGACTGCAATAATTGAAATATCAGGAAATAAATGTCATAGTGAAGGGATAGTGAGTCGTTCTTGTAGCATGACGTCAGAAACGGATTTCGCGAACAGATACTTCCTAGATTTTCCCATTATGTAGCTGTTTTGACTCGTGTGGGTTTAGCGCTTAGTTTTGACTGTAATAATAATTCTTATGTTATTTACATAATACTAAAGTGAAAGAAAGTCTAAAATCCAAGGGGTAGTGAGTCGTTCGTGTAGCGTTAAGGATAGTGATGGATGGTGAGTGACGTCACAAAGATGGATTATGGTCCAGTAGAGTCGGGTAGGACTAAGTAAGTAAGTAAGTAAAATAGGTACCTGGGTGTTAGTGGACTGGTGTGGGTCGCATCCTGGGACAAAACTGACCTAATCTGCGGGAAATGTTCAGCAAAACAATCAGCTTGATATATAGTAGTATGTTATTGATGTCAGCTAGGACTGTATACCTTGTGCATGTACTTGTAGAAATAAATATATTATTATTATTATTATTATTATTATTAGTAGTAGTAGTAGTAGTAGTAGTAGTATTAGTATACATACGAATAACCTAAAAAAAATATAAAATCTGAAGTGCAAATTCATTGATGGCTATTATAGCTACATCAAAACTACAACCTAATGAACTGTAAACCTAATTATTATACCTCCTGAATACAGTGATAATAATAAACATTGTAATAATAGACTTACTTACTTAATATAAGAGTATTAATGTGTTCGTGTAAGAGTGGTGACGTCACAGGTTGGATCCGGATTCCAGGTTGTTGGTTGACTGGTTCACACGTTACCTCGGCTTAACTAGACGTGTCATGTCCTGCTGACTGATAAAATCACTAATTTCACTCTCTGTCAGTAAGTCTCGGCTTCTTAGCTTTGTTTTAGTGGCGTGTGATACTTGATGGTGGTGGAGAGTAAGCCTGGAGGTGTATATAAGTGCAGTTTGTGGCTGTTAGAGGCTAGTGTTGTGTAATAATGGTGGTGCCGGTAGTGAGGCCCAGCTGGCCACTACCATTACTATCATTGATTCTCCTTTTATTGCAGTTATTAAGTGTTTGAATGGGGGCCGCTTTGCCTCGGGTGAGGGCTCTTCATCTGAGGAACTGAAGCTAATCTCTAGATGTTAACTTGAGTACGTGTTATTCTTTCCCCATACCATGTGTGGTCCTACAGGTTTAGCGCTTCCCCTGCAGAGCAGTGCATTTTTTACACTTTGAATGGGTTATCTTCAGGTTGGTGGAGGGCTCTTGATACAAGAAAAGTGAGCTGGGCATCCCCCTTAGAGCTAAACTTGTTATTTCTATCCTTTTTTTTTTTTTTGACTCGCATGGGTTTAGTGCTTCTCAGTTTTATTAGATCCATCTAAAGGGAGGGTAGTGAAGAGCTCTTGATGCAAGGGAATGGAGCTATCCTTTCCTCCAAGACTACCCTGATCATCTCATTCCACAGTCACTTATTTATTTATTTATTTATTTATTTCCAATTTGTGCACACATACAGAGGTACAAAAAAAATACAGATAACTTACAGATGACTTACATATGTAATGCTTTCCTATATAATAATAAAAATAATAATAATACAAATGATGATACTCTTCTCTTAATATCAGACAGTTTAGCAACATCTTCAATATTTTCCTACATGTGAATAATACTTTGTACATGTTGTTGCAACAATAGTCAACTGTTAACCTATTATAACACTATCCTCACCTCAATTATATTCTTGCTTACCATATTATATTTACTGATTATTACCAACTTGTTGAACCCACCTACATAATAATAATAGTAATAATAATAATAATAATAATAAAAAATACTACTACTACTGCTGTTATACTACTACTACTGTACTACTACTACTACTGTACTACTACTACTGTACTATTACTACTACTACTGTACTACTACTACTGTACTACTACTACTGTACTATTACTACTACTACTGTACTACTACTATACTATTATTACTACTACTACTGTACTATTACTACTATACTATTACTGCTACTACTATACTATTACTACTACTACTGTACTACTACTACTGTACTACTACTACTGTACTACTACTACTATACTACTACTACTATACTACTACTGCACTACTACTTATATACTACTACTTCTATACTACTACTACTATACTACTACTACTGTACTACTACTACTATACTACTACTACTGTACTACTACTACTATACTACTACTACTGTACTACTATACTACTACTGTACTACTATACTACTACTACTGTACTACTATACTACTACTACTGTACTACTATACTACTACTACTGTACTACTATACTACTACTACTGTACTACTACTACTATACTACTACTGTACTACTACTACTGTACTACTACTACTGTACTACTACTACTATACTACTACTACTATACTACTACTACTACTAACCACTACTACTACTAACCACTACTACTACTTAGTAGTAGTACTAGTACTACTACTACTACTAACTACTACTACTAAACTACTACTATACTACTACTAACTACTACTAACTACTACTAAACTACTACTACTAACTACTAAACTACTACTACTAACTACTACTAAACTACTACTACTAACTACTAAACTACTACTACTAACCACTACTACTACTACTTGTACTTCTACTACTACTACTTGTACTTTTACTACTACCACTACTTGTACTACTACTACTTGTACTTCTACTACTACTACTTGTACATACTACTACTACTAGTACTTCTACTTCTACTAGTACTTCTACTACTACTTCTACTACTACTTCTACTACTACTTCTACTACTACTTCTACTACTACTTCTACTACTACTTCTACTACTACCACCACCACTTGTGCTTCTACTACTGCTACTTGTACTTCTACTACTGCTACTACTTATACTTCTGAAAAATTAGACACGTGTGCAACATCTGGGTATCTTTATTGTAGACGTTTTGCCAACCAGTGGTTTTATCAATACAAATTCTGGGACATGATTAGAAGACAGTAGAACTTGTTTGTGTTGTATACCGTTCATGTACAACTCGTCAGACTCTGCAACATCGTGGAATCTTGGTTCAGAGGACATCCACAGCTGCTACTACACTACGACTACTACTACTGGGACGATTACTACAACATACCACTACCACCACTAACCCATGCCTTGGGTATGACCTACTTCCACTTGGGATTCCTGCCCACCAGTGACTATGCCTTCCATCTTCCGCCAGTATAAAAGCAACAGCTTTCTTGCCTGTGGTCCAGAATCTTCATGACCATGGTGCTCTCAACACCAACTTCAAGGCCGAGGGACTGATTACCTCATCTTTTGTATATAGTTCTACTGTCGTCTAATCATGTCCTAGAATTTGTAATGATAAAAACCACTGCTTGGCGAAACGTCTACAATAAAGATACCCAGATGTTGCACATGTCTAATTTTTCAACTTGTCGGTATTGTATACCGTTCATGTACTACTTACACTTCTACTTATACTTCTACATACACTGTACTTCTACATATACTTCTACTTATACTTCTACTTATACTTCTACTTATACTTCTACTTATACTTCTACATATACTTCTACTTATACTACTGCTACTGCTTTTACTAATACTACCATACTGCTGCTATTACTGTTACTACTACTACTGCTACTATTACTACTACTATTACTGTTATTACTACTGTTACTATTATTACTGCTACTGCTATTATTACTGCTGCTACTGTTATTACTACTACTACTACAACTACTACTGTTACTACTATTACTACCACTATTGTTATTACTACCACTACTACTGTTACTATTACTGCTACTGCTACTATTACTACTACTACTACTACTACTACTGTTTTCGAGTTCTTATAAAAGGTACAAACTATTTAGAAAGTCTCTAATTTTACAGATCATGTCAAACACACTAAAACTATTTTTTGTCAATAGTACTGTATTTAAAATAAAAAAAAAAGGATAAATAAGGTATGGATTGCCTGGAAGTTAATGTTGGTACATGTAAATATGTAGAAATAGTAGATGAACTGGAAGTCCGATTTGTCACAAGAGGTTACAATAAATAATATAGACATTAATTATTTACACTCATTCAAGTCATAAATCACATGAGGTTTAGTAGGTATTTTCTAACAAATATTTTAAAGCGGTTGACAGATGCAAAACCTATTTTCCTTCCTCAGGTAAACTCCAGCGAGTTCCATATTTTGGGGCTTTTTATTTGCATGAAGCTGTAAAATTAGGTTGAACATGTGGTATGTCATACTTGTTCCTTGTGTTGTGTCTATGTGTCCTGTTGCAGCTCTCCAGGAAATCTGAACACAGCTCTAAAATCTAGTGTTGTGTAAGCATGGTATACACAGTAGTAAGTGTAAAAATTTTGGACATTGAGCAGATTTAAATTGTTGAATAGGGAAATAGGAGTAAGTGTTGTCTAGAGCCTGATTGAGTGATCATTCTCAGGCATTGGGAACGTCATTGTTGTTAATAGCAGAGAGCCTGTGACATTGCATTGTGGCATCCCTATTTTGATAGGTACCATACATATCTGAAATGTTGTTAATTGTCACATGTTTCCTCCTTCCCTGCAGGTAAGAATTAATGTATGTGAGTACAGGGCCCCTGACTCAATAATGTTCTAGTTTGAGCAGCAAGATGTGGTCTACTGTATCAAAAGTTTTTTTTTTTTTATGTCAGTAATGAGGTGCATTTGATATTTATTTTCTAGGGAGGAATAAATTGATCTAAGCATGTTAATTATAGCATCTTCGGCACTCTGCAAACATTGCAGTAGTACTGTGTATTTTTTTTTTTTTTTTTTTTGAGGAACATGTCCTTGAGGAAGCTAACCCATAAAATTTTTATTATAACATGTACACTGTTATGATATTAAACTTTTGTACATGGGTTTGCAAGATTTAATGACTAATATTCTTATGTTTTTGTAAATTTTTTACTAGATAAAGGTAGCATGTTACCATAATTTACTGTTTGAGCATTGTGTTATACTGTACTGTGATGCAATCAGTTTCCCACAGGGGGAATTGAATGGTAGCTCTAGGCCTTTCATGTTGAAATCAACATTTCACGAGCTTGCATTGTTGCAGAAATGAGTAGGAAGTCCTGGTAGATGCGTTCAAGGAATGACTCTAGCTAGAACAATTCTAGCTAGGGTTGTTCCCTTGAACATTTCTACCTGGACTTCCTACTCATTTCTGCAACATTGCAAGCTCCTGATGACGTGTTGATTTCAACATGAAAGCCCTAGAGTTATCATATAATTCCTCCACGTGGTTGTTTTGCATCTTGTATCGCTTGTTCACAATTTTTGCATACTGTACTATATAATGTTATGCATCTCTGTGTTTAATATGGCTTTGAAATTTGAAGCGACAAAAATATTATTCCTTATCACTTCTGTTTCAGAGTGTGAATTTAAATGTTGTTTGTCTTTGTGTGCAGCAAGAAGTAGCCATGGAAGATGCACACACTTATTCTTATGAGGATGTCCTCACTCAGTTTGCTGTAGAGCCAGAGGTTGGTCTTACTGATGCCCAAGTGAGAAACAGCCAGGAGAAATATGGCCCAAATGGTAACTTGTTCTTCTGTACATTTTCTCAGTTGTGATATAAATAGTTTAGAAAACCAACAAGTTGAAGGATGAGACACATGTGCAACACATAGGAATCTTTATTGAGGAATATTTTGTCAGCCAATAGCTTCTTCAGTCCAAAACATTGAATTGAAGAAGCCACTGGCTGGCAAAATGTTTCCTCAATAAAGATTCAAAAATGTTGCACAAGTTTCTTATTCTTCATTTTCTGAGTTAACTATATTGAAAATACATTGTTAATTTATATAAAATTTGTTTATAAATACTGTAAGTTCTAATTGGTGTGACAAAGTGTAGTTAACACTGATCATTGAGAGAGGAAATCCCACATTTTTGTCTCCTGCACCATTTCCTCCCTCACTATAAGTTCTTATTTAGTCCTTCACTTTCTCCCTGTAGATCTTTGTTATTAATGCTAGTCTTAGGCACATCGCCCCAGATATGTTGTGAGTGGTAAATTTTGCCCTAGACAAAAGAAAATGGGTTTGTTCAGTGGTTGTGCACAGTATAAAAAAAATCCTGCCCAGTGCAGTGCATGATGGGAAAAACACATCTCTGACCATGTGTTTGGCTTTTATGGCTTTATTAGCTGTTTCTTGGTATCTGTGGATAGATTGGAAAACATAATACATATTGAAATAGAGATGATTTTGATCAGTTTCCGATGAAATACAAGTACTATGTAACTTGAAATAGGCCTCAAATTGGTGAAAATGTGGATTTTTGGTAATTTTCCTTAAGAAGGGTAGAGGCCGCTCGTACATTCCGGTCTGTTTTATACTTTTTTACTAAATGTTGATGCACAAGCTGTAATATTACAGTAAATTTTTATGGCTTCTTCTGGTAATATACTTCATGTAGAATCATCCCCAGTCATTTAAAGAATTTTTATGAAGTGCCTAAACATTTGCCAAATAGTTCTAATTACAGTGGGCCCCCGAGTTTCGTAATTAATCTGTTCCAGAGAGCCTGCCGAAAGTTGAAATTGCCGAATGGCGAAACCATTTTCCCCATAAGAAATTTTTTTTTTTTTTTTTTCAACAAGTCGGCCGTCTCCCACCGAGGCAGGGTGACCCAAAAAAAAGAAAGAAAATCCCCAAAAAGAAAATACTTTCATCATCATTCAACACTTTCACCACACTCACACATTATCACTGTTTTTGCAGAGGTGCTCAGAATACAACAGTCTAGAAGCATACACATATAAAGATACACAACATAAGAAATAATGGAAATAAAATTAATCCGTTCCAGACACCCAAAAATATTAATATAAAATATATTTTTTTCAAATTAAATAAAGATTTACATACTGAAAACAATGAGAAATCAAGTACATGCATATAAAAAATAATAGTAACATTACACTTACCTTTACTGAAGACTTCTGGGTGGATGGAAGATGGGAGGAGGGGATAGGAGGAAGGTGTACACTATTGTTTGGAAGGAGAATCTCCTTCCATTAGGACTTCAGGTATGAAGTCCTTATCTGGGGTTACTTCCCTTCTTTGTTTTTTAAAGACACTGGCACTGGGAACAACTTGAGAGTCACTGGAACCCTGTCACACAAAATATCTGCCCAGAGAGCTCTGTTTCTGGCGTTTCTTTAAGATTTGTCTGAAGTGGGACACAACACTGTCATTGTACATGTTGCCAATATGGCCTGCAACAGCTTTGTTAGGGTGAAGTTCATCCATAAATGTTTGCATTTCAGTCCACTTTGCACAAATGTCTTTAATCTTTGAAGAATGCACCTTCCTCCATCTCTCTTCCTCCTCCTCCTCTGCAGCAGTGTCCTGAGCTGTGATCTCTTGCTGATGCAGATGAAGCTCTTGCAGCTCTTCAGTGGTTAGCTCTTCCCCGTGGTCCTCTACCAACTCTTCCACATCCTCACCACTCCCCTCCAACCCCAGGGACATCCCCAATGCCACAATAGATTCCACAACTGGCATAGGCTTCTTAGGGTCAGCCCCAAACCCTTCAAAATCCCTCTCTTCTACACATTCTGGCCACAATTTTCTCCAAGCAGATTTCAAAGTCCTGCAAGTCACTCCCAAACCTTACCTATAAGGTTTATGCAGCCGAGGATACTGAAGTGATCTTTCCAGAACTCTCTTAGGGTCAATTCTGTGTCTGAGGTCACTTCTAAGCACCTTTGAAACACTGCTTTTGTGTAGAGTTTTTTGAAGTTTGAAATGACCTGCTGGTCCATGGGCTGGAGGAGAGAAGTTGTATTAGGGGGCAAGAACTTCACCGTGATGAAACTAAACTCCTCCACTATTTGCTCTTCCAAGTCTGGAGGATGAACAAGAGCATTGTCCATTACCAGGAGGCACTTGAGTGAGTTTATTTTCCAGGAGGTATTTCTTCACACTGGGGCCAAACACTTCATTCAACCAGTCTAGGAAAATATCCCTTGTGACCCATACCTTACTGTTAGCCTTCCACATCACACACAAATTACTCTTGGCAACACTTGTTCTTGAACACACTGGGATTTTCAGAGTGATACACCAGTAAAGGCTTCACTTCAAAATCCCCACTAGCATTACTACAAAACATGAGAGTAAGCCTATCCTTCATAGGCTTGTGTCCTGGGAGTGCTGTTTCCTCCTGTGTGATGTAGGTCCTCTTTGGCATTTTCTTCTAAAAGAGGCCTGTTTTGTCACTAAACACTTGTTGGGGTTTGAATTCTCCAGCGTCTACGCACTCCTTAAACTCCTGTACAAACTTCTCAGCTGCAGTTTTGTCAGAACTAGCAGCCTCACCATGCCTTATCACACTGTGAATGCCACTATGCTTCTTAAATCTCTCAAACCAACCTTTGCCGGCCTTAAAATCACAAGCATCACCACTTGTTGCAGGCATTTTGTTTACGAGATCGTCATGCAACTGCCTTGCCTTTTCACATATTATCGACTGCGTAACACTATCTCCTGCTAACTATTTTTCGGTAATCCACACCAACAATGGCCTCTCCACTTCTTCGAGGATTTGTAATCTCCTTTTTGTCAGCATATCTACCCCTTTTGCAACAACAGCACACTTTATTTTCTTTCCTTTCGCCACGATCGAAGTGGTGGTAGAATGGGGTTTGCCATACATCCTGGCAAGCTCTATAACACACACTCCACTCTCATATTTTTCAATGATTTCCTTCTTGAATTCGATCATGTTCCTCACTTTCTTTACCAAAGGGCTTGCACTAGCTTTCCTTGGGCCCATGGTGACTTATTTAGCAGTCGCAATCACAAAAAACAATGGATTATTACGTATGAACCCGCGGGGTGATGGTCACGTGTTGGTAAACAATGGCACACTGAGCATGAATGGCGTGGGAGCCTGGCTTTATGTGCGCGGTGATGGGTGGACGGGCACCGGACGGTCGCTGAATCCTGAGTCTAATCACGAAACGCGAGGCCAAATTTTGCCGAAAAAACTTGCCGAAAGTCGGATTTCACGAATGTCGATGCCGCCGAAACTCGAGGGTCCACTGTATTTATTTTCATATCACTTAAGGATTTTACTATAGTTGTAATTTACATACAGGGAAAATGGACATATAAATACGTTATGTATTGTATAATCTGTTTAGTCAAAAAACTAATGGCACGTATATTATTATTATTATTTTTGGGACAAATAATTATTATAAATATTTATTATTTTTGAAGTATGGTATAATATGTGTACAGTACTATACTATTTCACTTTAGTTGATATATAAATTTTAATTTTACTGTACTGCATTTGTTTTTACATGTATGTATGCACAGTATAAGCATACCTCACTAATACGGTACTTTTCAGTTGTTTTCATATTTATTATTTTGGCAGTGACACTCAGCTTACTTGCACAATTTTTTATTTTTATATTATTTTTACTTTTAGTACATTGTTTTTTAGACCTATCACATTTGCACATTTAATAAATGATAGTGTAAACATGTTTTTAGGCTTTTATATGCACTGGCAAGTAAACAAAAGGCTGTGATTCACTGCGTGGCAGTGGTCTGGAACCTAATCTGACGTATTAGCGAGGTATATATGAATGTAATTATGCCTGCACTTTACCCTTTGACTGTTTTGGTCGCATATATACGTCTTACGAGCCACCGTTTTTGACATATATATGTACTCGTAAATTCTAGCAGCCTCAAATCAAGCAGGAAAAAGCTGGTAGGCCCACATGTGAGAGAATGGGTCTGTGTGGTCAGTGTGCACCATATAAAAAAAAATCCTGCAGCATGCAGTGCATAATGAGAAAAAAACTCCGTCCGTTTTCTTTTTAATTAAAATGCTGACTTCGTGGTCTATTTTCGTATAATATTTATGGTTATATTCTTGTTTTCTTGGTCTCACTTGATAGAATGGAAAACATGTTATAGAAATAGAGGTGATTTTGATTGGTTTTTACTATGAAAAGAACCTTGAAATGGAGCTCAAATTAGGGGAAATGTTTGATTTTTGCCAATGTTCAAAAGTAAACAAATGATGTCATTTTCCAATAAATGTCCAAGTAGCCATTCTAATATGCAGTCATGAATGGGTTGACATTATTTATACAATTATTGCAATATTGCAGTAGTCTGCATAACAGTGAATCTTCTATTTTTTGTTTGAATAAAAATTCAAAATAGACAGCAAGAGTAATATCAGAGGGGCCTGGAGACATGACTGATGAACAAAGAAAATGTTATTTTAGAGCCAGGAATGTCTGCATTGTTCATTCTGGACCCTATTTTGAAATTGTCATATTTAATTTTCGTGAAATTGGCCAAATTGCAAATTTCTGACCACGTTATTGGGTAGTTGAAATCGGTGAATGGGCAGCTTCTTGTACTCAGTCAATATAAAAAAATGGAGTTCTAAAGAAATAGCTATGAGTTTGGTCGACTGGAACAATGGAATTAGCCAAAAATAGAGCTCAAAGTGGGCGAAATCGCCGATTCGTAAATATCACCGAGGTCGTTAACTTCACGAGAACGTAATTCCATCAGTTGTCCATCAAATTTCATTCTTTTGGTGTCATTACAATCAGGAAAAGATTCTCTATTATTTCATAAGAAAATTTTTTTTATTTTTTTGGAAATTTTGTGACGCCAGGAGACACCTCAGGATTTGGGGTTGCGACAGTCAAGGGGTTAAAGGAGGGGTTTGGGATATTGGCAGTTTGGAGGGCTTTGTTGTGTATCTTTATACATATATGCTTCTAAACTGTTGCGTTCTGAGCACCTCTGCAAAAACAGTGATTATGTGTGAGTGAGGTGAAAGTGTTGAATGATGATGAAAGTATTTTCTTTTTGGGGATTTTCTTTCTTTTTGGGTCACCTTGCCTCGGTGGGGGACTTGTTAAAAAAAAAAAAAAAAAATTACACCAAATTCATTGATAGCTAAGGTTATTCAAACTTTTTGTTACTGTACTATATTTTTTGGTGGCGTTTTTGTGTGGCAACCAAATGGTTGACTGTTCATGTACATGAACTGGAAAAGCATAAACATGATTCATGATGAGAGAAAAATTAGTTAAGAGTGTAATCATTACAGTATTTATATTAATTTTGTTAAATTTTTGTTTCTTCTTTGTGTAGAACTACCAGCAGAAGAGGGCAAGTCCCTCCTTGAGTTGATCCTGGAGCAGTTTGATGATCTACTTGTTAAAATTTTGTTAATGGCTGCAATCATATCATTTGTAAGTATTGTATTCATTTAGTACTTAGTGTATTTTCTTAGTGTTATCAAGGCGGTGAATTTTATCATATACATACATACATTAGAAACCCAATTAATGCGTGGGTACTGTCCTGGAAATCATTGCTGTAACAGAAGTAGTGTTAACTGAAGAAAATAGGGCTACATTTCTGAGACCTCCAAAAATACCAACTTAGTTTTCTTAAATTTCGTAAATCATCAGACATAATAGTTTGTCTTGCTGTACATTAAATAACAAAAAAAGGCACAATACCGTGACTGGAATGATACACAAATAACCCACACATAGAAGAGAGGAGCTTACGGCGACGTTTCGGTCTGACTTGGACCATTTACAAAGTCACACTAACCAGAAGTGGAGGAGGATGGCTATATATAGGCAGGAAGAGGTGGTGGTGGTGGTAGTAGTGGTGGTAGTAGTAGTGGTGGTAGTGGGGAATTAAAGAGGAGGAGCCAGTCAAATACAAAGAAAGGGGAGCACTGCAAGGGAGCTAGGTGCCCACAGAGGGAGAGCAAGTGCACAGAGGTGGGGGGAAGGGGAAGTGAAGAAATAAATAATGAAGGAACAGAAACACGCAACAGAAGAAAGACAAAAAAAGAAAGAGGAAAGGGGAAAAGAGAGAAGAAGAAAAATAAGGAATCAGGTTAAGTCATGGATGTTCTGAAGTTTGGAGCATTTTACAATGTAGTGGGAGAGGAAGGCATCTACAGAGATGAAGCCAGGACTAAGATTCATACAAGGAAAGCTGTGTATTAGAGAGGATTCAACTAGACGGCGACTGTTAGAGTTGGAAGTAGGGAAGACAGTTTTAGCGGAAGACCAGTCAATAGGATGGCTGTGATCTCTGACGTGACAGAACAGAGCATTGTTAGTGTCGGCAAGCCTAACACTATTTTTGTACTCCCTAAGTCTGTCAGAAAGAGATTGGCCAGTTTCTCCAAAGTATTGAAGAGAACAGGAGGAGCAAGAAATAGAGTAGACACCAGGAGCATCTGTAGAGGGAGGAGAGGTATGAACGAGATTAGTGCGAAGAGTGTTAGTCTTTGTACTACTACTACTACTACTACTACTACTACTACTACTACTACTACTACTACTACTACTACTACTACTACTACTACTACTACTACTACTACTACTACTACTACTACTACTACTACTACTACTACTACTACTACTACTACTACTACTACTACTACTACTACTACTACTACTACTACTACTACTACTACTACTACTACTACTACTACTACTACTACTACTACTACTACTACTACTACTACTACTACTACTACTACTACTACTACTACTACTACTACTACTACTACTACTACTACTACTACTACTACTACTACTACTACTACTACTACTACTACTACTACTACTACTACTACTACTACTACTACTACTACTACTACTACTACTACTACTACTACTACTACTACTACTACCACTACTACTACTACTACTACTACTACTACTACTACTACTACTACTACTACTACTACTACTACTACTACTACTACTACTACTACTACTACTACTACTACTACTACTACTACTACTACTACTACTACTACTACTACTACAGCCAGCAGTAACATCCTGGTTGATCAGGCTCTGATCCACCAGGAGGTCTGGTCACAGAACGGGCCGTGGGGGCGTTGACCCCCAGAACTCTCTCCAAGTAAACTACTACTACCACTACCTCATCCTGCTCCACTTCTGGTTAGTGTGACTTTGTAAGTGGTCCAAGTCGGACCGAAACGTCGTTGTAAGCTCCTCTCTTCTATGTGCGGGTTATTTGTGTATTGCTGCACATTGTAATTGTCATTGCTGGGTTATCTGGAAATGTGTGGAGAGGTTATATACTGAAGCTAGAAGATGAGTTAAGAAGGCAGAGATGCAGTATAATGTGATCCTTTACTGTACATCCAACTAGGCCTAGTTGGATGTACAGTAGTTAGGTTTATAATAAAATACTGGCCTACTAGCAAGTTTTAGGTCAGTCCTCTTCCCTCCTGAACCATGCTTGAACTGGCATGTTTTCATGTCCCTTCCTTGGTATGCTCTAGGTTGTGTGGGAGTGTGTAGTTCTCAGGGGAGGGGGGGTGTTATGGGCAATGGAAACAACAGTAGCAGCCTGGTTGGACAGACCCTGATTCATGGCAAGGCCTGGTCACAGACCGGGCTGCAGGAGTGTTGACCCCTGAAACAGGTATACCATTCCTACTAATATACAACTGTTTTACTATACCTTTGTTTTCCTAAAAAAACAGGGAGCACTACAACAGGTCTATTGGCCCATGTTGGGCAGGTCCTTCTCAAACCTGACTGTATTTTTGTCCAACCTCACACTTTCTAAATAAAGGACTGCACTAAGCCTACTAGCCCATGCTAATACAGGTCCTACTCTATTACTAAACCATTGCTTTGCTTCCGGGAAGAGGGCCCTGCAGCAAACCTACTGACTCGTGCTATGCAGATCCTTCTCTTACCCATTCAAACATCTCTATTGCTAAACCAATGATTTTTGTAAATAAGAACAAGGGAGTAGTACAATACAGAACATAAGTATTTTTAACGTTTTCATCCTTTCATTATAACATTTTTTTTTACGTGAGCCATTTTGTTGCTGATCATCAGACTTATTCACATTTTTAGGCATAGACACTGTACCACCATTACATATTACAATTTTGCCTTGATGTATATTATAATCCCTATTTTCAGCATTTTCTTATGTATATAACAGTATCTGAAGATTGAAGTTTGAGTGCCAGTAAAGTATGCAAATTTTCTCATTGATACTGCATAAGAGTTTTCAGTGTTACTTTTGTCAGTAATGATAAAAGGTGAGAAGATATTCCTAAAACCAAGTTTAAAAGAAAGTTCTGCCAGGTAGTATACACATGTACACTATTAAATTCCACATGCAGTAAATAGATATTCTGATTTAGCTTTTTTTCTTCTCTTGCAGGTGTTAGCTTGCTTTGAAGAAGGCGAAGAAACCGTTACTGCATTTGTTGAACCCTTTGTTATTCTTCTCATCCTTATTGCTAATGCTATAGTTGGTGTATGGCAGGTGGGTATCTTTGTATTTCTCGTATCTCTAAAAGTATGTCTTGCTGTGGCAAGCATTACTGGCAATAGAAAATATGTTACAGTTGACATATAAATGAATGTTTTAAAATGTAATTTCTCTACCATCTTTGTTTGCAAAGAAAATTTGGTTGCATTCATATATACTATCTGTAAGTAAACTGTGTATTGTATAGAGATATTGAAATGTAGTGTTGCATAAGTTTTAACTTATGGAATGAACAAAGTTGCCAGAGGATCCAAAATGGGGACTGTATTAGAGTATAAGAAGGCTGATGCATTTGTGTGTGTCAAGAAGGGTATTTGATAACGGTGATGAAGAGTTTAGTGGCATTTGACATGTCATGTCTGAAATCTCTGTGATGTGGCATACAGAGAATAAGGAATGAAAAAGTTAGGCGTGGTGGTTTGGAAGGTACAGTATAATGTAGTATACACAGTGAGCAGAAGATGAGCTCTTTAGGTGATTTGGTTATTACAGTAAATAGAGCAAGATGGGTTAAGAGGGGTGTATAAATATGCTATAGGAGTTAACAAAGAAGGAGAGTATGAAAGGTATTGAGAGATAGGGATCAAAGCATCCAGTAATCATGTGCTATCTGAAATTTGATATTCTGTTGAAGTCAAAACTTGGTAACATCTGTGAATAGAGGCAACCAGTTAGCTAGACTGGAGTTTTGAAGGTGAAAATTACAGTGCCTGTGCTTTTCATGTCATGTTGGGAAGTTGAGTTTTGTGTCAAGCCTGGCCTTAAATATCTGCTCCTTTAGAAAGCTCTGAGGTACAGTAGTAAGGGATGGAGAATTAGTTTTCTTCTTTGGTTGGAAATGTTTGATGCATTAAAAACTTAAAAAAAAAAAAAATATTTTTTCACTTCAGGAACGCAATGCAGAGTCTGCCATCGAGGCCTTAAAGGAGTACGAACCAGAGATGGGAAAGGTGATACGTGCCGGCAAACTTGGTGTACAGAAGATACGTGCAAGGGAGATAGTGCCAGGAGATATTATTGAAGTATCTGGTGGGTTATTTTTTGCTTATCTTTGTAAACACTTTAAAAATTGTAAAAATGTTCTGGAATTTTGATGTTAAATATTTGACTAGCAGCACTGATATAAACAGTTATGTGAATATGAATTTGGGTTTTAACCCTTTGACTGTCGCAAGCCCCTTTCTGAAACTGTCATTCTATGTCAAAAAATTTTTTGAAAGAAAAAAAAAATTTCCTTTGAAATGATAGAGAATCTTTTCCCGATGGTAATGACACCAAAAGTACGAAATTTGATTGAAAACTTACGGAATTGCGCTCCCGCGAAGTTAGCAATCTTGGCGATACATACACATTGGCGATTTTGCCGACTTTGAGCCCTATTTTCGACCAATTCCATTGTTCTAGTCGACCAAACTCGTAGCTATTTCTTTAGAACTCCATTTTTTCTATCAAGTGAGTACAAGAAACTACCCATTTACTGATTTCAATTACCCAATAAAGTGGTCAGAAATTGGCAATTTGGCCAATTTCACACAAATTAAAATAGATGCCAATTTCATAATAGGGTCCAGAATAAACAATGCAGACATTCTTGGCACTAAAATAACATATCCTCTGTTCATTAGTCACGTCTCTAGGCCCCTCTTATATTACTCTTGCTTTCTATTTTGACTTTTTATTCAAACAAAAAAATAGAAGATTTACTGTTATGCAGACTACTGCATTATTGTAAAAATGGTATAATATCAGTGCACTAGTGAAAGAATATTAGACGCCCCAGTTGATGTGTATTGGATATGTGGTGTGATTTGCTTACTCTTGAACATTGGTAAAAATCAGACATTTCCGCTACATTGAGCTCAATTTCAAGGTTGTTTTCATCGTGAAACTAATCAAAATCATCTCTAGTTCTGTATTATGTTTTCCATTCTATTAAATGAGACCAAGAAAATGAGAATACAACCATAAATACTATTTGAAAATACACTTCAAAGTCGGCGTTGTAATCCAAAAACACGGTCAGTTTTTTTTCTCATTATGCACTGTGTGCTGGAGGATTTTTTTTATGCAGTTCACACTGACCACACAGACCCATTCTCTCACATGTGGGCCTACCAGCTTTCTCCTGCTTGATTTGATGCCACTAGAATTATTGAGTATATATATGTCTGAAACACTGGCTCGTAAGTCGTATATATGCAGCTGAAACAGTCATAGGGTTAAACATTGAAGGAAGGAAGAGGCTGGAGGCAGGGGCAGTGTGAATATTATATAGAGAGCTCAAAACTTGGAGGTTAGGTGTGGAGTTGGAGTTACCAAAAACTATAGTTCAGGAGACTGAAGAAGGTTTATCAAGGTGGTTTGGGCACTTAGAAATGATGAAGCAAAAATAGGTTGACTAGGGGGCTATATAAATCTGGGGTGGTAGAAAAGAGGGGTGTAGGGATCATCCCAAGAAGGAATGGATGGAGGAGTAAAGGAGACTTTGAGTGCTAGGGATTTGAACATCTAGCAGGCTTGTGTGAACATGTTAGATTGGAGTATTGTTGGGTTATGAGAAAGCTAACATGAAGGGATTTGTGGAAACTGAGTCCTGGAGGTGGGAATATAGTGCCTGCACTCTTTGGAGGGCCATTTAAACTGTGATGTCATCATGCTTAGGGCAAGGCAGTGAATCAGTGACAGTATACAAACATTGCCATTTTTATATTACAGTTGGTGACAAGATTCCTGCTGATATGCGATTGATTAAGATATATTCCACTACCTTACGTATTGATCAGTCCATCTTGACTGGAGAGTCCGTGTCTGTCCTTAAACATACTGATATTGTTCCTGATACTAAGGCAGTCAACCAGGTGAGTTTTTGTAATTTCTTGCCTTATAGTAGTGAAAAATGTAATGATATTTTTATATTACAAAAAATTATTGTTAATTCACTGCATATACAGATGAAAGGAATCACTGTCTGATGATTCTGGAAGATGGTTATTGAGTGGATCACTAATTATTATCTATGATCTAGTAGGGATGTTGAGTGCAATATATATATTTTTAATGAAATTTCCAAATAAGAATGAATTAGAAATGATAAGCTTTTAAAAGTGTTGGAGTAAGCCAGAATTATGTAGGAGCTCTACACAATTCTAACTTACTGAGACAAGTTTGGGCATATTGTTGATGAAGTCAAACTGGCTAAGGAGACATTGTCCTTGATGGCAGGTTTTCCTGTTAATATAATTTTGACAGAAACCAAAAAAATAGGAAATGAGCTACAATATCTTACAGTAGATAAAAGTTTGGTGATATACCTAAAATTCTTTTACTCGTACAATAGTTACAGTAAACCATTGTATCTTATATTTTTCAGTCATGTCTTTCTGAGCAGTTAATATTCATGACAATAGTGATCTCAAATGACTTGTTTATTTAGTGTGAATGCCTAAAAGTTATTTCTTTCAGGACAAGAAGAATATTCTTTTTTCTGGTACCAATGTTGCAGCGGGCAAGGCTCTAGGGATTGTTATTGGTACAGGACTTGGAACTGCCATAGGTAAGAATGGATACTGTGTCATCTAAAAATTTTCCACAAAACTTAGATAAATGTGGCTATAAATGAAGCATGAGGTTTTTCCTTCCACAGTAAAGGAAATGTTAGAATGTGATAGGTCATAATAATTTTTATTATTGCTTTTATTGTTGTTATTTTAAAAAACATTGGCCTGCTCCCACCTATGTAAGGCGATCCCGAAAAGGGGAAACACGTTCACTGTTGTTCATTCATTACTGTCTTGTCAGAAGCATGCTGACATGACAATTTAGAAGACTTTCCGACTGCAACATCTCCACCCCACCTTTAGAGGGCAGGTGGCACTATACTTCCCCACTCCAGGACTCACTATTTTTTATAGTCATCCTACCTTGGTGAGAAATAGCTGATGAGGATGTTGCAGTTTGGAAGGTCATTTGAATTGTGATGTCTGGTCTCTTCTGGCAAGACATCTACTGAATGAATGATGGTAAATGCTTCCTTATTTTTATGGTTGCCATACCTTGGTGGAAGATGATAGGTATGTTAATTGTACTATCAATATCTATAAAATTTCATAGTTTGTGTTTGTTACAGGTAAAATTCGTACTCAGATGGCAGAGACTGAGGATATCAAGACTCCTTTACAACAAAAGCTTGATGAGTTTGGTGAGCAGTTATCCAAAGTTATATCTGTCATCTGTGTTGCTGTCTGGGCTATCAACATTGGACATTTCAATGATCCTGTTCATGGTGGATCATGGATCAAGGGTGCTATTTATTACTTCAAGATTGCTGTGGCCCTGGCTGTTGCTGCCATTCCTGAAGGTCTCCCTGCTGTCATTACTACTTGTTTGGCTCTGGGTACTCGCCGTATGGCCAAGAAGAATGCCATTGTCAGATCTCTTCCCTCTGTTGAAACTCTAGGATGTACTTCTATCATCTGCTCAGATAAGACTGGTACACTCACCACCAACCAGATGTCTGTCTCTCGTATGTTCATTGTGGATAAAGTTGTTGGAAATGACTGTTCACTACTTGAATTTGAAATTAGTGGCTCTACTTATGAGCCTAATGGAGACTTATACCTGAATGGTGCTCGGGTAAGAGGCTCTGATTTTGTAGGGTTGGAGGAACTAGCTACTATATCCTGTATGTGCAATGACTCTTCTGTTGATTTCAATGAATTCAAGAATGTGTTTGAAAAAGTTGGTGAAGCAACTGAGACTGCCCTAATAGTTTTGTCAGAAAAGATCAATCCCTACTCCTTGTCTAAATTTGGTGTTGATCGCCGCTCAGCTGCTCTCATATGTAAGCATGATATGGAATCAAAATGGAAAAAAGAATTTACTCTAGAATTTTCAAGAGATCGCAAATCTATGTCATCCTACTGTGTTCCTACCAAGCCTACTCGCCTTGGAACAGGACCCAAAATGTTCTGCAAAGGAGCTCCTGAGGGAATACTTGATCGCTGTACCCATGTACGAGTTGGTAGTCAGAAATTCCCTCTTTCTGCTGGAGTAAAAGAGAAGATTTTAGCAGTCACCCGTGGTTATGGAGGAGGACGTGATACACTCCGCTGTTTAGCTCTAGCCACAATTGATAGTCCATTACCCTTTCATCAATTGGATCTTTCTGATTCCAGCAAGTTCCATGCTTACGAAGTTGATATGACCTTTGTTGGTGTGGTAGGCATGCTTGATCCACCTCGTAAAGAAGTTAGAGATGCTATTCGACGATGCCGTGCTGCTGGTATTCGTGTCATTGTTATTACAGGAGATAACAAAGCTACTGCTGAAGCTATTTGCCGCAGAATAGGAGTTTTTGGTGATAATGAGAATTTGACTGGTCTTTCATACTCTGGCCGGGAATTTGATGATCTCAGTATTGCACAGCAGAGAGCAGCCTGCATGAGAGCTAGACTTTTCTCTCGTGTGGAGCCCTTCCACAAGTCAAAGATTGTTGAATATCTTCAAGGAGAGAATGAGATCTCAGCTATGACTGGTGATGGTGTGAATGATGCTCCAGCTCTGAAGAAAGCTGAAATTGGCATTGCTATGGGTTCTGGAACAGCTGTGGCCAAGTCTGCCTCTGATATGGTACTTGCTGATGACAACTTTTCTACCATTGTGGCTGCAGTTGAAGAGGGCCGTGCAATTTACAACAACATGAAACAGTTCATCCGCTACCTGATCTCTTCTAACATAGGTGAAGTGGTATCTATCTTTTTAACTGCTGCTCTTGGCCTTCCAGAGGCTCTTATTCCTGTCCAACTCCTATGGGTCAACCTGGTGACTGATGGTCCTCCTGCTACTGCCCTAGGCTTCAACCCTCCAGATTTAGACATTATGGATAGACCTCCACGTAAGGGCGATGAGTCCCTTATATCTGGTTGGCTTTTCTTCAGGTATATGGCTATAGGTTTCTATGTAGGTTTTGCCACTGTTTTTGCTGCATCGTGGTGGTTTATGTATGACCCTACCGGACCTCAAATCACGTATTATCAGATGTCCCACCACCTTTCATGCTTAAGTGATCCAGAAAACTTTGAAGGATTGGACTGCAGCATATTTGGTCATCCAGCTCCTATGACGATGGCCCTGTCTGTACTGGTCACCATTGAGATGTTGAATGCTCTTAACAGGTAAACTGTTTTTATTTTTTAAATTGTTGCACATAATTGTTACTTGTACATTATTGTTATATAATTGTTACTTGTTATGAAAAAGAGGATAAATAAGTATACAACATATGATATAGCATGTAATGAAAGTAGTTTGTTAGATTATGTATTGGTGGATAAAAGGTTGATTGGTAGGCTTCAGAATGTACATGTTTATAGAGGGGCAACTGATATATTGGATCATTATTTAGCTGTAGCTACAGTTAGAGTAAGTGGTAGATGGGACAAAAGAAAAATGGCAACAAGAAGTAAGAGAGAGGTTAAAGTGTATAAACTAAGGGAGGAGGAAGCTAGGGTGAGATATAAGCAACCATTGGCAGGAAGGTGGGCTAGTGCAAGTATGAGTAGTGAGGAAGGGGGGGTTGAAGAGGGTTGGAATAGTTTTAAAAATGAAGTATTAGAATGTGGGGCAGAAGTTTGTGGCTATTTGAGGGTGGGTGCAGGGGGAAAGAGGAGTGATTGGTGGAATGATGAAGTAAAGGGTATGATAAAAGAGAGAAAGGTAGCTTATGAGAAGTTTTTACAAAACAGAAGTGTTATAAGAAGAGCAGAGTATATGAGAGTAAAAGAAAGGTGAAGATAGTGGTGAAAGTGCAAAAGGAGAACAGTTGATGAAGTGGAAGTGGCACTGTCAAGAAATTTTGATGAAAATAAGAAAAGGAACAAATGGATTTGTCAGTTAAAAACAGAGCAGGGGAGTTAGTAGATGGGGAGATGGAGGTATTGGGTAGATGGTGGGAATATTTTGAGGAACTTTTAAATGTCAATAAAGAATGGGAGGCAGTAATTTCATGCACTGGTCAGGGAGGTATAACATCTTTTAGGAATGAAGAAAAGCAGGATGTGAGTGTGGGGGAGGTGAAAGGGGGTAAAGCAGCTGGAGCTGAGGGGATCATGACAGAAATGTTAAAATCTGGGGGAGATATAGTGTTGGAGTGGTTAGTATTTTTCTTTAATAAATGTATGAAAGAGGGGAAGGTACCTAGGGATTGGCAGAGAGCATGTATAGTTCCTTTATATAAAGGGAAGGGGGACAAAAGAGATTGCAAAAATTATAGGGGAATATTTTTACTGAGTATACCAGGAAAAGTGTAGGGTTATTATTGAAAGAATTGGAGGTAAGACGGAGAGTAGGATTTTGGATGAGCAAGGAGGCTTTAGAGTGGGTAGGGCATATGTAGATCAAGTGTTTACATTGTAGCATATATGTGAACAGTATTTAGATAAAAGTAGGTCTTAGACAGGGATGTGTAATGTCACCATGGTTGTTTAACCCTTAAACGGTCCAAACAGATCGACGTTCAAATTTGTAGTACTACAAAAGTAGATCTACTTTTTCTTACATATTTTCAAATATATAAAAAAAAAATGTAGATAAAAGTTTTTTACACGTTTTCAAATGTAAAACAAAAAAGAAGATTACATTTTTTTTACATTCAGATGTTGAAAAAACGTATATATACGTTTGGGCCATTTAACCCTTACATGGTCCAAACGTATATATACGTTTTTTCAACATCTGAAAGTATGTAAAAATATGTAGATCTTTTTTTTTTTGTTTTACATTTGAAAATGTGTAAAAAAAAATTTATCTACATTTTTTTTGTTATATTTGAAAATATGCAAAAAAAAAGTAGATCTACTTTTGTAGCACTACAAATTTGAACGTCGATCTGTTTGGACCGTTTAAGGGTTAAGGGTTAATATATTTATAGATGGAGTTGTAAAAGAAGTAAATGCTAAGGTGTTGGGGAGAGTGGTGAGATTAAATTATTGGGAATAAAATACAAAATGGGAGTTGACACAGTTACTTTCTGCTATGATACTGTGCTTATGGGAGATTCTAAAGAAAAGTTGCAAAGGTTAGTTGACGAGTTTGGGAGAGTGTGTAAAGGTAGAAAGTTGAAAATGAGCATAGATAAGAGTAAGGTGATGAGGGTATCAGATATTTAGATAAAGAAAAATTGGATATCACATTGGAGAGGAGGAGTATGGAAGAAGTGAATGTTTTCAGATATTTGGGAGTTGACGTGTCAGCGGAAGAGTTTATGAAGGATGAGGTTAACCATAGACTTGATGAGTGAAAAAAGGTGAATGGTGCATTGAGGTATGTGTGGAGACAAAAAAACATTATCTATGGAGGCAAAGAAGGGAATGTATAAAAGTATAGTGGTACCAACTCTCTTATATGGGTGTGAAGCTTGGGTTGTAAATACTGCAGTGAGGAAGCAGTTGGAGGCAGTGAAGATGTACTGCCTAAGGGCAAAGTGTGGTGTAAATATTATGCAGAAAATTTGGAGTGTGGAAATTAGGAGGTGTGGAGTTAATAAAAGTATTAGTCAAGAGGGCTGAAGAGGGTTTGTTGAGGTGGTTTGGTCATTTAGAGAGAATGAATCAAAGTAGAATGACATGGAGAGCATATAAATTTGTAGAGGAAGGAAGGCGGGTTAGGGGTCATCCTCAAAAAGGTTGGAGGGAGGGGGTAAAGGAGGTTTTGTGGGTGAGGGGCTTGGACTTCCAGCAAGCATGTGTGAGCGTGTTAGATAGGAGTGAATGGAGACAAATGGTTTTTGGGACCTGACAAGCTGTTGGAGTGTGAGCAGGGTAATATTTAGTGAAGGGATTCAGGGAAAGCGGATATTTTTATATAGCCAGACTTGAGTACTGGAAATGGGAAGTACAATGCCTGCACTTTAAAGGAGGGGTTTGGGATAGTGGCAGTTTGGAGGGATATGTTATATATCTTTATACACCTACCATCCGAATTACGACCTGCTCGACATACAACGACTCGACTTATGACCGTGTTTTTTATGCCAAATTTCTGGGAAATAAACAAGTGTTTGTGTTGTACACAGTGTTTATCCTAAACCTTACAGCATAAAATACAGTACTAACAACATAAAAAGTAAAGTAAAACATGAAATACTAAAATAAAACAATAAAATAAAGTCATTACAAAAATGTGATGTTGATATTCAGTAGTAAAGTTCGACTTACGTCCATTTCAACTTACGACCGGTTTCTTGGAACCGAACTCGGTCGTAAGTCGGATGGTAGGTGTATATGCTTCTAAATTGTTGTATCTGGGCACCTCTGCAAAAACAGTGATGATGTATGAGTGAGGTGAAAGTGTTGAATGATGATGAAAATATTTTCTTTTTGGGTCACCCTGCCTTGGTGGGAGATGGCCGACTTGTTGAAAAAAAAAATTGTTACTTAAAAATTAAGTAATGATTACAGAAGTAGTATTGAATTTTTACCCCTTAACTGTCCATACGTAGATCTATGTTCTCTTGCCTAACGCTCCAAATATTTTGAAAAAAAAAAAAATTGAAATGAAGAGGACTTTTTTTTACATTAAGTAATGTTAAAAAAACATTTTAGAGTCAGTAATTACAGAGATATAAGGCTGCAAAGTCAGCACCTGTCGCTCATCTGATGCCAACATGAAGCACTGCCACTGGCAGATGTGTTGCCAATATACCTTTTTTCTCATTTTTTCTTTAATTCGTATAATTTTTGTTCTGATAATGACAATTTGTAGTAGTATTTGTGATTTCATAGTTAATCTTTGTTCTGACACTAATATTAGGTACTGAAATAGTACTCAAGTAGTCATAAACACCTGGTGGATGAATTTGGTAGGGTATGCAAAAGAAGAAAATTGAAAGTGAATACAGGAAAGAGTAAAGTCATGAGGATAACAAAAAGATTAGGTGATGAAAGATTGGATATCAGATTGGAGGGAGAGAGTATGGAGGAGGTGAATTTTTTTTTTTTTTTTTATTATCACACCGGCCGATTCCCACCAAGGCAGGGTGGCCCGAAAAAGAAAAACTTTCACCATCATTCACTCCATCACTGTCTTGCCAGAAGGGTGCTTTACACTACAGTTTTTAAACTGCAACATTAACACCCATCCTTCAGAGTGCAGGCACTGTACTTCCCATCTCCAGGACTCAAGTCCGGCCTGCCGGTTTCCCTGAATCCCTTCATAAATGTTACTTTGCTCACACTCCAACAGCACGTCAAGTATTAAAAACCATTTGTCTCCATTCACTCCTATCAAACACGCTCACGCATGCCTGCTGGAAGTCCAAGCCCCTCGCACACAAAACCTCCTTTACCCCCTCCCTCCAACCCTTCCTAGGCCGACCCCTACCCCGCCTTCCTTCCACTACAGACTGATACACTCTTGAAGTCATTCTGTTTCGCTCCATTCTCTCTACATGTCCGAACCACCTCAACAACCCTTCCTCAGCCCTCTGGACAACAGTTTTGGTAATCCCGCACCTCCTCCTAACTTCCAAACTACGAATTCTCTGCATTATATTCACACCACACATTGCCCTCAGACATGACATCTCCACTGCCTCCAGCCTTCTCCTCGCTGCAACATTCATCACCCACGCTTCACACCCATATAAGAGCGTTGGTAAAACTATACTCTCATACATTCCCCTCTTTGCCTCCAAGGACAAAGTTCTTTGTCTCCACAGACTCCTAAGTGCACCACTCACTCTTTTTCCCTCATCAATTCTATGATTCACCTCATCTTTCATAGACCCATCCGCTGACACGTCCACTCCCAAATATCTGAATACGTTCACCTCCTCCATACTCTCTCCCTCCAATCTGATATTCAATCTTTCATCACCTAATCTTTTTGTTATCCTCATAACCTTACTCTTTCCTGTATTCACCTTTAATTTTCTTCTTTTGCACACCCTACCAAATTCATCCACCAATCTCTGCAACTTCTCTTCAGAATCTCCCAAGAGCACAGTGTCATCAGCAAAGAGCAGCTGTGACAACTCCCACTTTGTGTGTGATTCTTTATCTTTTAACTCCACGCCTCTTGCCAAGACCCTCGCATTTACTTCTCTTACAACCCCATCTATAAATATATTAAACAACCACGGTGACATCACACATCCTTGTCTAAGGCCTACTTTTACTGGGAAAAAATTTCCCTCTTTCCTACATACTCTAACTTGAGCCTCACTATCCTCGTAAAAACTCTTCACTGCTTTCAGTAACCTACCTCCTACACCATACACTTGCAACATCTGCCACATTGCCCCCCTATCCACCCTGTCATACGCCTTTTCCAAATCCATAAATGCCACAAAGACCTCTTTAGCCTTATCTAAATACTGTTCACTTATATGTTTCACTGTAAACACCTGGTCCACACACCCCCTACCTTTCCTAAAGCCTCCTTGTTCATCTGCTATCCTATTCTCCGTCTTACTCTTAATTCTTTCAATTATAACTCTACCATACACTTTACCAGGTACACTCAACAGACTTATCCCCCTATAATTTTTGCACTCTCTTTTATCCCCTTTGCCTTTATACAAAGGAACTATGCATGCTCTCTGCCAATCCCTAGGTACCTTACCCTCTTCCATACATTTATTAAATAATTGCACCAACCACTCCAAAACTATATCCCCACCTGCTTTTAACATTTCTATCTTTATCCCATCAATCCCGGCTGCCTTACCCCCTTTCATTTTACCTACTGCCTCACGAACTTCCCCCACACTCACAACTGGCTCTTCCTCACTCCTACAAGATGTTATTCCTCCTTGCCCTATACACGAAATCACAGCTTCCCTATCTTCATCAACATTTAACAATTCCTCAAAATATTCCTTCCATCTTCCCAATACCTCTAACTCTCCATTTAATAACTCTCCTCTCCTATTTTTAACTGACAAATCCATTTGTTCTCTAGGCTTTCTTAACTTGTTAATCTCACTCCAAAACTTTTTCTTATTTTCAACAAAATTTGTTGATAACATCTCACCCACTCTCTCATTTGCTCTCTTTTTACATTGCTTCACCACTCTCTTAACTTCTCTCTTTTTCTCCATATACTCTTCCCTCCTTGCATCACTTCTACTTTGTAAAAACTTCTCATATGCTAACTTTTTCTCCCTTACTACTCTCTTTACATCATCATTCCACCAATCGCTCCTCTTCCCTCCTGCACCCACTTTCCTGTAACCACAAACTTCTGCTGAACACTCTAACACTACATTTTTAAACCTACCCCATACCTCTTCGACCCCATTGCCTATGCTCTCATTAGCCCATCTATCCTCCAATAGCTGTTTATATCTTACCCTAACTGCCTCCTCTTTTAGTTTATAAACCTTTACCTCTCTCTTCCCTGATGCTTCTATTCTCCTTGTATCCCATCTACCTTTTACTCTCAGTGTAGCTACAACTAGAAAGTGATCTGATATATCTGTGGCCCCTCTATAAACATGTACATCCTGAAGTCTACTCAACAGTCTTTTATCTACCAATACATAATCCAACAAACTACTGTCATTTCGCCCTACATCATATCGTGTATACTTATTTATCCTCTTTTTCTTAAAATATGTATTACCTATAACTAAACCCCTTTCTATACAAAGTTCAATCAAAGAGCTCCCATTATCATTTACACCTGGCACCCCAAACTTACCTACCACACCCTCTCTAAAAGTTTCTCCTACTTTAGCATTCAAGTCCCCTACCACAATTACTCTCTCACTTGGTTCAAAGGCTCCTATACATTCACTTAACATCTCCCAAAATCTCTCTCTCTCCTCTGCATTCCTCTCTTCTCCAGGTGCATACACGCTTATTATGACCCACTTCTCGCATCCAACCTTTACTTTAATCCACATAATTCTTGAATTTACACATTCATATTCTCTTTTCTCCTTCCATAACTGATCATTTAACATTACTGCTACCCCTTCCTTTGCTCTAACTCTCTCAGATACTCCAGATTTAATCCCATTTATTTCCCCCCACTGAAACTCTCCTACCCCCTTCAGCTTTGTTTCGCTTAGGGCCAGGACATCCAACTTCTTTTCATTCATAACATCAGCAATCATCTGTTTCTTGTCATCCGCACTACATCCACGCACATTTAAGCAACCCAGTTTTATAAAGTTTTTCTTCTTCTCTTTTTTAGTAATTGTATACAGGAGAAGGGGTTACTAGCCCATTGCTCCCGGCATTTTAGTCGCCTCATACGACACGCATGGCTTACGGAGGAAAGATTCTTTTCCACTTCCCCATGGACAATAGAAGAAATAAAAAGAACAAGAGCTATTTAGAAAAAGGAGAAAAACCTAGATGTATGTATATATATATATGCATGTGCGTGTCTATGAAGTGTGACCAAAGTGTAAGTAGGAGTAGCAAGATATCCCTGTTATCTTAGCGTGTTTATGAGACAGAAAAAGAAACCAGCAATCCTACCATCATGCAAAACAGTTACAGGTTTTTGTTTCACAGTCATCTGGCAGGACGGTAGTACTTCCCTGGGTGGTTGCTGTCTACCAACCTACTACCTATAGGAGGTGAATGTATTCAGATATTTGGGAGTGGACGTGTCAGCAGATGGGTCTATGAAAGATGAGGTGAATCATAGAATTGATGAGGGGAAAAGGGTGAGTGGTGCACTTAGGAGTCTGTGGAGACAAAGAACTTTGTCCTTGGAGGCAAAGAGGGGAATGTATGAGAGTATAGTTTTACCAATGCTCTTATATGGGTGTGAAGCATGGGTGATGAATGTTGCAGCGAGGAGAAGGCTGGAGGCAGTGGAGATGTCATGTCTGAGGGCAATGTGTGGTGTGAATATAATGCAGAGAATTCGTAGTTTGGAAATTAGGAGGAGGTGCGGGATTACCAAAACTGTTGTCCAGAGGGCTGAGGAAGGGTTGTTGAAGTGGTTCGGACATGTAGAGAGAATGGAGCGAAACAGAATGACTTCAAGAGCGTATCAGTCTGTAGTTGAAGGAAGGCGGGGTAGGGGACGGCCTAGGAAAGGTTGGAGGGAGGGGGTAAAGGAGGTTTTGTGTGCAAGGGGCTTGGACTTCCAGCAGGCATGCATGAGCGTGTTTGATAGTGAATGGAGACAAATGGTTTTTAATACTTGACGTGCTGTTGGAGTGTGAGCAAAGTAACATTTATGAAGGGGTTCAGGGAAACCGGCAGGCCAGACTTGAGTCCTGGAGATGGGAAGTACAGTGCCTGCACTCTGAAGGAGGGGTG
This sequence comes from Cherax quadricarinatus, assembly GCF_038502225.1. Taxonomy (NCBI): domain Eukaryota; kingdom Metazoa; phylum Arthropoda; class Malacostraca; order Decapoda; family Parastacidae; genus Cherax; species Cherax quadricarinatus. Next base: position 13,289,802 of record NC_091356.1, on the reverse strand, counting down.
TTAATGTTGCAGTTTAAAAACTGTAGTGTAAAGCACCCTTCTGGCAAGACAGTGATGGAGTGAATGATGGTGAAAGTTTTTCTTTTTCGGGCCTCCCTGCCTTGGTGGGAATCGGCCAGTGTGATAATAATAAAAAAAAAAATGTCTGTCTGTTTATCTATCTATCTGTCTCAGAGTTGCTCATGAACCAGCTGATATTTCACACAATCACTATCTACAAGCACAGTATAGCACTTTGTCTGGATTTTTTGGGTTATCCTAGGGAATTTACACTATGTATAATTGTAATTATGTATGTGTTCCTGTGAGATAGAGACAGATATAGAGACAGAGATGGACAGAGATAGATACAGACAGACAAACGGAGATAGAGATAGCCAATCAGCCGGCCAGCCAGTCGCCGGCTAGTCAGCTGGCCAGCCAGCATGCCGAAATTACAGTTCCAGAATTGTTTCTTTTTGCTTAGGGCATAGGTTATAGGACTTTCTGGCAAGATGACACTTTTCTTTTAAAAGGGGAGAGTTAATACAGCATGACATCAGTGAATCCTTGGTGTTTGCAGCGCTGTTTGCTCTAGCTGGTGCTTAATTGAACTGGTGCTCCCACAAGGTACTAAGTGGTCCCAGATTTTTTTAATACAGCTCACACCGAGGGGTAAGACCCATTCTAGGCTGACCAGGCATCTTAGGCCAATCGTGCCAAATTTGGAGGAAGGAAAAATATAACGTAGATCTACGTTTGGAGCACTAGTGGTTAGAATGTAGATCTAGATCTACGTTTGGACAGTTAAGGGGTTAAGTACTGTAAACTGTAATATTACACTTATAATCAATTGCTTGTATGTTATAAATCTGAGACTAATACTAAATTTATATCTCATATGGTGAAAGAAACACACTCATACTTCTGATTTGCATACCTCTTATTGACAGGGTTGTAGAATGGGTACAGGTGTGCATGTGTATAAGCTTGCACATGTAAACATTTGCATATGTGAATGTATATATTTGTACTTTTATTTTTTATGGGCCTCTGATAGCCATCATGTACTCAAGTGTGAAAATATTTGATGACATGTTCTATCCAGATTGTCAGTATCCCAAACCTCTTCTTTAAAGTGCAGGGATTGTACTTCCCACCTCCAGGACTGAAGTCTGGCTAACTGGTTTCCCTGAATCCCTTCACAAAATATTACCCTGCTCATACTCCAACAGCAGTTGTCAGGTCCCAAAAACCATTCATTTCCATTCACTCCTCTCTGGCACACACACACGCTTGCTGGAAGTCCAAGCCCCTCACCCACAAAGCCTCCTTTACCCCGTCCCTCCAACCTTTTCAGGGATGATCCCTACCCAGCCTTCCTTTCCTTACAGATTTGTACATTGTCCAAGTCATTCTACTTTGTTCCATTCTCTCTATATGGCCAAACCACCTCAACAGCCCCTCTTCAGCCCTCTGACTAATACTTTTAGTAACTCCACACCTCCTAATTTCCACACTATGAATTCTCTTCATAATATTTACATCACACATTGCCCTTAGACACTACATCTCCACTGTCTACAGCTGTCTCCTTGCTGCAGCATTTACCACTCATGCTTCACACCCATATAAGAGTGTTGGTATCACTAAACTCTCATACATTCCCTTCTTTGCCTCCATGGATAACGTTCTTTGTCTCAACAGATACCTCAATGCACCACTCACTGTTTTTCCTTCAGTTCTCTGGTTAATCTCAACCTTCATAAACCCATCCGATGAAAAGTCAACTCCCAAATATTTGAAAAAATTTGCTTATTCCATACTCCCTCCCTCCAATGTGATATCCAATTTTTCTTTATCTAAATCCTTTAATACCCTCATCACCTTACTGTGATCTGTTTTCACTTTCAACTTTCTACCTTTACACACACTCCCAAACTTGTCCACTAATCTTTTGCAACTTTTCTTTAGAATCTCCCAAAAGCACATTATCATCAGCAAAAAGTAACTGTCAACTCCCATTTTGTATTTGATTCCCCATAATTTAATCCCGCCTTTCTCCCCAACACCCTACCATTTACTTCTTTTACAACCCCATCTATAACTATGTTAAACAACCATGGTGACATTACACATTCCTGTCTAATACCCACTTTTACTATCATAAAAACGCTTTAGAGCATTTAGTAATTTACTACCCATTCCATACACTTGCAACATCTGCCACATTGCTCTCCTATTCACTATCATATACCTTTTCTAAATCCATAAATGCAATGAAGGCTTCCTTACCTATATCTAAATACTGTTCACATATATGCTTCAATGTAAACACCTGATCTACACATCCCCTACCCATTCTAAAGCCTCCTTGCTCATCTGCAATCCTGCTCTCTGTCTTACCTCAAATTCTTTCAATAATAACTATACACTTTACCAGGTATACTCAGTAAACTTATTCCGCTATAATTTTTACAATCTCCTTTGTCCCCCTTCCCTTTATATAATGGAATTATACATGCTCTTTGCCCATCTCTAGGTACCTTCCCCTCTTTCATACATTTATTAAAAAAATACAAATCTCTCCATCACTACAACTCCCCCTGCTTTTAACGTTTTGTATTGATCCTGTCAGTTCCAGTTGCTTTACCCCCCTTTCATTCTGTGATGCCTCACACACCTTCCCCACACTCACATCCTGCTCTTCTTCACTCCTAAAAGATGTTATACTTCTCTGGCCAGTGCATGAAATTACTGCCTCCTTTTGTTCATCGGCATTTAAAAGTTCCTCATAATGTTCCCGCCTTCTACCCAATACCTCCAGCTCCCCATCTACCAACTCCCCTACTCTGTTTTTAACTGACAAATCCAATCGTTCCCTAGGCTTTCTGAACTTGTTTATCTCACTCCAATTTTTTTTCTTATTCTCAGCAAAATTTCTTGACAGTTCATCTCCCACTCTATCATTTACCTTTGAAGAGTTTTGAGAGTTTATCTACTCTCTGAGCCCGGTCATGGGCCAGGCTCTCCTTTTGTGCACTCTCACCACTCTTCACCTTTCTTTTACTCTCCATATACTCCAACTTTCTTATATCACTTCTGCTTTGTAAAAACCTCTCATAAGCTACCTTTTTCTCTTTTATTGCACCTTTTACCTCATCATTCCACCAATCACTCCACTTTCCTCCTGCACCCACCCTCCTATAGCCACAAACTTCTGCCCCACATTCTAATACTGCATTTTTAAAACTATTCCAACCCTCTTCAACCCTCCCACTACCCATCTTGCACTAGCCCACCTTTCTGCCAATAGTTGCTTATATCTCACCCTAACTTCCTCCTCCCTTAGTTTATACACGTTCACCTCTCTCTCTTACTGTTGCCATTTTCCTTTTGTCCCATCTATCTCTTTTTATCCACCAATACATAATCTAACAAACTACTTTCATTACGTGCTATATCATATCTTGTATACATATTTATCCTCTTTTTTTATAAAATATGTATTACTTATTACCAAGGCTCCCAATTTTTCATTACCCCTGGCACCCCAAATTTACCTACTACTCCCTCTACAACATTTTTACCCACTGTAGCATTGAGATTCCCAACCACAACCATACACTCACTTGGTTCACCATACACTCACTTGGTTCAAAACTCCCCACACACTCAACATTTCCCAAACTCTCTATCCTCTAAACTTCTCTCTTCTTTAGGTGCATAAACACTTACTATAACCCACTTTTTACATCCAACCCTTTTTTTACTCCACATAATCCTTGAATTTATACATTTATATTCTTTTTTTTTCCTGCCATAATTTATCCTTAAACATTATTGCTACTCCTTCCTTAGCTCTAATTCTGTTAGATACCTCTGACCAAATCTCATTTATTTCTCCCAACCGAAACTCTCCTATCCCCTTCAGCTTTGTTTCACTTACAATCATCTCTTTCTTATCATCACACTACAACTATGCATGTTCAAACATCCCATTTTGATGGTTTTATTTTCTTTTTAGTAGGCTATACGGGAAAGGGGCTACTAGCCCATTTCTCCCGGCATTTTAGTTGACTTTTACATCATGACATACGGAGGAAAGATTCTTATTCCACTTCCCCATGGATATGAAAGGAAAAGTAATAAGAACAAGAACTACAAAGTTAAAATCAAAGAAAACTCAGATGAATGTGTATACTTAAATGTGTATGTATATGCATGTGTAACATGACCTAAGTGTAAGTAGAAGTAGCAAGACGTACCTAAAATCTTACATGTTTATGAGACAGAAAAAAGACACCAGCAATCCTGTCATCATGTAAAACAAATACAGGGTTCCATTTTACACTCGCATGGCAGTACGGTAATACCTCCCTGGGCGGTTGCTTATTACCAACCTACTACTACTAAGCTATTGTATCTGAGCACCTCTACACAGACAATGATTATATATGAGTGATGGTGAAAGTATTGAATGATGATGAAAGTTTTTTCTTTCTTTTTGGGTCACCCTGCCTCGGTGGGAAACGGCCGACACGTTAAAAAAACAGAAAAGGTTCTATCCAGTTGCTTCTCTTTCTGTCCCAGGAAAAAAAAAATAATCCCTTTGGATCCCATGAGGCAAGTAACCAGGCCTGGCAAGACATTTGAGCTAGCCTCCATATGCCTCTGTTAACCTTGCTGGAAATAAGTACCTGAGTATTGGTCAATCATTGAGTTGTTGCCAGGAAAATGGTCAGATACTGCTTCAAATATGTGAGGAATTCACACTCCCTCATAGTGACCTAAGCACTCAATGTTTGGGAGAATTAATAAAGCTGTTCACTTAGAAAATGAATGCTGCAGCAAGACAACACTGACATAAGGAATGGCTGCAAGACATGATAAGTGGTTGAGGCTCTACTCCATATGGAATATATTATTGAGGTTTATTACCAAACTACCTTGCTGTTAGTATTATGCCATTTGGCTATGAGCACTATAGAGCTTTTTTTTTTTTCTCTTCACCTGTTTCCAAAAAAAAAGTTTTTGTTACTATGAACATAGTGTGAGTAATTGTATAAATCTTATTGTGTATTTTTACAGCTTGTCTGAGAACCAGTCGTTACTTGTGATGCCTCCCTGGTATAACCTGTGGTTGCTGGCAGCAATGGCCCTCTCCATGATACTACACTTCTTCATCTTGTACTTTGACATTCTTGCAGTAAGTTTGGATATAATAAAAGGGGTGATATAAGCTATTTATATGTACTGTAGCTTAAAGAACAAAAAGGCACAATACCGTGACCAGAACAATACACAAATTATCCGTGCATAGGAGACTGAAATGTCGTTATAAGTTTGTCTCCTATGTGTGGGTTATTTGTATACCATAGCTAACTAAAAATTAGCCCTTTGATTAATATTTGAATTAATTGTAAAGTATTTATTATTTTGTTACTTTTAAGATATTATTTAATAGGATGCAGATAAGTTAGATATGTAAAAGTAATTTTGTTTACAAAAACTATCCACTTTAAAGGACTGCAATATTTAGCATTCTAAATTAAAGAAATGGAAAAGTTTTACAGAGTTTGAAAATGGAAATAGTAAAGGTGAAGTGCATGAAATGAGTTGCAATTAAAGCATTCTCCTCTTATTTATAATTTGTTGGAGAAGTAGAATAGATGAAATGATAACTAACATGTTAATCTTTGTCTTTTGTACAGGTAGTATTCCAAGTACAGCCGCTTTCTGTAGCACAGTGGATCGCAGTGTTAAAAATATCTTTCCCTGTCATTATAGTTGACGAAACATTCAAGTTCTTTTCTCGTAAGTATGCTGATGGAGAGAATCCACTGTTCTCCTGCCACTGGATTGTACTAGCCTGGGCTCTGTACATCACATACATTAAAATTTATTTCTTTTAACACCAGTCACCTTTAAGTAATTAAATTGCTAAGAAGTATACTCTACAGTTATTGTATGGTATATGAACATCAGATGAACATTATTTTAGCCCTTGATACAAATCTTGCCTGAAGGTAATTAAGGTTATTACTGATGGGCTATAATGAGGTTTTTCTCATTTTAATTGGCAAAATTGTTTCCAGTTGCCAATGCAAGGTACAAGTTTGAAAGGTTTAGTGCGTGTGAAAGGATTGTTGCTGTAGGTCCATAAGTACTCCAGTCGTAAGCATTATCTCCTATAACAAACCTGGTTTTCAAGATGTGTGTTGGACTGAAAACACTTGAGTGCAAGTTAGTCGTGTCTCAAATGATGACTTATAAAATCAGACTTTCAAATGTTGTGGCTTTTTTTTTTTTTTCTATCAGGACAGTAATATAACACCTGAATCTTGGATACTGGCTTATGAAGATGTGAGAAGTATTTGTTGCAGTGTTTGTATATTTTTAAGTGACAATTTTTTTTTTATGATACTGAGGTTATGAATTGTCTTTGATTCCTAACTATCATTACTTCCAGTGAAAAAAACATTTATTATGGTGAGCAGATTTAGAATATAGAAAATGCAATGTATTGGGTTTCCAGTATGTGTATGCAGTAGATTTCATTGATGTATAGATACTTTTATGGATTTAGTATGAACTCTAGCTAGCTCTCCTACTGATGGGACATTCCAAGCAGGCATAATGTGTTATGCAGTGTTGATGTGATGGAGATTTATTATGGTAGTAAACACAAGTCATTAATTATTACAGTAGGCAGTTTCTTCATGAACTTAGTTACCTGACATTTTTTTTGGGGTCTTTAATCAGGCCATCTCATTTTAAATCCAGTGTCTGTCCTTGAATCTGCTTCATTTTATACATTCTAATACATATTGTGCAGATATACTTTAATGATCTGACATTAAATAATTCATGTTTGAGCTCTGAAATATCTAGCATAAATTGTTTGTTTATTTTGAAAGTAACTTAAAACTAGAATAAGCATTTCCCGGGGCTGGAGTTGTCAGCCATACCAGCCATATAAATACTAGGTCTCATAACTATATATTTGATAAACTTAATGGTGTAAATTGATGATATTCATATTTTTGCATGTAGTACTTATAACTTGCTTATTTTTCATTTTAAGATCTCCAGCGCTTACATATTTATTAAATATACTAAGAGGTATATTTTAATATAGGTATAGAAGAGTGATACTTAAATTTAGAAATGAGATTGTCATAAATTTTACATGTTCATTTAACAAGTGTGTATACTAGAACAACTGGATGCTTCAAGAGACTTGAGAGTTTTCTAGTCATGACATAAAAAGAAGATTTGACTTTAGATTTTGATGCTATACTGACTAATGCACATTTAAAGCACAAAATCCTTCCCCAAATAAGAAGTAGGTTGTAATTCTGTTTATTTTTTAGGATTTTACAGATAAATAAGTTTGATTGTCCAGATTTACATCTTATGCTTCTGAGACCATTAATGTATTTGATAGTCTCTCTGTTTAGCAGTTCCTGTGTAATAATGAGGCGAGTTAAAAAATATAGAGATCGTCGATTATCTGGTAATTGGTAGTTTTTGTTCTATCTGGCACCTAGGCAGATGCTGCGAAAAAGAAGTGTGCATAGCAAAGGGACCATTAAAAAATATGATCATCTGGTTTGGGTATAAAGGCAGAATATGTAGAACAAACTTTCAATTGGTCTCTCTTTACCTCAGGGTAAAGAGAGACTCAGCATGCTGCTTATTTTTTTATTGAAAGTGATTTATTACACCAACTTTAACTTTCCTTGTTAGTTCAATTGTTGCATTGTGCCCCTTGGCCTAGACCTCCACACAGCCTTTTGGCACTTCGTGACCTGTACATGTTGAGTGTATTACATGATTAATAATAATAATAATAATAATAATAATAATAATAATAATAATAATAATAATAATAATAATAATAATGGGAGCAAGGGGTTAGTAACCCCTTCTCTTGTATAAATTACTAAATTTTTAGGTCACCCTGCCTTGGTGAGATACATCTGGTTTGTCGACAAAATAATAATAATAATAATAATAATAATAATAATAATAATAATAATAATAATAATAATAAACCCTGAGCAAAAATATAATCCTAATAAAAGCTCATTCTATTATTATTTTTTTTTATTATCACACCGGCCGATTCCCACCAAGGCAGGGTGGCCCGAAAAAGAAAAACTTTCACCATCATTCACTCCATCACTGTCTTGCCAGAAGGGTGCTTTACACTACAGTTTTTAAACTGCAACATTAACACCCCTCCTTCAGAGTGCAGGCACTGTACTTCCCATCTCCAGGACTCAAGTCCGGCCTGCCGGTTTCCCTGAATCCCTTCATAAATGTTACTTTGCTCACACTCCAACAGCACGTCAAGTATTAAAAACCATTTGTCTCCATTCACTCCTATCAAACACGCTCACGCATGCCTGCTGGAAGTCCAAGCCCCTCGCACACAAAACCTCCTTTACCCCCTCCCTCCAACCCTTCCTAGGCCGACCCCTACCCCGCCTTCCTTCCACTACAGACTGATACACTCTTGAAGTCATTCTGTTTCGCTCCATTCTCTCTACATGTCCGAACCACCTCAACAACCCTTCCTCAGCCCTCTGGACAACAGTTTTGGTAATCCCGCACCTCCTCCTAACTTCCAAACTACGAATTCTCTGCATTATATTCACACCACACATTGCCCTCAGACATGACATCTCCACTGCCTCCAGCCTTCTCCTCGCTGCAACATTCATCACCCACGCTTCACACCCATATAAGAGCGTTGGTAAAACTATACTCTCATACATTCCCCTCTTTGCCTCCAAGGACAAAGTTCTTTGTCTCCACAGACTCCTAAGTGCACCACTCACTCTTTTTCCCTCATCAATTCTATGATTCACCTCATCTTTCATAGACCCATCCGCTGACACGTCCACTCCCAAATATCTGAATACGTTCACCTCCTCCATACTCTCTCCCTCCAATCTGATATTCAATCTTTCATCACCTAATCTTTTTGTTATCCTCATAACCTTACTCTTTCCTGTATTCACCTTTAATTTTCTTCTTTTGCACACCCTACCAAATTCATCCACCAATCTCTGCAACTTCTCTTCAGAATCTCCCAAGAGCACAGTGTCATCAGCAAAGAGCAGCTGTGACAACTCCCACTTTGTGTGTGATTCTTTATCTTTTAACTCCACGCCTCTTGCCAAGACCCTCGCATTTACTTCTCTTACAACCCCATCTATAAATATATTAAACAACCACGGTGACATCACACATCCTTGTCTAAGGCCTACTTTTACTGGGAAAAAATTCCCCTCTTTCCTACATACTCTAACTTGAGCCTCACTATCCTCGTAAAAACTCTTCACTGCTTTCAGTAACCTACCTCCTACACCATACACTTGCAACATCTGCCACATTGCCCCCCTATCCACCCTGTCATACGCCTTTTCCAAATCCATAAATGCCACAAAGACCTCTTTAGCCTTATCTAAATACTGTTCACTTATATGTTTCACTGTAAACACCTGGTCCACACACCCCCTACCTTTCCTAAAGCCTCCTTGTTCATCTGCTATCCTATTCTCCGTCTTACTCTTAATTCTTTCAATTATAACTCTACCATACACTTTACCAGGTACACTCAACAGACTTATCCCCCTATAATTTTTGCACTCTCTTTTATCCCCTTTGCCTTTATACAAAGGAACTATGCATGCTCTCTGCCAATCCCTAGGTACCTTACCCTCTTCCATACATTTATTAAATAATTGCACCAACCACTCCAAAACTATATCCCCACCTGCTTTTAACATTTCTATCTTTATCCCATCAATCCCGGCTGCCTTACCCCCTTTCATTTTACCTACTGCCTCACGAACTTCCCCCACACTCACAACTGACTCTTCCTCACTCCTACAAGATGTTATTCCTCCTTGTCCTATACACGAAATCACAGCTTCCCTATCTTCATCAACATTTAACAATTCCTCAAAATATTCCTTCCATCTTCCCAATACCTCTAACTGTCCATTTAATAACTCTCCTCTCCTATTTTTAACTGACAAATCCATTTGTTCTCTAGGCTTTCTTAACTTGTTAATCTCACTCCAAAACTTTTTCTTATTTTCAACAAAATTTGTTGATAACATCTCACCCACTCTCTCATTTGCTCTCTTTTTACATTGCTTCACCACTCTCTTAACTTCTCTCTTCTTCTCATTCTATATACTATTATGTCTTTATACCCATATCCATTGGTATTATACCTCTGCATCCTGATCATCTGGAGTTGTTGAGAATTCAGTGCACCTTTCTTCCAAAGGAACCAGATAATTGTTGGTAATACCTATACAGCATTTGTGTTTCTAGATAAAACAACCTTGAGAATATCTGAATATTTCTGAATTTTGAGGATAAACTAGTAAGATAAGTATAATATTTTTAAGCATTGCCATGAAATGTAACATGTATCTTAAATCCCATGAACAGTAACATGTATTTTAAATCCCATGAAAAGTAATATGTATCTTAAAGCCCATGAAAAGTAATATATCTTAGTCTTGTATAAAACAAATCTACCTTTTCCCTCTTTCTGTTGATCTGACCATCTCTTGTTTTGTATGCAAATATTTGTTTCATAAAGGTTTATTCAGAAAGTGTGGGATATTTGCAGTAGTTAGTCTTGTATAATATTAAGTGAACTATGAAGAAAACTTAAAATTCCAAGTAATAAAATGTTCCACATATACATATTTTCATGCATGTAAGTCATGGTTTTATTTTGCTTTGGGCTCTAGTTTATTTTAAGAGAATTCTGGGGACCAATATAATTTTGACCTTAATCACATTTCTAAGTTGAAAATCTGGTTCACCAAACTGTCTACTTTAAAGATAGGTCCCACAGTCTAGCTGAACTTGTCAAGACTCCACTAAATAAATAGCTCCATTTACTGCTCTTGTAGTTTCTAGTAGTGTTTTAAAAGGCCTCACAAAGTTCATGATGATGTATTATACACATTGCACCTCTACTCTTGATCTGTTTTCACATTTTCCATTACTTATCATTCAATTATTTTGATGCACCCAGAACCAGCCATTACAGAAATTTGCTAGCGAGTATTTATAATATTGTAAACTTGCAAATTTTAGAATTTACTGTTACATAAAAGTACATGTTGGAAAATTTGAAGTTCAGAAGATATTTTTAAATTATACTTATTTAGAAAATATAGTTTTGAAAGTTTAGAACTGGTAATAAGCTTCACTCTGGCTATTTACAAATTTTCTGTTACAGGACAAAACAGTAAAGCCATTTATGTGCTGCTCGTTATTCACTCAATTACAGCCAGACCTGATTAGACCTTTTTTCTTTTGCTGTCATTATGTACTCTATGTGCTGTTTTATTTTTATTATTATCTGCCTGGGTGGGAAACAGCTGACGTATTAAAAAAAAAAATCTGCTTCAGTTGTCTCAAGTCTGGCAAAAAGTTATCATTTAGATATAAACTTTGTACAGTATATACCATTGTCTTGAGAACAACAAAATGGAAATAAGCTTCATAAGGAAATGTTTTTCTAACGAATTTACCCTTTGCTCTCATAGGAAGATTAATGCTAAGATTTGAATGATAATAGTCATCAATTACAATTAAAATCACATACATCTGATGCTCAGTACTTGAGTGTGTTTAGTCTCTCTTGGCCATGCAGGTAGAAGATCAGATACATAGAAATAAACTTATGTCAGGTCAAGTAATTCATTTACAAGTTACAAGTGCTGATAAGATCATTGCTAAATTATTTCTCCCTAAGGCATATTGTGGTTACAATTAAAATCAGGGGTTTGATAGTGACAGGACTGTTTTTAATGGAAGTGTTTTAAATATGAATACGGTATTCATAAAGATAAGGATCATAATTGAAAGCTGCTTTAACTTGAGATGAAATCTATGCTGGTCTGCCATTATTACTTGTAGAGATCTGATAAAAATCTTTTATGGTCCTGGAAACGTGATTTTTTTTTTTTTAGCACTTCGGTTGTCTCCCACCGAGGCAGCATGATCCAAAAAGGAAAGTAACACTTTCACCATCATTCACACATAATCACTCCACTGCCTCCAGCCTCTTCCTTGCAGCAGTATTTACAGTCCATGCTTCACTCATGTATTCCCTCACCCATACATTCCCCCACACTCATACATTCCCACACTCATACATTCCTACGCTCATACATTCCATTCTTTGCCTTTTTGAATAATGTTCTTTGTCTTCACAGATACCTCAAGCGATTGTGTGAATGATGGTGAAAGTGTTTCTTTTTTGGGTCACCCTGCCTTGGTGGGAGATGACTGAAATGTTAAAAAAATATATAGTGCAGAATTGTTACAGGTGCAAGAACATCTAAATAAGCTATTTCAGCATAACAATCAACGTTACCCTGATTACTGTATGAACCTCGTAGGTTCTATCCTAGGAATTTTGGTATTTGACTGCCCATCACATTCCTTCATATTTGAACCAGGCAGACATCTCTCTTATCCAAAAAAAAAGTTTGAAAAATATCAGTAATAGCATTTTGACAAAATCCTTAAGTTACTAAAAAAAATGACGTTAAGAGAAAGTTATGACCTTTAAATTTTTTCAGTCGATAACCAATCCTCTGAGGATGTAAGTGTTGATATTTACTTATCCTTATTTGTTTATCTCTTAGATTATGGTAATTATTATTATTATTATATGTAGGGGAAGAGGTAAACCTGCAGAAGCCATACAGTATTTGGGGTATAGGAGGTAATCAGGTTCCATCCAAGAAAGGGATGGAGAGATCCAGTTTTTTTGGATCAAGAGCCTCTCGACAGAATCAGTGAACCTGTCTTGATTGAATTAAGCCTATCTAGAATTTTAGCTTAATTTTAAATATATTTTATATAAAATTTTGTTACTGACAAGTGGGAAATGGCCAGTGTTAAAAAAAAAAAAATCTTAATACCTATTAAGGAGACAAATTGGGCATGGAAATATTTCTGTAAATTTTATACCAGGTCTCTCATTTTTCAAAAATATATTTGCTCCAACTTAATGCACTACGTGTGCTTTATTATTATTATTGTTATTATTAATATTATTATATTGATGTGGAAACTCTAAACCTTTAGGAATTACAGTGACTGAGAGCTGGAAAGTATATTTGATGTAAGGAAGAGTAGCTCCAGTGCCTTGAATAAAGGGTCTTTGAACCCCCCTCCCCCTTAAGTGTGTTTTGTTCAAATAATAATAGTAATATAATTAAATAAAGTGCTAAACTTGAGAGGGTCATACAGTGGTGCAGGGAAGAATGTGGGAGAGGAAGGTGCAAGGGTGATTAGGGAGTGCAGGGCAGGTGTGAGGGTGGGTTTTAGTGAGTGGTAGGCGAGTGAATTTCTCAAAAGATGCATCATATTGGCCAGTAACATCGTCTCTACCCTAAGATACAAGTTACACACATCACGATAACTGACTACATTCTTTTATAGCTACTTGTATTGAAATAACTGTGATGTTTATTTACCCCTAACCCTTTGAGGGTCCAGACCCCCAATCTGAAAATTCTCCACAGGGTACAATAATTAAAAAAATATATTATTTTTTCTTATGTAATGGTAGAGAATTCTTTTCTGAAGGTAATAAAGCAAAAAGTACGAAATTTGATAAAAAAATTGACAAAATTACATTCACAAATTTTATCGTGTCAGCGATATTTATGCATTGGCGATTTTGCCCACTTTGAGTTATATTTTTGGCTAATTACATAGTTTCATTAGACTAAATTCTTAGCTATTTTGCTAGTATGTGATTGATTTTATCTATTGGGCACAAGAAATCGCCCAATCAACTTATTCAGCTACCCAGTGAAGCTATCGGAAATTGGTAATTTGGCCAATTTCACACAAAGTTCAAAATACTCCAATTTCAAAATAGGGTCTGGAATAAATAATGCAGGCATTCCTGGCATTAAAATAACATTTACTCTGTTTATTAGTTACATTTCCAGGCTTTACACATGAATTCCATTTTGATTTTTTATTCACACCAAAAACTAAAAGATTTACTGTTATGCAATATTGTAACAATTGCATAAATAATATCAGGGCATCATTAGACCCACCAGCTGATGTGTATTGGACATGTGATGTGATTTGTTTACTCTTGAGCATTGGCAAAAATCGAACATTTCCACTACTATGAGTTCAATTTCAAGCTATTTTGAGTATTAAAACCAATCAAAATCATCTCTGTTTCTGTAATATATCTTCCTTTCTATCAATTGAGACCAAGAAACCTCAAATACAACTGTAAAAAACATAAAATACACTGGAAAATCGCTGTTTTAATCCAAAAACATGGTCACAGTTTTTTCTCATTATGCACTGTGTGCTGCAGGATTTGTTTTATATGGTGCACACTTACCAAATTCTCTCATATCTAGGCCCAGTTTTACCACTTACAGCTTATCTGAATGAAATTAGCTCATGACAGTACAGCCGCTCCTCACTTAACGATGGAGTTCCGTTCCTAAGACCAGGTCGGTAAACAAACTTGTTAAGTGAGGAGCATATTATAATGGTAGTGGATTTGTGTCAGCCATCTCTGATATTGTTTTAATGTCACTTCTGTGCCATTTATAACATTTTTAGTTTATTTTTAAATGTTTATTCAGAAGTGTACTGTATATTGTAATAAACAGAATAGAGGAAATCAGCTCTAATATACATTATTTAGGTATGCATACTTGTCAGAGAGCCCGTCGTAAGTCTGAGTCGTCAGTAAACGCATACATCGCTAAGTGAGGAGAGGCTGTACTACAGCTTGGACCCTAGCCTCTTCAAAGGGGGCTCCTTGGCGTGGTGAAGAGGCTCTTGGTCTGAGGAATTAGACCTGTCGGTCTCCTTCCTCAGACCGAACCTAATTACCCCCCAATCCCCCCTTCCCTATCCCATCCTCCCCATCCTCCCCTTTTCTCTTTCCTCCTCCCCCTCCCCACCCCTCCCTTTTGCCCTTTCTCTTTTTGGCCTTTGGGATTTTTACCACAGGCGAGCTAGTTCCCAGGTAGGGGAAAGGGTACCAGGGTCCATCCCATTCCATTGAGGTTCTTGGTGGTGGCGTAGTTTGCTGTGGAATCTGGATCGCCTGGGGATGTCCCGATCCCTCTCCGGTATCCTGGAGAGTGGCTTTGGGTGTCTTTCGGGCGACGGGTGTATCTCTGGAAGCCACCTTTCGAATTCCGGGGGTGGTGGCTGAAGGAGCTATGCTTTGTGGTGGATATCCGGCCGCCCTCTCTTTTGTCCACCGAGGTAGCTCTGCAGATGTAAGGTTGCTATCCCGGATTGCTAGTTTACTGGCATGATGGATAGGGTATGGCACGGGTTCCATGCTGCATCTACACTACTTGCGGTGCTGAGGTCCTCTTGGGCGCGGAGGGAGATTTCTGGCCCTTTCATTCCTCCTAGGAACTATCCCTCCCCAGTCCCCCCTTTTTTTATTCTTTTTTTTTATTTTTATTTTCTTTTCTTCTTTCTTTTTTTTTTCTTAAAAACAAAAAGAAAGAAGTAACCTAACCATGGCAGTCTTAGTCCATGAACCTGCTACCCACGGGCCCCTTCTTGATACCACACCCCCTCTTGATACCGCACCCCGTTCTGACCCCGCCTCGTCTTTGGACCACTCTTCGGACACTCCTCATGCCTCTGTACCTCTTGCCGGTGCTGTTTCCTCACCCGCTTCAGGTACTGAGGTCTCGACTGACTCCTTTGATTTATCTGACCTCTGCTCTCCTTTGACTATGCTTCCAGCCTCTCCCTCTACGGTGCAGCAATTTTCGAATCACTGGCCCGTTCCGCGTCGGACCAATTCTGGTCCCACGCCTAAACGCCAACGACAGTTACCTGCTGATGATACTTCTCCACCTTCTTGTTCTTCTCAGAAAAGATCAACACGTCCTGTACTCCCTTTCCACGCTCAGTTTCAGACTGCACAATGGACTAAATTCTTCACTTTACGACCGACTTCCTCTACCGCCTATCTTTCCGACCACAGTATTGGCAAGGCACTCCTACACCATGTTGGTAAAGATATTTCTTTTCATGCTCTTAAGAGTTGTACGTGCATCATCACTGTACAGAATGCTACCCAAGCTCATGATCTTTCTCTTCTTTCCCATATAGATACTGTTCCTGTCACTATTGAAAAACATCATTCCCTCAATTCTTGTAGTGGTACCGTCATTCTGCCCCATACCATAGTTCAACAAAATTTCCAGACATGTGACAATGACATTCTTGAACAGCTGGAATCCCAAGATCTCCCAATCCTCAAGGTAGACACTTATGTTCTTCCTGCCCGCGGGCGGAGACGATACCCTAGCAATGTGGCTCGTTTAACTTTTGACAGCCGTGAACTCCCATCCTCAGTTTATGTGGCAGGACATCGGTTACAAATTGGAAAGGTGATCCCTACATCGCAGCAGTGTAGAAATTGCTGGCGATTTGGCCGTCCAGCTAAATATTGCAGATCCATAGCCGAATGCCCAGTCTGTGGTGCCGATGACCATTCTAATACATCTTGCAATCGACCTCCCTCTTGCCTTAATTGTCATGAGGCTCACCCTTCGTACTCTCGCCGTTGCCAAGTCTACTTAAATGAGCGGGAAATCCGTTACCTCAAAGAGGCAGAAGGTCTCCCTTGTGCCATGGCAGTTTCTCATCTCTGCCTCCGAGGGAGACTACCTCGTGTTTCTTATTCCCGTGTTTCAAAACGTCCCCCCACTTCTGGGGTCCCATCTTCTGCAGCCTCTTCCGTGGTTACCTCTCCCATAGTCACTCCTGTATCTAATTCTTTTGCTGTCCTAGGCTCAGACGTCCCTACTTCAACGCCTCAGTCTGTTCACGCTTCTTCGTGTTCTCCCTCACAAGCCTCAGTATCGACGAGACCTCGTACGACACCTCCTCCCAATTGTCCCTCTACTTCTCAGAAGTCAAAAAAAGGTCCTTTAACCCCTCCTTCCCTACTTCCACCTCCTCATTTTACCTTCCCTGTCTCTGTACCGGGTTCTTTCCCTCTCACTGGCTCTGTTACAAGTGTAGAGGTTCACCCTCCTCCTCGTACTATACCTACCTCCTCTGTTCCCTCCCAGGTTTCTTCCTCTTCTGCCACCTCCCAGGTTTCTGCCTCTTCTGCCCCCTTCCACGCTTCTTCAGTTCCCTCCACCCTTTCGCCCCCCGCCCTACCTTGGTACAGTCCATTACCGTTCCAATCTTTACTCATCCTCCCCCTACCATCTCCAATATTGTCTCCCATACAACGTCTCTGAATTCCGAAACACTTGAAGCAATCTCTGAATATATTGCAGAGACCAAACCATCAATGGACACTGATCCACCCTCTGTTCCTTCTCTCTCCTCTCCTCCATCTGCGCAACTCCTTTCTTCACAGCGCACCGTTCCTTCGCTGCTTGAACGTTTTCCGCTGCCTCCGCATGTGGACTTTTCTAACCCCTCTAGTCCATAGGAACCCTTACCTACGGATTTCAAGTATCTTTATCATTGCCAATCATGGCCTATTTACAGTGGAATATACACGGCCTCAGGGGTAATCGGGGTGAGCTTCAGATGTTACTCTCCCAGTTTTTCCCTGTTGGTGTTTGCTTACAGGAACCAAAATTACACTCTGCTGTTATCTCTCCCATCTCAGGCTATACAGGTCTCCCTCAACGTTCACGTTTTCAACTTTCACGGGCTTCACACATTCGCGAATTTCCAACTGCCAAATTCCCAGCCGCCAAATCATGTTTAAGTTTCCCGCCACCTGCGAGTCCCTACTACCCTCCCTCCGACCCCCACAACTGGCAGCCAGCCCTCCCACCACTCAGTGTGGTGAGTGTTTTGTTTGTTCATTATTTGTTATTAAACTACAGTATAAATAATGTAAACCCATTCATGACTGCATATTGGAATGGCTATTCGGACAGGTATTAGACGGTGACATCATGTGTTTACTCTTGAACACAGCAAAGAATTAAACATTTCTGCTACAGCTAATAATAACAATAATAATAATAATATTAATAATAATAAGTATGATATAATTGAAGAAGGAAATTGTACAAAAATACAAGGGAGTGGTTGACACATCGTCAGTGTGACTTTGTTTATGCTGGAGTGAACATTAGTCTCCGTGCTCTTCCAAACATTTCACAATAATTCATTATGTTTGGTGCTTGTAGATTGAGTGTGACTGGAGTGGTAGAGGCAGTGATTGAGGCAATGGTATTTAATAACATACATGGCAGAAAGGTGGGATAGTGCAAAGATGAGTAATGGGGGGGTTGAAGAGGGTTGGAATAGTTTTAAAAATGCAGTATTAGAATGTGGGGCAGAAGTTTGTGGTTATAGGAGGGTGGGTGCAGGAGGAAAGAGGAGTGATTGGTGGAATGATGAAGTAAAGGGTGTGATAAAAGAGAAAAAGGTAGCTTATGAGAGGTTTTTACAAAGCAGAAGTGTTATAAGAAGAGCAGAATATATGGAGAGTAAAAGAAAGGTAAAGAGAGTGGTGAGAGAGTGCAAAAGGAGAGCAGATGATAGAGTGGGAGAGGCACTGTCAAGAAATTTTAATGAAAATAAGAAAAAATTTTGGAGTGAGTTAAACAAGTTAAGAAAGCCAAGGGAAAATATGGATTTGTCAGTTAAAAACAGAGTAGGGGAGTTAGTAGATGGGGAGATGGAGGTATTAGGTAGATGGCGAGAATATTTTGAGGAACTTTTAAATGTTAAGGAAGAAACAGAGGCAGTAATTTCATGCACTGGTCAGGGAGGTATACCATCTTTTAGGAGTGAAGAAGAGCAGAATGTAAGTGTGGGGGAGGTACGTGAGGCATTACGTAAAATGAAAGGGGGTAAAGCAGCTGGTACTGATGGGATCATGACAGAAATGTTAAAAGCAGGGGGGGATATAGTGTTGGAGTGGTTGGTACTTTTGTTCAATAAATGTATGAAAGAGGGGAAGGTACCTAGGGATTGGCGGAGAGCATGTATAGTCCCTTTATATAAAGGGAAAGGGGACAAAAGAGACTGTAAAAATTATAGAGGAATAAGCTTACTGAGTATACCAGGAAAAGTGTACGGTAGGGTTATAATTGAAAGAATTAGAGGTAAGACAGAATGTAGGATTGCGGATGAGCAAGGAGGTTTCAGAGTGGGTAGGGGATGTGTAGATCAAGTGTTTACATTGAAGCATATATGTGAACAGTATTTAGATAAAGGTAGGGAAGTTTTTATTGCATTTATGGATTTAGAAAAGGCATATGATAGAGTGGATAGAGGAGCAATGTGGCAGATGTTGCAAGTATATGGAATAGGTGGTAAGTTATTAAATGCTGTAAAGAGTTTTTATGAAGATAGTGAGGCTCAGGTTAGGGTGTGTAGAAGAGAGGGAGACTATTTCCCGGTAAAAGTAGGTCTTAGACAGGGATGTGTAATGTCACCATGGTTGTTTAATATATTTATAGATGGGGTTGTTAAGGAAGTAAATGCTAGGGTGTTTGGGAGAGGGGTGGGATTAAATTATGGGGAATCAAATTCAAAATGGGAATTGACACAGTTACTTTTTGCTGATGATACTGTGCTTATGGGAGATTCTAAAGAAAAATTGCAAAGGTTAGTGGATGAGTTTGGGAATGTGTGTAAAGGTAGAAAGTTGAAAGTGAACATAGAAAAGAGTAAGGTGATGAGGGTGTCAAATGATTTAGATAAAGAAAAATTGGATATCAAATTGGGGAGGAGGAGTATGGAAGAAGTGAATGTTTTCAGATACTTGGGAGTTGACGTGTCGGCGGATGGATTTATGAAGGATGAGGTTAATCATAGAATTGATGAGGGAAAAAAGGTGAGTGGTGCGTTGAGGTATATGTGGAGTCAAAAAACGTTATCTATGGAGGCAAAGAAGGGAATGTATGAAAGTATAGTAGTACCAACACTCTTATATGGGTGTGAAGCTTGGGTGGTAAATGCAGCAGCGAGGAGACGGTTGGAGGCAGTGGAGATGTCCTGTTTAAGGGCAATGTGTGGTGTAAATATTATGCAGAAAATTCGGAGTGTGGAAATTAGGAGAAGGTGTGGAGTTAATAAAAGTATTAGTCAGAGGGCAGAAGAGGGGTTGTTGAGGTGGTTTGGTCATTTAGAGAGAATGGATCAAAGTAGAATGACATGGAAAGCATATAAATCTATAGGGGAAGGAAGGCGGGGTAGGGGTCGTCCTCGAAAGGGTTGGAGAGAGGGGGTAAAGGAGGTTTTGTGGGTAAGGGGCTTGGACTTCCAGCAAGCGTGCGTGAGCGTGTTAGATAGGAGTGAATGGAGACGAATGGTACTTGGGACCTGACGATCTGTTGGAGTGTGAGCAGGGTAATATTTAGTGAAGGGATTCAGGGAAACCGGTTATTTTCATATAGTCGGACTTGAGTCCTGGAAATGGGAAGTACAATGCCTGCACTTTAAAGGAGGGGTTTGGGATATTGGCAGTTTGGAGGGATATGTTGTGTATCTTTATATGTGTATGCTTCTAGACTGTTGTATTCTGAGCACCTCTGCAAAAACAGTGATAATGTGCGAGTGTGGTGAAAGTGTTGAATGATGATGAAAGTATTTTCTTTTTGGGGATTTTCTTTCTTTTTTGGGTCACCCTGCCTCGGTGGGAGACGGCCGACTTGTTGAAAAAAAAAAAAAAAAAAAATGTTAATAATAATACATTTTTTTTTTTTTCCTATAAGTGTTGGTGCTACTATAGCCATACATTCCCTTCTTTGCTCCATAGATAACGTTTTTGACTCACATATACCTCAAGCCTTTTCCTCACTGCCCTCATCAATTATGATTAACCTCATCCTTTCATGCAGGCTCCATCTTGCCCTGCATCCTTCCCAAGTATCTGAAAACGTTCACTCAATACTCCACCTACAATTGATATCGAATTTTTCTTTATCTAAATCATTTGACACCCACTTACTCTTTCTATGCTTACTTCGGCTTTCTTACCTTTACACACATTCCCAAACTCATCCGCAACAACCTGCAATTTTCTTTAGAATCTCCCATGGCGCAGTATCATCAGCAATGACTGTGTCAGTTCCCCATTTTGAACTGATTCCCCATGTTAATCCCACCCTCTCCCAAACGCCCTGTTTAACTTATAACCCCCATCTATAAATATATTAAACAACCATGGTGATACATCGTGTCTGACCTACTTTTACGGGAGATATCTCTGCTCTACACACCTAACCTGAGCCTCACTATCCTCATAAAAACTCTTTACAGCATTTAATAACTTACCACCTATTCCATATACTTGCAACATCTGCCACATTGCTCCTCTATCCACTCTATCATATGCCTTTTCTAAATCCATAAATGCAATAAAAACTTCCCTATCTTTATCTAAATACTGTTCACATATATGCTTCAATGTAAACACCTGATCTACACATCCCCTACCCACTCTAAAACCTCCTTGCTCATCCGCAATCCTACATTCTGTCTTACCTCTAATTCTTTCAATTATAACCCTACCGTACACTTTTCCTGGTATACTCAGTAAGCTTATTCCTCTATAATTTTTACAGTCTCTTTTGTCCCCTTTCCCTTTATATAAAGGGACTATACATGCTCTCTGCCAATCCCTAGGTACCTTCCCCTCTTTCATACATTTATTAAACAAAAGTACCAACCACTCCAACACTATATCCCCCCCTGCTTTTAACATTTCTGTCATGATCCCATCAGTTCCAGCTGCTTTACCCCCTTTCATTTTACGTAATGCCTCACGTACCTCCCCCACACTTACATTCTGCTCTTCTTCACTCCTAAAAGATGGTATACCTCCCTGACCAGTGCATGAAATTACTGCCTCTGTTTCTTCCTTAACATTTAAAAGTTCCTCAAAATATTCTCGCCATCTACCCAATACCTCCATCTCCCCATCTACTAACTCCCCTACTCTGTTTTTAACTGACAAATCCATATTTTCCCTAGGCTTTCTTAACTTGTTTAACTCACTCCAAAATTTTTTCTTATTTTCATTAAAATAATAATAATAAATAATAATAATAATAATAAAAATAATAATAATACATGTTATTAATAATATGTACTATTATTATTTATAGCATATATGTTATTAAATACATACATGTTAATAATAATACATTTTATTTTATTTTATTATCACACTGGCCGATTCCCACCGAAAGTAAAAGACTGGGCAGGCGATGCAAAATGCCGCCAATAAAAAGTAGGGGTGCCATTGGTACACTAAGAGAAAACACCATAAGTGTCCGGGGCCCAAGACTGTTCAACAGCCTCCCATCAAGCATTAGGGGAATTGCCAATAAACCCCTGGCTGCCTTCAAGAGAGAGCTGGACAGATACCTAAAGTCAGTGCCGGATCAGCCGGGCTGTGGCTTGTACGTCGGACTGCGTGCGGCCAGCAGTAACAGCCTAGTTGATCAGGCCCTGATCCATCGGGAGGCCTGGTCATGGACCGGGCCGCGGGGGCGTTGATCCCCGGAATAACCTCCAGGTAACCTCCAGGTAACCATCATTCACTCCATCACTGTCTTGCCAGAAGGGTGGTTTAAAATAATGTTTCAGTTTAAAAAAAGTAGTGTAAAGCACCCTTCTGGCAAGACAGTGATGGAGTGAATGATGGTGAAAGTTTTTCTTTTTCAGGCCACCCTGCCTTGGTGGGAATCGGCCAGTGTGATAATAAAATAAAATAAAATGTATTATTATTAACATGTATGTATTTAATAACATATATGCTATAAATAATAATAGTACATATTATTATTAACATGTATTATTATTAACATGTATGTTATTAAATACCATTGCCTCAATCACTGCCTCTACCACTCCAGTCACACTCAATCTACAAGCACCAAACATAATGAATTATTGTGAAATGTTTGGAAGAGCACGGAGACTAATGTTCTCTCCAGCATAAACAAAGTCACACTGACGATGTGTCAACCACTCCCTTGTATTTTTGTACAATTTCCTTCTTCAATTATATCATATTTATTATTATTATTATTATTGTTAGGTAAGACACATATGCAACAGTTAGGTATCTTTATTTCGAAATAAAGATACCTAACTGTTGCATATGTGTCTTACCTAACAACCTGTCGGTATTTTATACCATTTTAATTATTATTATTATTATTATTATTATTATTATTATTGTTATTAGCTGTAGCAGAAATAATAATACATGTTAATAATAACATGTACTTCTTTCTTTCAACACACCGGCCGTATCCCACCGAGGCGGGGTGGCCCAAAAGGAAAAACGAAAGTTTCTCCTTTTACATTTAGTAATATATACAGGAGAAGAGGTTACTAGCCCCTTGCTCCCGGCATTTTAGTTGCCTCTTACAACACGCATGGCTTACGGAGGAAGAATTCTGTTCCACTTCCCCATGGAGATAAGAGGAAATAAACAAAATAACTAGAAAGAAAATACCCATGTATATATGTGCTTGTACAAATAACATGTACTATTATTATTTATAACATATATGTTATTAAATACCACTGCCTCAACCGCTGAATTATTGTGTAATGTTTGGAAGAGCACGGAGACTAATGTTCACTCCAGCATAAACAAAGTCACACTGACGATGTGTCAACCACTCCCTCGTATTTTTGTACAATTTCCTTCTTCAATTATATCGTATTTATTATTATTATTATAATTATTATTATTATTATTATTATTATTACTACTATTGTTATTATTAGCAATAGCAGAAATGTTCGATTCTTTGCAGTGTTCAAGAGTAAACACATGATGTCACCGTCTAATACCTGTCCGAATAGCCATTCCAATATGCAGTCATGAATGAGTTTACATTATTTATACTGTAGTTTAATAACAAATAATGAACAAACAAAACACTCACCACACAGTGGTGGGAGGGCTGGCTGCCAGATGTGGGGGTCGGAGGGAGGGTAGTAGGGACTCGCAGTGGTGGAGGCATTGGTGGAGGCAGTGGTGGAGGCAGTGGTGGAGGCAGTGGTGGAGGCAGTGGTGGAGTCTGTGGTATTTAATAACATACATGTTATTAACATACATGTTATTAAATAACATACGTTATTAAAGCATAACATGTATATATTTAGTACAATTTACGACATTTTCATGTATTTTATGATTATTCACGGTTCAACAAGTTAAGGAAGCAGTATTGTAATATATTTCCCTACAATATATTGGGGCACCAAACATTCACGGTTTTTCAACATTCGCGAGGCTCTTGATCCCCTAACCCTCGCGAATGTTGAGGGAGACCTGTAATTTATTGTATTCGTCAGATCCTTTTCCTGATGGGACCTTTAATGAAAGTGCCCTTCTTCTACGCAATGATATTCTGTACCATCAGCTATTTGTTCGTACTTCGCTGCATTACACAGCAGCCCGTATCCACTTGCATAGGTGGTATACGCTCTGTTCTTTATATCTCTCTCCTTCTCGGGCATTATCTATTCCTGATATTGCCTTTCTTGTTTCGTCATTACCGCCACCGATTCTGTTACTTGGCGATTTTAATGCCCATCATTTCCTCTGGGGGGGGGGGGGGCGTATCACTGTGATTCCCATGGCATTCAGTTAGAGGCTTTTCTTGCCACCCACCCCCTCCATGTTTTAAATACGGGTACTCACACCCATTTTGATCCTCGGACTCTCTCTCTTGCATCGATCTTTCAGTCTGCTCTTCCTCCGCCGCATTAGACTTCACTTGGTCTGTTCTCCCGGACTTACATGACAGCAATCATTTCCCAATCATTCTTACTTCCCCTTCATATTCACCACCTCTTCGCATCCCACGCTGGCAATTTGATCAGGCAAATTGGAACCTTTACTCACACCTAACTGGTTTTAGAGAGGTTCCTTCTTCGTCCTCCATTGATGAGCTTTTACACCTCTTCACGTCCTCCGTTTTAACCGCCGCTTCTAATTGTATACCCCAAAATTCGGGCAGGCATTCTCAGAAATGCTTGCCTTGGTGGTCTCCTGCTTGTGCTCATGCAGTACGTTTGAAACGCACTGCATGGGGCAGGTACCGGTACAATAGAACCACGGAGAGACTTCTTGATTTTAAGCAGAAGCGTGCGATCGCTCGCCGTGTCATCCGTGACGCTAAACGCACTTGCTGGCAAGATTATGTCTCCACCATCACCTCTGCTTCCTCTATGAGTGCAGTCTGGAAAAAAGTACGAAAACTGAGTGGTAAATATTCTCCTGACCCGGCTCCTGTTGTGCGGGTTGCCGGTGTTGATATAGCAAACCCACTAGATGTTGCCAATGAAATTGGCAATCATCTGGTCCGTATTTCTCAGGGACTCCATCTATGCCCCTCGTTTCTTTCCTCAAAGTCTGCCAGAGAGTTAGCACCCTTGGACTTTTCTTCTCTCAGAGAAGAACAGTATAATGTGCCTTTTACACTTCAAGAACTGGAGGCAACACTCTCAGCTTGCCAATCATCGGCAGCTGGGCCTGACGACATTCACATTCGTATGCTACATTTACATCAGTCAGCCCTTGCAGTCCTATTACTCCTTTACAATCTTATTTGGTCACAAGGAGTTCTTCCACAGCTGTGGAAATCTGCCATTGTTCTCCCTTTCCGCAAACCAGGCACTACGGGACATGAAGCCTCCCACTATCGTCCCATTGCTCTTACCAGTGCAGTTTGCAAAGTGATGGAACGCCTGGTAAATAAACGTTTAGTGTGGTATTTAGAGACACACAACAGTCTCTCCACTCGTCAATATGGCTTTCGTAAGGGACGTTCTACCATAGACCCCTTACTACGCTTGGATACGTATGTTCGTAATGCCTTTGCGAATAACCACTCAGTTATTGCCATATTTTTTGACCTTGAGAAGGCATATGACATAACTTGGAGGCATAATATTTTAGCCCAAGCCCACTCCTTAGGCCTTCGAGGCAATCTACCATCCTTCCTTAAGAACTTTTTAACTGACAGGCATTTCCGTGTTCGGGTTAATAATGTGCTCTCCCCGGACTTTATCCAAGCTGAAGGTGTCCCCCAGGGATGTGTTCTGAGCACAACACTTTTTCTCCTTGCTATTAATGATTTGGCCTCTAGTCTTCCATCACATATTTGGTCATCACTCTATGTTGATGACTTCGCTATTGCCTGTGCAGGCGCTGACTGTCATCTCATTACAGTTTCTCTCCAGCATGCGGTCGACCGTGTTTCCAATTGGGCCACCGCACATGGGTTTAAATTTTCCAGCACTAAAACCCACCAAATTACTTTCACTAGACGCTCTGTCATCTCCGATCATCCTTTGTACCTCTATGGCTCCCGTATCCCTGAACGTGATACAGTCAAGTTTCTGGGCCTCCTCTTTGACCGTAGGTTATCCTGGAAACCTCACATTACCTCTCTGAAGGCAACTTGTCACAGCCGGCTGAACCTTCTTAAAACCCTTGCTCATCTTTCATGGGGAGCTGATCGTCGAACCCTCCTTCGCCTACATTCCACCCTCATTTTATCGAAACTTGATTATGGTGACCAGATCTATTCAGCGGCATCTCCTGCTACTCTCTCTAGCCTTAACCCCATTCATCACCAAGGATTACGTTTATGCTTTGGTGCTTTTCGCTCTTCCCCTGTTGAGAGCCTCTATGCAGAAGCGAACATTCCATCCTTATCCGATCGCCGTGATGCCCATTGCCTTCGCTACTATGTACGCTCTCATGATCTCCGCAATCCTTCCATTTATAGAATGGTCACTGATATTAGTAGACATTCTTTATTTGTTCGCCGCCCCTGTTTACTCTGTCCCTTCTCTCTTCGCCTTCATTCGCTCTTGTCTTCTCTTCAATTACCACCTTTCTATGTTCATGTAGCATCTCACTTTTCCCTACCCCCCTGGGAAGTTCCAGCTGTTCGAGTCTGTTCTTTCTTTCTCCCTTGCTCGAAAGCCCAACTGTCTACGGTCACTTCCCGCTCTCTTTTTTCTTGACCACTTTCACTCTCATTCTCATGCCATTGCTGTGTACACAGATGGCTCTAAGTCTTCTGACGGCGTAGGATTCACAGCAGTGTTTCCGGACAGCGTCGTACGAGGGCATTTACTATCTTCGGCTAGTATTTTTACTGCTGAATTGTATGCCATCCTTGCAGCACTTATCCGTATTGCATCTATGCCTGTGTCATCATTTGTGGTTGTCTCAGACTCCCTTTGCTTTACAGGCTATACAGAAATTTGATACACCTCACCCCTTAGTCCTCCGTATCCAACTTTGGCTACGCCGCATCTTTACCAAGCATAAAGATATTGTTTTTTGTTGGGTCCCTGGTCGTGTTGACGTACAGGGCAATGAACAGGCAGACACTGCTGCGCGGTCAGCAGTACAAGACCTACCAGTTTCATATAGAGGTATTCCATTTACGGACTATTTTGCTGCAATATCTTCCCACCTTCACACCCGTTGGCAACAACGTTGGTCTACTATGTTCGGCAACAAACTTCAATCTATTAAACCGAGTATAGGTTACTGGCCGTCTTGTTATCACCAGTGTCGAGGTTGGGAGACTACTCTCTCCCGTCTTCACATTGGCCATACTCGTCTTACTCATGGATATCTCATGGAGAGGCGCCCTGCTCCTCTCTGTGAGAATTGCCAAGCTCCATTATCAGTCAGCCACATTCTGTTGGACTGCCCACTTTATCAACGAGCACGCAGAATTTACCTCCGTCGTCGTCTTCGCTCCGCCGCTCTCTCTTTACCTTCCCTTCTAGCTGATGGACCCACCTTTCATCCGGACTCTCTCATTGACTTTTTGACAACAACTGACTGACTTCACAAATTCTGATACTTTCAGCCCTTTCTACTTCAATCTCTTGCTACCCTCTACCCCCGTACTATCCCCTGCCCCGCTGTTTTCTGTAACCTACTGATCATCCCTCCTCCCTTCTGCCACCCAATGCCCTCGCTTCCTTCCCTACCCTGCAGCGCTGTATAGCCCTTGTGGCTTAGTGCTTCTTTTTGATTATAATAATAATAATTGGACTCTAGCTTCAAAATCGTAGCACGACGGGACGGACCCTAAAAGGGTTAAGGGAGGCGCCTTGATGTCAGTGAGGGGCTCTTGATCCTTGGAACTGAACTTGTCCTCCCTTTCCTTGGATTGATCCTGAATATCTCCCATTCCCCCGACACTACACAACCCATTCAGGTTTAGTGTTTCCCCTTGATAAAAATAAATAGTTTTAATAATTTTTAACATATGAGGAATTGTCCAAGGAAGCTAGAAATAACAAGAAGCTTAGTGGATCAACAATTACTCCATAGTACACAGCAACAAGTATGTACAGTATTTCATATACTAGCAGCAAAGAAAGCAATTAACATATGCCATAATTAATTTCCCGAGAAATAAATCCTCACACATTAGCTAGCAAAATGTAAGTTCTATATTTCTGAGTTTCTTTAACAGTTATATAAAAAAAATCTCTGGAAGTTCATAGGTAAGTTGGACAGGTTTAGTGCTTTCTATGAGTATAATTATTAAATCATATGAAATATTTTCAAAAGTTCACAAAAGGGCCATACTAAAAAGAGGAAGTATGTTGCTCTCTTAAGGAACATGTTGAAAAACAATAGCAATAGGTAACTCATTACAGGTATACACATCAGGAGGACACAATTAGAAACATATAGAACATTGCCTATCAACACAGACTATGCAAAAGCTTAAGCTCATAGTAAACAGATTGTCACTTGTTTGACCCAACTAGCCAGGTTTACCAGGATAGTTTTGCAAAACTAACCAGGAAAAGAATCTTAGCCACAAGGTAGAATTCAAAGGTATTGAATTTTCTGACTACACATTTGTAAATCATTATCATCTATAAGGATCATACAGCACACATTTGTAAAGATATAATTATGGCACCTGTACAGTATATGTATAGTTTTGAAAGAGAATCTTGGCTAGAAAAATATGTAATCTGGAAGAACGGATCTCTGAAGTACAGTGGACCCCCGGTTAACGAACTTTTTTCATTCCAGTAGTATGTTCAGGTGCCAGTACTGACCGAATTTTTTCCCATAAGGAATATTGTGAAGTAGATTAGTCCATTTCAGACCCCCAAACATACACGTACAAACGCACTTACATAAATACACTTACATAATTGGTCGCATTTGGAGGTGATCGTTAAGCGGGGGTCTACTGTATTATGTACATACTGCATAACTGATCCCTGGGCGTTTTAATAAAGCTTTATAAATATTTGGCATGGACTTGTACGTATTAGCTTTAAATGAATGGTATGACAGTAATATGTTTTGGAAATTGTGCAAAATGTTTTTCAACAGCCAGCCATAATACCATGGCTGGAACAAATCACAACTAACCCACAAGTTGAAAATAATAACTGGACACCATTTCATTCTTCTGAACCATTGTCATTGGACAGACTGAAATGTCCTGTTTTCTTTTTTTTCCCATTCGTGGGTTAGTTGAAAACTTTTCAGATGCTTTTCCAGTTTGTGGTCCAAATCCCAAGCATTTAACTATATCCAGTCCAAGAATATGTGTGTGCACACTGTAGGCACTTGAAAGCAAGTTTGCTCTCAGTGTTCTGTAGTACAGTACACAAAATCATTATATTTTTGTATATAGGTAATACATAAGATTACAGGTATTTTGTAGGTTAAAACTTCTTCCTGTTGAATTCACATCATTAGGACATCATGTTCAGGTGTGTTTAGAATTGTCAATTTACAACATTTGCCATCAATTTTAAATAAGTGTGCTGTCGGAGAAAGTACTCTTGAAAATCAGTGCAGATGTAGGCAGGAGTATGTACATTTTTAAGTACAGTATAGTAGCTTTTTTTTTTCATTCTTGTCTGAATGTAATAGTGATGCTTTGATATCTTACATTTGATTTTAGAAAAAATATGTCAGGTTAAAGATGCCATCTATCCAGAAGAGTTGTAGAAACCTTAAACAACTGCTTGATAAACTTGAGTGCTGGTCTACTATAACACAAAATTGCATGACAAAATTCATATCTGTTACTTGGGTGCATCTGCTAACCTTTTCTTATAGCAGGAAGATGTAAGATTTTTTTTGTTATATTACTTACAACACTCCCAGCAACAGCATTAGTGAAGACAGTAAATACTGATAAAATTGCACAAGCTGTAGCCGAGGAGTCTAACAAAATGTACCAAATCTACCAATATTAAGTGAAGAAAGAGGACATCAGATTTTTTTGCAAGAGCTGCATAATAAAACAATGGATCCTCATTTAAGGAAAGTGCAGTTTTTGTCATCTTTTTATGCTGAAACATATGTGAAGATTCTATAAAAAAAAAAAAACTTGACAAATTAAATGCCCTAGAAATGCAACAAATGTTGTAAGCAGCTTTGACTCCAACATTGGCCTGCCAGAAGACTTTTATTACCTCTGTTAATTTTCAATCTAAGGCTATAAATTCATTAAATGTAAAGTTTAAAAGTTAAAGTGCCTAGTAAATAGGTAACAGTTGCTTTTGTATGATATGCAAAATACAAAAACTTTAATATTTAATGTACTTAATGGAGTGGTACCATACAAATTGCATGTAAATGTCAAACTAATTCAGTTCAACTAGCACACACAGGCAACCCAGTGCTACAGGCAAGGGTGTCCTTCAACTCGTCAGTCTTTAAAGACTACAATAAATGTGTATACTAAATGTGTTTTAATATTTGTAATGCAGATATTTTATTTGCAAATAAAACACTGTAGCACAATAAAATTACTTTGATATTTCAGTGAAGTGAATTAAAACTAAGGTCACAGAAACCAGTAATTTTTTTCCGTTAGAAATTAATGAGAGATTATTTTGCAGCTTGACAAGGTGTGGAATTTTTTGTAAACATGAAGGTTTTAGGGATGGTGTACTGTATTTGTAATTTGGGACTGTAAGAGTGTCACAGGGTTGACTTTCAATGTAGCCAACTTATCAGTTTAAACACCTTTTCCAGCATTATTGTAGTAGGCACTGGCAGTATCTTGAAGCCCTGTTTGTGTAGTAGCTATCATTGTATGACACTTGAATGAATGTACTCTACTCCAGCTTTAATAGTACCATAACATAAATATTGTCAGACAATTCCTGTGATGTAACAGTTTGACATTCCATATTAAATTAGTAGTGTATTCATGGGAATGTGCATAACCCATTGGGATCATACAGCGCCTTGGGGATGAAAGTTAATCTGGTTTGATCCAAGGGGAAGGTAGCTTTAGTTCCTTGGATGAACATCCCTTCAACATCAAGGCACACCACATTAGAGATTGAGGTTCAGAGTTAACAAGTATAGGAGAATATACAGACTATCCTAGCAACTGCAGTTCATGTAATACCTACTTTGAAATGCTTGTGCAAGTTGTGGGAATGCTGGCAGAAATGTTTGCACTTGCAAGTTGGATACTTTAGTGAGTCATGTACTGAAACTTTACAATCATACTGAAGATCTTGCTCCTTTATTCAGGCAAGTACAATTTTGATTCATTTTAGTATGGTACTGCTAGTTGATGTACAGGGTGTTTCACTCATAGAAGGCTCTGAGTTGGTACTCCTGTAGTTGAAACCATCTTGTTTATATGTTGTGGCTGTAGTAATTGATAACTCGGGGGTTTCTACAAGTAGGAGGCCCCAAGTTCTTGTTTACTACAGACATAATGTACAAACAAAATGGTTGCATCTACAGGGGTACCAACCTGGGGCCTCCTACAAGTGAAACACCCTGTACAAGTATGGTAATGCTGAATGTTGTTTAAAATGGATAAGTAGAGTATGGTGGTAGTAGATACTGTTCATGTAGTGTGTGGAAAGTTTTGTGAAAAGTCAAGTGTAACTGAAATTTTAAACCCACTTTTCAATTTTGATTTTATTTTATGGTGTCCACACCTGTGAGAAATAAGGGTTTAGAAATTCAAATATTCTTATATTCGTTAGATATGTTTTTTTTTTTTTTTTTTAAATAGTTTTTGTGAAAGTTTAAATGCTTTGCTTAACACTGTGTGCCATTAGCAAGTTTGGTAGACTTCTTTTTTGTAGTGTCCTGAACATGCAATTTTCAGGCTGATTCTAGTTTTTTGTTTGTCAGACATTAAGGGGAGAAAGAACAGGGGCGTGGATACCCAGCCCTACTATGGAGTATTTATTATACATTGAGCTTGCTAGGATGTTGGTTCAATCCAATGAAGGGGAGAATAAGTACAGCTCCTTGGATCAAGAGCCCCTCATTACCATCAAGTCACTTTGTCTTGAAGGGTACTATTGTGTTGAGTAACTTCCTCACTTAAAAGTGTCTCCTTTTGCATACATTACTGTGACACTACATCATCACAATCAAATTGTTATAAATTCTGTATTATGTACTTCAGACTCAGTCATGCAGGGTTTACAAAATCTTCCTCTAAATGTTTAATATAAAGCTTCAAGAATGATGTGTGACTCTGACTCATGAGTATTATATTTCTAAAGCTTTCATTGATTCTTGCAGTTACAGAGGGAGAAAAATTTGTCATGTATCCTCCAGATTTTTTTACAGTTAACTCAGTTTTATAAAAAGTGCAACACATTAGTTAATGCTCTGGCATTATAAAATATCCAATTAGTAATTATTCTGTATAATGGATTAGATGCAAATGCATTTTGTTTTGTGTTTTATTGCTATGACTTTTTACCAAATGTAATATTTAGAAATTCAGGTTCATTGATTACAGGATGAGTTAATCCAGGAGAAATTTGGAAAAACTGGCTTAGAAATGTGAATTTCCTATATAAATTCATAATTTGTCTTTGTTGAGGGTTATGAATCATAGATTTATTTTGTTAAATTTGGTTGAGTGGAAAGCAGGAATCTTGAGAAAATCTTTCTCTGTGTACAATCTTGTTGTGCAAAGAGGAAGAGTGACTTGATTTAAGAGTATTTGTGTAGGTTCAGAAGTTTATAGCTTCTCAGAATAACAATGAACACTGATGCCTAACATGTTAACAATGCAAGGTGATAGGCAGTATTCTCTCAAGTTTACTCACACTGCAGCTATTTTTTTTATACTGTTGTTTACCAAATCCTTAAATTACCAAAGCCTTTAATTTTAATCTAATGTGCAAGTGCAAAAGCACTATGAGTTGATTTTAAAATGGACAGTGGTAATTTTTTGATCATATGTCAAATACTGTAACACTATAAATTCTGCCAGTTTATGTAGGTCTCTTTCATGGTTATTTATAACCTACACATTCCTCATTCATATTCATCCATCATTTGGCTGTTCCTGTGTTATGTTGGCCTTCTAATTATCCTTGGGTGTGGCCATGGTGACCCTTGTATGGTTGATGACCTTTAATCCTGGCAAACAGTGTTGGAAGAAGCTGGTTATAGAATTCTAAGATTTCGGGATTTTCAAATTTTAAATCGAGGAAGAATCATAGTACGTACTGTCAGTCCATGTATTATTAAAGCAATGGGGGAGTGCTAAACCTATGGGGGTCATACATTATTTGGGGATATTGGAGGCATTCAGGTTTGATCTAGGGAAGTTGTAAGGCCCAGTTCCTTGGATCTATAGCCTCTTACTGGGAACAAGGAACCTTCCTAGAGGGGATATGTCCAAACAAAATTGTGTAACATAACCATCATACTCTGTTTATAGCTCAGGTTGTTTTTTTGGGTAGTATATTAGTTTCACTCAAGCATTAAAGCTCGTCATTTCCAACAAAGACACCAAGTCATTATTGGTAGATTTATTAAATCAGGACACTGTATTTGTAGCTTGAAAATTTGCTTATTGGCAAAAACACAAAATCAGTAGTTGAAAACTGTTTTCTGTGCACAGTAGACTTTTTTAAGTCTGATAGATTATGGTAGCACAATATCTAGATAGAAGAGAGGAACATTCAGGTGTGTGTATATAAGAAATAAGAAAATATTGAGGAGCACTGAATACCCTTCTGGTCCATGCAAGGTAAACCATAAAAGACATTGCCATGCTGGAGTAATGCTGTGACGAGTAGTAATGAATGCCAGGAGTGCTGAATGGTATGTGGTTCACTACAGTATATCTTGTTAACCAACTATAATGCCAGTGGTTTAAAAACATCTTCCTTGGTTTTGATTACATATTGGTTTTCACGATGAAGATAGTTTCCTAACATTTTTTAAATTTTTGACCTCTTTTATGGCTAGTTTTATATCAGACAGTCTTGTTAGGTGTGCAAGTTCGTGTTTACAGTTTAGGCCGTTTGTTAATGCTAGTACAGATTCTGGCACTTTCACCTATGTATGCCTTGCTTCAGCCTTCACATGGGAGATGAAATGTGTTTTGCTGTCAGTTTTAGAAGCACACTAGATATTTCTGGCTTTTTTATCTACAATTTAGAAAAAAAATTGAAGCGTATTTTAGTTTTCCAAAAAACATCTTTGATAGCTTTAAATTTGTCTTCCAGAAAATTGGGACTGCAAATTCTGTATTTACACATTTCTAATCTTCTGGAAGACAAAGTGTAAAATTATCAAAGATACTTCCATAAAATTTACAATTCTTTACATATATTCTAAGTTGTAGACAGAGTCCACAAAAACCCTTAGTACTCCTAGAATCAACAGAGAGTAGATATTTAATCTTCCTCATTAGCAAAGTTGCTTTCATTCCAAAAATGTTGAGCCAAACCAAATAAAGTAGCTGTCACATCCTCCTCCACCTTCCACTTAATTGAGGTACAAATGCAGCAGTCACGGCCAGACAATGAATGCTGAGTTTATAAAATCTCACCTGGGAGTTGTAGCACATTATACGTAGGTAAATCTGCCATTACTCTAACCTCTTATATTAAGGAGCACAAGTATGTAGCCTGAATTGATAAATTGAATGCATGTATCCTACACAAGAACTCTCCCAACCATTTCCTGATATTTTCTGATGCAAAACTAGTCATAAAAGAATATGATAAATGTAAAAGAAAATGTTATGAAACTGCCCACATCATGGTAACCAAAACATTCAGAACCAAAGAAGTTTCAGTTAGCTAAAAAACTTAGTCAGTAGAGTTGTTCAATAAAACATACTGTCACTAACCACACATCACTCGGCATGCTAAAAAAAAATGCCACTACTTGTGTTATGCATGTTTTTGCATTGTTGTATATAATGTAAGGTATTAGTATTATGGACAAGTGTGCCATAATTTTACAAATAATATCAATTTGTAGGTGCTTTTAGGGAGTTAAGTCACAGCATGACAAGTTTTCCCTAGACCTGTGTGACTATGGGAGATAGTCTTGGTAAGCATGACTAACATAGGGTATTGTGACCCATCCTCACCGGGACACTATCCCCCATAGAAACACACACTATAGGAAAAGCAGTCACGCTGTGACTCAACTCCCTAAAAATGCCCATAAAGTGATGATATTTATAAAATTATAGTGCACTTGACCACAATACCTTACATTATATACAACAATGCAGAAACCTGTATAACAACTTGCCACAACACCATTCAATTATGACAATATGTCTCGGATTTGGCCAGCGTAGAGCAGCAGGTCATCATTGCAGTACTTGTGCGTATTTATTGGAGAGGCACCCTGTTCCTCTCTCTGAGCAGTGTAAAGGTCCAGTATCGATTAGCCACGTTCTGTTAGACTGCCCTCTCTATCAACGAGTACGTAGAATTTACCTCCAACGTCGTCTCCGCTCTACTACTCTCTCTTTACCTTCCCTTCTTGCTGATGGACCCTCCTGTAATGCTGACTCTCTCATTGACTTCTTGACAACGACTGATTTACTCCACAAACTCTGATGATGATACCTTTCACAATCCCTTCAGCCCTTTCTACCTTAATCTCTTGCTGCCCTCTACCCTTTCACCATCCACTGCCCCGCTGTTCTCCGTAACCTATTACTCGTCCATCTCCCTTTTGCCCCTGATGCCCTCGCTTCCTTCCTACCCTGCGGCGCTGTATAGCCCTTGTGGCTTAGCACTTCATTTTTATTATAATAATAATGTGCGCATTTATTTGTTTCTTGTATTCACACCTGACTGTGTTCCTGCCTTCTGCCTATATATTGTGCTACCACAAGGTATAACCTATCAAGACTTGAAAAAAAAGCCTTCTGTGCAAATAAAACATTGTCTTTAATAAAGTTTCCAATTGCTGTTTGTTGTCTTGTTACCTACAACTTGAGGGTATTTCCCTACCATCTACTATTACCATTTGCTCATTGGATTTAGTTATGCCCTCAAGTGTATCACTTTAGGCCATTGTGTCAATAAAGTGAATGGTATTTGCTTCACCTTTCAATAACTTTAATGATAGAGTTGCTTTGATAAATTTACTAAAATATTCTTACACTTATAGTTACCTGTTTTGGAACACCCATATCATCATGTCATTCTGTCTATCTCACTTTACATTTTATCACTGTTTATTATATTTTAAAAGGAATAATTGCTGGTCACAAGAGTGTAGGAGTTTGTATGTTTAATTTTTAATTTATCTGAGAGTAACCTATACAAAGAGTGTAATGTAGTTCAGTGTAAGCAGTTTTTTTTATTTCATATTTATTCACATGAAAAAATTATTATTTTGTGTGTATTGTGTAGCATTAATAAAGTGGAACCAGATTGTGTTAATCACAGGAAAATCAAAACTGTGTTCCTTGTGTCAGTTGCATTCTTTCCTTTGTATACTGTGATGACGTGTGTTTTATTACATAATAAAGCATTGTTAAGAACGGTTTTTTTTTTATCTGTAATAATTTTTAATGATTTTCCATTTCTGTACCATTATATACTGGGTGTTGATAAACTTTTAATAATTTTTTACCAGTTTTCTACTTGATATTGATTGTGTGTGTGTGTGTGTGCATATGTGTACATACAATTGTATTCGTGTGTATGTATGTACTCACCTACTCACCTAATTGTGGTTGCAGGGGTCGAGACTCAGCTCCTGGCCCCGCCTCTTCACTGATCGCTACTGGATCCTCTCTCTCTCTGCTTCCTGAGCTTTGTGTGTGTGCATATGTGTACATACAATTGTATTCGTGTGAATGTGTGTACATACAGTATTCGCACATATACACATGATATTTTAGACACTCGAGTGCCCCCCAAAATTTACGAAAGTATTTAGGGTTTTGTTCTCCTGTATATATCATGGAAACTATAGACTGAACTTAATATTAGTAATAATAAAATTAATATTTAAGCACTAAACCTAAAAGGGCATACAGCTACTGGTTTGAACAAAGCTCGCAAGATATACGTGATATGAAAGAAAACATGAACCATGTCATTAAATGGTAATATTTTTTAACCTATTTGATATTAATATCTTTGTGGGTTTAGCGCTAGTTTATTACAATAATTAATATTAATACATTTAGAGGCTACACAGACCACTAAGTTGTTAAACCTAAAAAAAAAAAATGTTGAGAGTTTGATGCCAGTCACAGGCAGCATGATTAATATAATGGCAAACCGCAGAATAAGCGAGGATTGAATCCATGGTATCAGTTTAGCGCTTTCTTTGATTATAACTGAACCCATAGTATCAGTTTAGCACTTTCTTTGATTATAACTGAACCCATGGTATCAGTTTAGCGCTTTCTTTGATTATAACTGAACCCATAGTATCAGTTTAGCACTTTCTTTGATTATAACTGAACCCATGGTATCAGTTTAGCGCTTTCTTTGATTATAACTGAACCCATGGTATCAGTTTAGCGCTTTCTTTGATTATAACTGAACCCATGGTATCAGTTTAGCACTTTCTTTGATTATAACTGAACCCATGGTATCAGTTTAGCACTTTCTTTGATTATAATTGAACCCATGGTATCAGTTTAGTGCTTTCTTTGATTATAACTGAACCCATGGTATCAGTTTAGCGCTTTGATTATAACTGAACCCATGGTATCAGTTTAGCTCTTTCTTTGATTATAACTGAACCCATGGTATCAGTTTAGCACTTTCTTTGATTATAACTGAACCCATGGTATCAGTTTAGTGCTTTCTTTGATTATAACTGAACCCATGGTATCAGTTTAGCGCTTTCTTTGATTATAACTGAACCCATGGTATCAGTTTAGTGCTTTCTTTGATTATAACTGGACCCATGGTATCAGTTTAGCGCTTTCTTTGATTATAACTGAACCCATGGTATCAGTTTAGCGCTTTCTTTGATTATAACTGAACCCATGGTATCAGTTTAGCACTTTCTTTGATTATAACTGAACCCATGGCGAGCCAGTCACGAAACTCCAGGCTGTTCTGTAGTTTGTCAGCAATCATGTTATTGATAAATTTCCACACACTTCCCGTACTAAACCTACTGGGCACTGCTCTCTATGTTAGATTATCAGTAATTAAAAGGTACAACTTACTCAGTAGAGATACCGCTGTATGACCCCTGGTGGTTTAACGCCTAGTTTTGATTATACGTAATAATTAAATTATAATTATAAAGGTACAATGACACAGTACATCCATGGGAAGGTGCGCTAAAGTCACAGGGGTCATATGGCACCCAGGGGGGTAGTGGGAGGCAGTCAGGTTCAGTCCAAGGAATGGGAGATCAAATTCAATTCCTTGGATCAAGACCCCTCAAGGAAGGTTCCTTGATGTTGGTGAGGGGCTCTTGATTTAGGGAATTGGATCTGTGCTCCAGTTCCCCAAATTAAGCCTGAATGCCTTCCACATCCCCCCCAAGGCGCTGTATAATCCTCCGGGTTTAGCGCTTCCCCCTTGATTGTAATAATAATAATTGGATCAAGAGCCATTAAATGGCATCAGGGAACCTCTGTTGAAGGGAATTGTTTATGTAAAATAGGCAAATGAACATCAATACACTTGAATGACACTCATCCTTCACTACACTAACAGAGTTGTGGATGAGTGGAACAAACTCCCGAGGATCGTCATAGAAGCTAAGACGTTGTGTAGTTTTAAAAATAGGTTGGATAAATACATGAGTGGGTTTGAATTGGACCTGACTAGCTTGTGCTAATAGGTTTGATGCTGTACTCCTTAAGTGGACGTGACCTGACCTTGCTAGGTGGGTCATTGATTGAAGCCGGGAGGTGACGTGGACCTGCCTTGCATGGGCCAGTGGACCTGCTGCAGTGTTCCTTCTTTCATATTCTTACGTTCTTAACCCTCTCTATACACTTCATTAACATCCTTCACTACACTTCAGTAACACACCTTTCACTACACTTCAGTAACACTTTTCACTACGCTTCAGTAACACTTTTCACTACGCTTCAGTAACACACCTTTCACTACACTTCAGTAACACTTTTCACTACGCTTCAGTAACACTTTTCACTACGCTTCAGTAACACTTTTCACTACACTTCAGTAACACACCTTTCACTACACTTCAGTAACACAGTTCACTACACTTCAGTAACACATCCTTCACTACACTTCAGTAACACACCTTTCACTACACTTCAGTAACACACAGTTCACTACACTTCAGTAACACACCTTTCACTACACTTCAGTAACACAGTTCACTACACTTCAGTAACACATCCTTCACTACACTTCAGTAACACACAGTTCACTACACTTCAGTAACACACAGTTCACTACACTTCAGTAACACACCTTTCACTACACTTCAGTAACACACAGTTCACTACACTTCAGTAACACATCCTTCACTACACTTCAGTAACACACAGTTCACTACACTTCAGTAACACATCCTTCACTACACTTCAGTAACACACAGTTCACTACACTTCAGTAACACACAGTTCACTACACTTCAGTAACACACAGTTCACTACACTTCAGTAACACATCCTTCACTACACTTCAGTAACACACAGTTCACTACACTTCAGTAACACACAGTTCACTACACTTCAGTAACACATCCTTCACTACACTTCAGTAACACATCCTTCACTACACTACAGTAACACATCCTTCACTACACTTCAGTAACACATCCTTCACTACACTTCAGTAACACATCCTTCACTACACTTCAGTAACACATCCTTCACTACACTTCAGTAACACATCCTTCACTACACTTCAGTAACACACCTTTCACTACACTTCAGTAACACATCCTTCACTACACTTCAGTAAAACACCTTTCACTACACTTCAGTAACACACCTTTCACTACACTTCAGTAACACACCTTTCACTACACTTCAGTAACACACCTTTCACTACACTTCAGTAAAACACCTTTCACTACACTTCAGTAAAACACCTTTCACTACACTTCAGTAACACACAGTTCACTACACTTCAGTAACACACCTTTCACTACACTTCAGTAACACATCCTTTACTACACTTCAGTAACACTCCCTTCACTACACTTCAGTAACACATCCTTCACTACACTTCAGTAAAACACCTTTCACTACACTTCAGTAATACATCCTTTACTACACTTCAGTAACACTCCCTTCACTACACTTCAGTAACACATCCTTCACTACACTTCAGTAACACATCCTTCACTACACTTCAGTAACACACCTGTCACTACACTTCAGTAACACATCCTTCACTACACTTCAGTAACACATCCTTTACTACACTTCAGTAACACATCCTTCACTACACTTCAGTAACACACCCTTCACTACACTTCAGTAACACACCTGTCACTACACTTCAGTAACACATCCTTCACTACACTTCAGTAACACTCCCTTCACTACACTTCAGTAGCACACCCTTTACTACACTTCAGTAACACACCCTTTACTACACTTCAGTAACACACCCTTCACTACACTTCAGTAACACACAGTTCACTACACTTCAGTAACACACATTTCACTACACTTCAGTAACACACCCTTCACTACACTTCAGTAACACACAGTTCACTACACTTCAGTAACACACAGTTCACTACACTTCAGTAACACACAGTTCACTACACTTCAGTAACACACCCTTCACTACACTTCAGTAACACACAGTTCACTACACTTCAGTAACACACAGTTCACTACACTTCAGTAACACACAGTTCACTACACTTCAGTAACACACCCTTCACTACACTTCAGTAACACACAGTTCACTACACTTCAGTAACACACAGTTCACTACACTTCAGTAACACACAGTTCACTACACTTCAGTAACACACCCTTCACTACACTTCAGTAACACACAGTTCACTACACTTCAGTAACACACAGTTCACTACACTTCAGTAACACACAGTTCACTACACTTCAGTAACACATAGTTCACTACACTTCAGTAACACACAGTTCACTACACTTCAGTAACACAGTTCACTACACTTCAGTAACACACAGTTCACTACACTTCAGTAACACACAGTTCACTACACTTCAGTAACACACAGTTCACTACACTTCAGTAACACATCCTTCACTACACTTCAGTAACACACAGTTCACTACACTACAGTAACACACAGTTCACTACACTTCAGTAACACATCCTTCACTACACTTCAGTAACACAGTTCACTACACTTCAGTAACACACCCTTCACTACACTTCAGTAACACACAGTTCACTACACTTCAGTAACACACAGTTCACTACACTTCAGTAACACATCCTTCACTACACTTCAGTAACACACAGTTCACTACACTTCAGTAACACACAGTTCACTACACTTCAGTAACACACAGTTCACTACACTTCAGTAACACATCCTTCACTACACTTCAGTAACACATCCTTCACTACACTTCAGTAACACACAGTTCACTACACTTCAGTAACACACAGTTCACTACACTTCAGTAACACATCCTTCACTACACTTCAGTAACACACAGTTCACTACACTTCAGTAACACACCCTTCACTACACTTCAGTAACACACAGTTCACTACACTTCAGTAACACATCCTTCACTACACTTCAGTAACACACAGTTCACTACACTTCAGTAACACACAGTTCACTACACTTCAGTAACACACCCTTCACTACACTTCAGTAACACATCCTTCACTACACTTCAGTAACACACAGTTCACTACACTTCAGTAACACACAGTTCACTACACTTCAGTAACACATCCTTCACTACACTTCAGTAACACACAGTTCACTACACTTCAGTAACACACAGTTCACTACACTTCAGTAACACACCCTTCACTACACTTCAGTAACACAGTTCACTACACTTCAGTAACACACCCTTCACTACACTTCAGTAACACACAGTTCACTACACTTCAGTAACACACAGTTCACTACACTTCAGTAACACATCCTTCACTACACTTCAGTAACACACAGTTCACTGCACTTCAGTAACACACAGTTCACTACACTTCAGTAACACACCCTTCACTACACTTCAGTAACACAGTTCACTACACTTCAGTAACACACCCTTCACTACACTTCAGTAACACACAGTTCACTACACTTCAGTAACACACAGTTCACTACACTTCAGTAACACACAGTTCACTACACTTCAGTAACACACAGTTCACTACACTTCAGTAACACACAGTTCACTACACTTCAGTAACACATCCTTCACTACACTTCAGTAACACACAGTTCACTACACTTCAGTAACACACAGTTCACTACACTTCAGTAACACACAGTTCACTACACTTCAGGAACACACAGTTCACTACACTTCAGTAACACACCCTTCACTACACTCTCAACAGCAGTTTTCTACAGTTCAAGAGACCTGTTTGACTCCTGTAATGGTAGTATATAACATTAACCAGAGGTCACCTTCATATACCAAAAGTCTGAAGAACATTTCCTTACGTAATGTATGTAAGTTTATTCAAATACAGGTACACATAAATGCAATTGCATAAATTTTCTGTAACCCTCAAACCTGTAATTCTCCTAAACGTGTAA
Organism: Cherax quadricarinatus; assembly: GCF_038502225.1. Taxonomy (NCBI): domain Eukaryota; kingdom Metazoa; phylum Arthropoda; class Malacostraca; order Decapoda; family Parastacidae; genus Cherax; species Cherax quadricarinatus. The sequence continues at coordinate 13,246,805 of NC_091356.1, read as the reverse complement.
TTCTCCTCATTACAATTATTAAAGTCGTATAAAATGAAATATTAGGATATTCAATTATTTTGTATTCATTGTAAACTCTCAAATTTACAACTTATTGTTATTATTTTCTTAATCTGAGGTTAGTCTTAAGTTTACCCGAAATGTTCTGCATGTACAAGGCTCTCAGCATGTACTCCAGTCATCCTCTTGTACAACCACTATCATGCTGAAATAAAATTATTATTATTATTATTATTATTATTATTATTATTATTATTATTATACATAGCACATGTGTAGATTACTTAGGATAAGCCAAGAAAGTCAAAATGACATTCCTACTGGGTCGTGGATTTCCATTGGGGTCCTGAAGCTAATGGACACTGTCTTCGAAGGGGACGAGAGCTAGAGCTATAAAATAAAAATAATAATAATTTCATATTAAGAGCTAAATTCATTGGATATATGTAGTCAGGATGATGCTCCTGAGTACGTTGATGTTGTCAAAAGTGCAGCAATCTCTGTTCAGTTTCAAGCAATTTGTAAGAAAGAAGCCCATGACTCTTGGCTTCAAGACGCCTTGGATCTGGCTGCCAAGATGCCGAAAAATGCTTAAAGAAAAAGGTCCGGAAGATAAAGACATACAAACTATGCTATTTGCTCTTAAATGTCTGCACACTGTAGCCAAAGCATAATAGTCTTACCATCTTATGAGCAAGAGATTGTAATAACTCACTACAATGGATACATTACAAATCTTTTCATGGAACACTGCTTCCATCAGGAAGCGGTTGCCTGACTTACATCATATTAGTGCAACCAAGAATGTTGATGTCATCTGTTTGCAGGAATGTAGATTGAAAGATGGAGCACCTCCACCAAAGTTGCCTGGATATGCAGCTTATAACCTAAGTTCAAAGAACTGTTGTGTGATGTATGTCAGAAAGGACTTGCCACTTTCACTCCTTACCTTGCAGAGTCGAGTAAACATGCAGTATCATGGTGTCAAAGTACATGCCCCAGCGAACCAGCTTCGACCTGATGCCTAACCAGATCGTATCAATAGTGAACCTACCCTCATTCTTGGAGACTTTAATGCCAGACATAAGAATATTGGTGGGTCTATAACAAACACCAATGGAACTAAACTATTGAAATTGCTAAATGAGCATGATAATGTTCGAATTGTGGGCACTACTGAGCCTACTCACATATATGGTGGCATACTAGATCTGTGCCTTGGATTTAATACATCATATACGATACATGACTCTGTCATAGTTGATGATCTTCTATCTGATCACTTCCCAAGACTAACAACTGCCAATCTTGATCACATCTCCAGCAATCAAGAAGCTAAATTCAGAAGGAGGAAACTTATTCTCAACCCAGAACACAGACAACTTTATTAACCACTTGGATCAATGGTATAAGAATTACGAGCCCATTGGCACACAAAAATTTAATGTTGATTTAGTTACCACTATTGAGAGTGTTCTCACAGATCAAGTGGGCAGGAAGAGAAAACATAGACCTTCCACTATAAATAACAGTAAAAACCAATGTAAATACTATAATGATCCAGAGCTACGCAATCTAACACATGCAGCAGCTGGGAGGATTGGTAAAGCATACCGTGAATGTAGAACCCCAGACCTGCTCAGAACGTTCCAAGCTGCACTGCAAGGAATAGAAAACAAGAACTTGGACAATAGGAATGGGAACAGTTTGTTAGTGGATTAAATAGGTCTACCCCTTTAAATTTGGCTTGGAAAGGTATAAATAAAATAACCAGGAAAAAGACTGGCAATGTTGCTCATCCCTTTCCTCTTGAAAAAACAAATGACCTCATAAATGACTGGTCCAAAACATCCAGGCATGAAAACCTTCCATCTCATATTAAAACAAATTTAGAGAGTACTTCTGAAGAAATATTGAAACTGATTTATGAGCCAAAATATTGATGAGAGTGACTGCCTCTTCACCGAGTATGAATTAGATAATGCATTAACTATAGGTCGATCAACTGCTCCTGGAGAGGATGGTATAACCTCATGATATTCTCAGAACTTTAAGGCAAGTGCCTGATAACTCTTTGTTAGCACTGTATAATATCAGTTACATTGAGGGAGTTCTTCCTACTTCCTGGACCAATATTCTCATTGTGCCTATCCCTAAGCCCCAACAGCCTGATACATTTAGACTGATCTCCTTAACTAGTTCTCTGTAAAACTTTTAAATGAATGATGCTTAACAGACTGTACTACAGAATCCGACACCAACTTTCCCCCTAATTCTATGGGTTCATGAATGGTAAAAGTCGGTACCTGACCAGCCGGGCTGTGGCTCGTATGTTGGATTGCTTGCAGCCAGCAGTAACAGCCTGGTTGATCAGGCTCTGATCCACCAGGAGGCCTGGTCACAGACCGGGCCGCGGGGGCGTTGAGCCCCGGAACTCTCTCCAGGTAAACTCCAGGTAACTGTATCTCCACCTTTCTCACTGCACACACCTCTACTAGTTTTACCACTTTTCTTGATCTAAAATCTGCATTTGACATTGCGAACAGAACCGTTATACTACATGAACTAGCCAAAATGAATGTTGGTGGTAGCTTACTCTGCTGGATAATAGGATACCCGTCAAATAGAGTATCCTCTGTCCTCTACCAAGGCTTTAGAAGTGAGTCGAAAGAAATGTCTTTAGGTACACCGCAGGGAGGAGTTCTTAGTCCCTTGCTGTTTAATATTCTGATTAATGCTCTCCTAAATGCTCTACCTGCCTCACCTAAACATATAGCTATAAGCTATGCTGATGATATCATGATCCATACAACAGGGCATAAGAAGATGAATACCATTCTTAATGAAGTTCAAGCAATTTGTAATCGACTAGGCCTCATAATATCTTCCTCTAAAACAAAGATATTAACAAGCAAACGACATCCCCCACCCATCTATTTGCAGGGTGAAATCATTAGCTACGTTAAAACTTACAGATATCTTGGTGTAGATGTACCCTTTAACAAATCCACTATACCACAACTAAACAAGAAATGCAAAGCTAGGCTAAATGCTCTCAAAGCTGTTGCTGGCTACAACACCAACTATGGTGCTAATGTGAGAATCGTGAGAATGATGTACATAGCCTATGTTAGGTCCTTAATTGATTATGCTGCTCCCATGTTGATATTAGCTAGAGAAAGTTCTCTCCGACCCTTGGAGTTAATGCAAAATGAAGCTCTCAGGATTATTCTTGGCTGTCCCAGATCTACAAAAGTTCTTAACATGAGGAAGGAGCTTGGTATTTCTAGTATCAGTGATAGGATTGTTGAAATTAACACTGTACTCGGTATTAGAATGTTGAGAAACGAACCAGACACTGTCACAATGAATCTTACCAAGTGTCTAGAGGTAAATGCACACAGATCTAAATGGATTGTGAAAACGTGCAATTGCATTAAGTTTTATAACCTGCATGAACTGTATCACTGTAGGCAACAAGAGCATTTCACCCCTCCATGGAAGATGTGTTCATTTAATATCACATACCTACAAGTCCCTCCCAAGAAGCTCATTGCTAGTAATCCCTTCCTTAAATCTCTTGTTAGAGCAACTGCTCAAGAAGAAATTTCTGGCCTAGCTGGTAGTAATAAGTTATCACAAGTTACATACACTGATGGATCTAAACAGGAGTCTTCTGGCAGGGCTGCATCTGCTCTTGTTGCCACCTCCCTATTTAAGAACGATAATAAATTTGTTGAGTTAGGCATAAGAATTAACAACTGGGCGTCTACACTGCAAACTGAATTGTTTGCAATCCTAATGGCGCTAAAGCTAGCCTATGACACTGAGCTTGACTCTATCATCATTACTGATTCTACGTCATCATTGAAGGCTCTTGGCTCATATAATGACTCCAACAACATGCTCATTGGGGAAGCCAGGTATAGATACTCAAAAATTAGGGACAAAGGAATTAATGTACAATTGCTATGGATCCCATCACACATTGGATTACTCCTTCATGATAAAGTTGATATGTTAGCCAAGAAGAGTACCCAGAAGGAGAATGTAGAATATAACTTTGGTATAACTGTGTCTAGCATTAGGAATAATATTAGGAGAGAAGTAAATAATGAAAATGATTGTTATAGGAATGCAGTTAGAAGCCTGAGTAGATCTATAACCCACTATGATAACATGAACGTAGATAAGTATGTTTATGGAGCAACTTGCAATGTGAACACTGATGTTGTAGTGGCCAGGCTTAGTCTAGGTTACAAGTACTGACTGATGTTGTTGTGGCCAGGCTTAGTCTAGGTTACAAGTACTGACTGATGTTGTTGTGGCCAGGCTTAGTCTTGGTTACAAGCACTGACTGATGTTGTAGTGGCCAGGCTTAGTCTTGGTTACAAGTACTGACTGATGTTGTTGTGGCCAGGCTTAGTCTTGGTTACAAGTACTGACTGATGTTGTAGTGGCCAGGCTTAGTCTTGGTTACAAGCACTGACTGATGTTGTAGTGGCCAGGCTTAGTCTTGGTTACAAGTACTGACTGATGTTGTTGTGGCCAGGCTTAGTCTTGGTTACAAGCACTGACTGATGTTGTAGTGGCCAGGCTTAGTCTTGGTTACAAGTACTGACTGATGTTGTTGTGGCCAGGCTTAGTCTTGGTTACAAGTACTGACTGATGTTGTTGTGGCCAGGCTTAGTCTTGGTTACAAGTACTGACTGATGTTGTAGTGGCCAGGCTTAGTCTTGGTTACAAGCACTGACTGATGTTGTAGTGGCCAGGCTTAGTCTTGGTTACAAGTACTGACTGATGTTGTTGTGGCCAGGCTTAGTCTTGGTTACAAGCACTGACTGATGTTGTAGTGGCCAGGCTTAGTCTTGGTTACAAGTACTGACTGATGTTGTTGTGGCCAGGCTTAGTCTTGGTTACAAGTACTGACTGATGTTGTAGTGGCCAGGCTTAGGCTTGGTTACAAGTACTTCTGGCAGTTTGGGAGACACAAAGATGATGATCAAACTAAATGTAAATTATGTGACCAGACATATGGTCACTGTCTTGAACACTATGTGCTTAATTGTCCACTTATTGAGGAATACAGAGACAGACAGTATAATAACCTATGTGACATGTCAAGATATCTTATTAATGAAAATAAGATACCAGATATACTAAACAAATTTCCTAAATTTGCTTGTAACAGATAAGTGAACTATAGATATGTAGATATAAATCCATATGTATTCCTGTTAACCCTTTGGGGCCTAGTTCCTAGGCCTTTTGTGTATCCATATGCTCTCGCGCTACCGTCCACAGGATGGATATGGGCGGCACAATAAACTAGCCACTTCGGTGGCAAAATCTAAAAATATAATCATCTGCTGAACGCCCGACAGAAGCTCTTATTATTTGTACTTACCAAGAGGCTACAGCAGGGACCGGGAACCGAGCTCAACCCCCCTGCAACTACAACTGAGTACATGGATCCCAGTGGAATAAGTCACCGACTTTCTGGGTTATCCTGAGTAATTTTCACGTATGTTAAACTATGTATGAGAATTGTAGTTATGTGTAACTGTACCTCATTACGCTTACCTAATTACTTACTTAAAACTCTGAACTTGTTTAATAAACCTGTTTAAATATGGAGTTACGTGATACTTATTTAAAGGATTAAAGTATTACTGATGTTGCCTGGAGTTTACCTGGAGAGAGTTCCGGGGGTCAACGCCCCCGCGGCCCGGTCTGTGACGAGGCCTCCTGGTGGATCAGAGCCTGATCAACCAGGCTGTTACTGCTGGCTGCACGCAATCCAACGCACGAGCCACAGCTCGACTGGTCAGGTACCGACTTTAGGTGCTTGTCCAGTGCCAGCTTGAAGACTGCCAGGGGTCTATTGGTAATCCCCCTTATGTGTGCTGGGAGGCAGTTGAACAGTCCACTGAAAGATTTGGTTGATGTCCGCCTGGAGCCTTGAAGTGTCTGCAATGTCTGCCTGGAGCCTTGCAGTGTCTGCAATGTCTGCCTGGAGCCTTGCAGTGTCTGCAATGTCTGCCTGGAGCCTTGCAGTGTCTGCAATGTCTGCCTGGAGCCTTGCAGTGTCTGCAATGTCTGCAATGTCTGCCTGGAGCCTTGCAGTGTCTGCAGTGTCTGCCTGGAGCCTTGAAGTGTCTGCAATGTCTGCCTGGAGCCTTGCAGTGTCTGCAATGTCTGGCTGGAGCCTTGCAGTGTCTGCAATGTCTGACTGGAGCCTTGCAGTGTCTGCAATGTCTGACTGGAGCCTTGCAGTGTCTGCAATGTCTGCCTGGAGCCTTGCAGTGTCTGCAATGTCTGCCTGGAGCCTTGCAGTGTCTGCAATGTCTGCCTGGAGCCTTGCAGTGTCTGCAATGTCTGCCTGGAGCCTTGCAGTGTCTGCAATGCCTGCCTGGAGCCTTGCAGTGTCTGCAATGTCTGCCTGGAGCCTTGCAGTGTCTGCAATGTCTGCCTGGAGCCTTGCAGTGTCTGCAATGTCTGCCTGGAGCCTTGCAGTGTCTGCAATGTCTGCCTGGAGCCTTGCAGTGTCTGCAATGTCTGCCTGGAGCCTTGCAGTGTCTGCAGTGTCTGCCTGGAGCCTTGCAGTGTCTGCAATGTCTGCCTGGAGCCTTGCAGTGTCTGCAGTGTCTGCCTGGAGCCTTGCAGTGTCTGCAATGTCTGCCTGGAGCCTTGCAGTGTCTGCAATGTCTGCCTGGAGCCTTGCAGTGTCTGCAATGTCTGCCTGGAGCCTTGCAGTGTCTGCAATGTCTGCCTGGAGCCTTGCAGTGTCTGCAATGTCTGCCTGGAGCCTTGCAGTGTCTGCAATGTCTGCCTGGAGCCTTGCAGTGTCTGCAATGTCTGCCTGGAGCCTTGCAGTGTCTGCAATGTCTGCCTGGAGCCTTGCAGTGTCTGCAATGTCTGCCTGGAGCCTTGCAGTGTCTGCAAAGTCTGCCTGGAGCCTTGCAGTGTCTGCAATGTCTGCCTGGAGCCTTGCAGTGTCTGCAATGTCTGCCTGGAGCCTTGCAGTGTCTGCAATGTCTGCCTGGAGCCTTGCAGTGTCTGCAATGTCTGCCTGGAGCCTTGCAGTGTCTGCAATGTCTGCCTGGAGCCTTGCAGTGTCTGCAATGTCTGCCTGGAGCCTTGCAGTGTCTGCAATGTCTGCCTGGAGCCTTGCAGTGTCTGCAGTGTCTGCCTGGAGCCTTGCAGTGTCTGCAATGTCTGCCTGGAGCCTTGCAGTGTCTGCAATGTCTGCCTGGAGCCTTGCAGTGTCTGCAGTGTCTGCCTGGAGCCTTGCAGTGTCTGCAATGTCTGCCTGGAGCCTTGCAGTGTCTGCAATGTCTGCCTGGAGCCTTGCAGTGTCTGCAATGTCTGATTGGAGCCTTGCAGTGTCTGCAATGTCTGCCTGGAGCCTTGAAGTGTCTGCAATGTCTGCCTGGAGCCTTGCAGTGTCTGCAATGTCTGCCTGGAGCCTTGCAGTGGCGGCAATGTCTGCCTGGAGCCTTGCAGTGTCTGCAATGTCTGCCTGGAGCCTTGCAGTGTCTGCAATGTCTGCCTGGAGCCTTGCAGAGTCTGCAATGTATGCCTGGAGCCTTGCAGTGTCTGCAGTGTCTGCCTGGAGCCTTGCAGTGTCTGCAATGTCTGCCTGGAGCCTTGCAGTGTCTGCAGTGTCTGCCTGGAGCCTTGAAGTGTCTGCAATGTCTGCCTGGAGCCTTGCAGTGTCTGCAATGTCTGCCTGGAGCCTTGCAGTGTCTGCAATGTCTGCCTGGAGCCTTGCAGTGTCTGTAGTGTCTGCCTGGAGCCTTGCAGTGTCTGCAATGTCTGCCTGGAGCCTTGCAGTGTCTGCAACGTCTGCCTGGAGCCTTGCAGTGTCTGCAATGTCTGCCTGGAGCCTTGCAGTGTCTGCAATGTCTGCCTGGAGCCTTGCAGTGTCTGCAATGTCTGCCTGGAGCCTTGCAGTGTCTGCAGTGTCTGCCTGGAGCCTTGCAGTGTCTGCAATGTCTGCCTGGAGCCTTGCAGTGTCTGCAATGTCTGCCTGGAGCCTTGCAGTGTCTGCAATGTCTGCCTGGAGCCTTGCAGTGTCTGCAATGTCTGCCTGGAGCCTTGCAGTGTCTGCAGTGTCTGCCTGGAGCCTTGCAGTGTCTGCAATGTCTGCCTGGAGCCTTGCAGTGTCTGCAATGTCTGCCTGGAGCCTTGCAGTGTCTGCAGTGTCTGCCTGGAGCCTTGCAGTGTCTGCAATGTCTGCCTGGAGCCTTGCAGTGTCTGCAATGTCTGCCTGGAGCCTTGCAGTGTATGCAATGTCTGCCTGGAGCCTTGCAGTGTCTGCAGTGTCTGCCTGGAGCCTTGCAGTGTCTGCAATGTCTGCCTGGAGCCTTGCAGTGTCTGCAATGTCTGCCTGGAGCCTTGCAGTGTCTGCAATGTCTGCCTGGAGCCTTGCAGTGTCTGCAATGTCTGCCTGGAGCCGTGCAGTGTCTGCAATGTCTGCCTGGAGCCTTTCAGTGTCTGCAATGTCTGCCTGGAGCCTTGCAGTGTCTGCAAAGTCTGCCTGGAGCCTTTCAGTGTCTGCAATGTCTGCCTGGAGCCTTGCAGTGTCTGCAATGTCTGCCTGGAGCCTTGCAGTGTCTGCAATGTCTGCCTGGAGCCTTCCAGTGTCTGCAATGTCTGCCTGGAGCCTTGCAGTGTCTGCAATGTCTGCCTGGAGCCTTGCAGTGTCTGCAATGTCTGCCTGGAGCCTTGCAGTGTCTGCAATGTCTGCCTGGAGCCTTGCAGTGTCTGCAATGTCTGCCTGGAGCCTTGCAGTGTCTGCAATGTCTGCCTGGAGCCTTGCAGTGTCTGCAATGTCTGCCTGGAGCGTTTCAGTGTCTGCAATGTCTGCCTGGAGCCTTGCAGTGTCTGCAATGTCTGCCTGGAGCGTTTCAGTGTCTGCAATGTCTGCCTGGAGCCTTGCAGTGTCTGCAATGTCTGCCTGGAGCCTTGCAGTGTCTGCAATGTCTGCCTGGAGCCTTGCAGTGTCTGCAATGTCTGCCTGGAGCCTTGCAGTGTCTGCAATGTCTGTCTGGAGCCTTGCAGTGTCTGCAGTGTCTGCCTGGAGCCTTGCAGTGTCTGCAATGTCTGCCTGGAGCCTTGCAGTGTCTGCAGTGTCTGCCTGGAGCCTTGCAGTGTCTGCAATGTCTGCCTGGAGCGTTTCAGTGTCTGCAATGTCTGCCTGGAGCCTTGCAGTGTCTGCAATGTCTGCCTGGAGCCTTGCAGTGTCTGCAATGTCTGCCTGGAGCCTTGCAGTGTCTGCAATGTCTGCCTGGAGCCTTGCAGTGTCTGCAATATCTGCCTGGAGCCTTGCAGTGTCTGCAGTATCTGCCTGGAGCCTTGCAGTGTCTGCAATGTCTGCCTGGAGCCTTGCAGCGTCTGCAATGTCTGCCTGGAGCCTTGCAGTGTCTGCAATGTCTGCCTGGAGCCTTGCAGTGTCTGCAATGTCTGCCTGGAGCCTTGCAGTGTCTGCAATGTCTGCCTGGAGCCTTGCAGTGTCTGCAATGTCTGCCTGGAGCCTTGCAGTGTCTGCAATGTCTGCCTGGAGCCTTGCAGTGTCTGCAATGTCTGCCTCGAGCCTTGCAGTGTCTGCAGTGTCTGCCTGGAGCCTTGCAGTGTCTGCAATGTCTGCCTGGAGCCTTGAAGTGTTTGCAATGTCTGCCTGGAGCCTTGCAGTGTCTGCAATGTCTGCCTGGAGCCTTGCAGTGTCTGCAATGTCTGCCTGGAGCCTTGAAGTGTCTGCAATGTCTGCCTGGAGCCTTGCAGTGTCTGCAATGTCTGCCTGGAGCCTTGCAGTGTCTGCAGTGTCTGCCTGGAGCCTTGCAGTGTCTGCAATGTCTGCCTGGAGCCTTGCAGTGTCTGCAATGTCTGCCTGGAGCCTTGAAGTGTCTGCAATGTCTGCCTGGAGCCTTGCAGTGTCTGCAATGTCTGCCTGGAGCCTTGCAGTGTCTGCAATGTCTGCCTGGAGCCTTGAAGTGTCTGCAATGTCTGCCTGGAGCCTTGCAGTGTCTGCAATGTCTGCCTGGAGCCTTGCAGTGTCTGCAATGTCTGCCTGGAGCCTTGCAGTGTCTGCAGTGTCTGCCTGGAGCCTTGCAGTGTCTGCAATGTCTGCCTGGAGCCTTGCAGTGTCTGCAGTGTCTGCCTGGAGCCTTGCAGTGTCTGCAATGTCTGCCTGGAGCCTTGCAGTGTCTGCAATGTCTGCCTGGAGCCTTGCAGTGTCTGCAATGTCTGCCTGGAGCCTTGCAGTGTCTGCAGTGTCTGCCTGGAGCCTTGCAGTGTCTGCAGTGTCTGCCTGGAGCCTTGAAGTGTCTGCAATGTCTGCCTGGAGCCTTGCAGTGTCTGCAATGTCTGCCTGGAGCCTTGCAGTGTCTGCAATGTCTGCCTGGAGCCTTGCAGTGTCTGCAATGTCTGCCTGGAGCCTTGCAGTGTCTGCAATGTCTGCCTGGAGCCTTTCAGTGTCTGCAATGTCTGCCTGGAGCCTTGCAGTGTCTGCAATGTCTGCCTGGAGCCTTGCAGTGTCTGCAGTGTCTGCCTGGAGCCTTGCAGTGTCTGCAGTGTCTGCCTGGATCCTTGCAGTGTCTGCAATGTCTGCCTGGAGCCTTGCAGTGTCTGCAGTGTCTGCCTGGAGCCTTGCAGTGTCTGCAGTGTCTGCCTGGAGCCTTGCAGTGTCTGCAATGTCTGCCTGGAGCCTTGCAGTGTCTGCAATGTCTGCCTGGAGCCTTGCAGTGTCTGCAATGTCTGCCTGGAGCCTTTCAGCGTCTGCAATGTCTGCCTGGAGCCTTGCAGTGTCTGCAATGTCTGCCTGGAGCCTTGCAGTGTCTGCAATGTCTGCCTGGAGCCTTGCAGTGTCTGCAATGTCTGCCTGGAGCCTTGAAGTGTCTGCAATGTCTGCCTGGAGCCTTGCAGTGTCTGCAATGTCTGCCTGGAGCCTTGCAGTGTCTGCAATGTCTGCCTGGAGCCTTGCAGTGTCTGCAATGTCTGCCTGGAGCCTTTCAGTGTCTGCAATGTCTGCCTGGAGCCTTGCAGTGTCTGCAATGTCTGCCTGGAGCCTTGCAGTGTCTGCAGTGTCTGCCTGGAGCCTTGCAGTGTCTGCAGTGTCTGCCTGGAGCCTTGCAGTGTCTGCAATGTCTGCCTGGAGCCTTGCAGTGTCTGCAGTGTCTGCCTGGAGCCTTGCAGTGTCTGCAATGTCTGCCTGGAGCCTTGCAGTGTCTGCAATGTCTGCCTGGAGCCTTGCAGTGTCTGCAATGTCTGCCTGGAGCCTTGCAGTGTCTGCAATGTCTGCCTGGAGCCTTGCAGTGTCTGCAATGTCTGCCTGGAGCCTTGCAGTGTCTGCAATGTCTGCCTGGAGCCTTGCAGTGTCTGCAATGTCTGCCTGGAGCCTTGCAGTGTCTGCAATGTCTGCCTGGAGCCTTGCAGTGTCTGCAATGTCTGCCTGGAGCCTTGCAGTGTCTGCAATGTCTGCCTGGAGCCTTGCAGTGTCTGCAATGTCTGCCTGGAGCCTTGCAGTGTCTGCAATGTCTGCCTGGAGCCTTGCAGTGTCTGCAATGTCTGCCTGGAGCCTTGCGGCGTCTGCAATGTCTGCCTGGAGCCTTGCAGTGTCTGCAATGTCTGCCTGGAGCCTTGCAGTGTCTGCAATGGAAGACACTGCAACGCAGATGTAACAAACTCGTTAAGTATATTTAGGTACAGGTACACAAGTACAGTTATCATACATAGTAAAATAAGTGCAAGGTTCCAAATCCAAGTAATTGGAGCAACCATCTTCCTAGGATCACACCTGGTTGCATACAGTTCTCCAGGTGCTTTAAGACCCTTACGTATTCTGCGCTTCCCTGTGAAATGTGTGTGTAGATATATATATATATATATATATATATATATATATATATATATATATATATATATATATATATATATATATATATATATATATATATATATATATATATATATATATTAATCCATCCTGATATTAATCTCTTGTTAAATGACAAAATAATTGCCAATATTACAGTACAAGTCAGGTAATAACAGTACTTAGTACCACTAACACCACAACAGTACTTATTTATAGTGTTACTACTACTACTATACTACTACTACTACTAAACTACTACTACTACTACTACTAAACTACTACTACTACTACTACTACTACTACTACTACTACTACTACTACTATACTACTACTACTACTACTAATAATAATAATATCGTTATTTACTACAGTACATGTACAAGGTATACAGTCATAGCTGACATCACTGACATACTACTGTATAGAAAGCTGCTTGTTATGCTCCGCATTTCAGTCAAATTAGGTCAGTTTTGTCCCAGGATGTGACCCACACCAGTCCACTAACACCCAGGTACCTATTTTACTGATGGGTGAACATGGACAGCAAGTGTCTTATGGAAACACGCCCTAATATTTTCACCCGTACTGGGGATCGAATCCGGACCTCAGCGCTTGAAGAGAGCTTTGCCTACCAGGCCACGGGCCACTGAGTAAACAACACTGCTTAAAATTGTTCTATTGTAATACTGTAAATTGTACTAATTTTATTTGTTTCTTGTAACCTCTCTAAACCTTCAGTATATATTTTTTGACTTAAGAGAGATTTCGTTCGGATTTTTAACCCCGGAGGGTTAGCCACCCAGGATAACCCAAGAAAGTCAGTGCGTCATCGAGGACTGTCTAACTTATTTCCATTGGGGTCCTTAATCTTGTCCCCCAGGATGCGACCCACACCAGTCGACTAACACCCAGGTACCTATTTGCTGCTAGGTGAACGGGACAATAGGTGTAAGGAAACGTGTCGGAATTTTCACCCGCCGGGAATCGAACCCGGGCCCTCCGTGTGTGAAGCGGGAGCTTTAGCCACCAGACCACGGACCACCTACCAGACCACGGACCACGGACTTCTCCTTGATATTAGTGTAAAATATTGAAAAATTAAAATTTACCGCTCCATAACCTCTGTCTAGTTTTAAATAGTCTGCCTGTCTGTCTGTCTGTCATCGACACCATGCCCAGCCCTTCTAGGGTAGGGTAGGTGCCTGAGCCCGAGCTTACAGCTCACAACAGTCATTCCCATTAGCCTCCCTTGGGGCGGGGATGGCAGGCTAGAGAGGCCTAGCTTGTGGCTAGGCCTGGGGACAGTTGGTCCCAAAGATGAGGAGGTACTTGTGCCTCCTCCCATGGGAGACTTAGGTCTCAGACACTCCCTAAAGAGGGAGCCAAGGCCGGGCAACCACTTAGAAAAGGCCCGGGCCGGGAGAATACCGGTGAATCTTTAATAATAATAATAATAATAATAGAGGTAGTAGGTTGGTAGACAGCAACCACCCAGGGAAGTACTACCGTCCTGCCAGATGACTGTGAAACAAAAACCTGTAACTGTTTTGCATGATGGTAGGATTGCTGGTTTCTTTTTCTGTCTCATAAACACGCTAGATAACAGGGATATCTTGCTTCTCCTACTTACACTTTGGTCACACTTCACAGACACGCACATGCATATATATATATACATACATCTAGGTTTTTCTCCTTTTTCTAAATAGCTCTTGTTCTTTTTTATTTCTTCTATTGTCCATGGGGAAGTGGAAAAGAATCTTTCCTCCGTAAGCCATGCGTGTCGTATGAGGCGACTAAAATGCCGGGAGCAATGGGCTAGTAACCCCTTCTCCTGTATACAATTACTAAAAAAGAGAAGAAGAAAAACTTTATAAAACTGGGTTGCTTAAATGTGCGTGGATGTAGTGCGGATGACAAGAAACAGATGATTGCTGATGTTATGAATGAAAAGAAGTTGGATGTCCTGGCCCTAAGCGAAACAAAGCTGAAGGGGGTAGGAGAGTTTCAGTGGGGGGAAATAAATGGGATTAAATCTGGAGTATCTGAGAGAGTTAGAGCAAAGGAAGGGGTAGCAGTAATGTTAAATGATCAGTTATGGAAGGAGAAAAGAGAATATGAATGTGTAAATTCAAGAATTATGTGGATTAAAGTAAAGGTTGGATGCGAGAAGTGGGTCATAATAAGCGTGTATGCACCTGGAGAAGAGAGGAATGCAGAGGAGAGAGAGAGATTTTGGGAGATGTTAAGTGAATGTATAGGAGCCTTTGAACCAAGTGAGAGAGTAATTGTGGTAGGGGACTTGAATGCTAAAGTAGGAGAAACTTTTAGAGAGGGTGTGGTAGGTAAGTTTGGGGTGCCAGGTGTAAATGATAATGGGAGCCCTTTGATTGAACTTTGTATAGAAAGGGGTTTAGTTATAGGTAATACATATTTTAAGAAAAAGAGGATAAATAAGTATACACGATATGATGTAGGGCGAAATGACAGTAGTTTGTTGGATTATGTATTGGTAGATAAAAGACTGTTGAGTAGACTTCAGGATGTACATGTTTATAGAGGGGCCACAGATATATCAGATCACTTTCTAGTTGTAGCTACACTGAGAGTAAAAGGTAGATGGGATACAAGGAGAATAGAAGCATCAGGGAAGAGAGAGGTGAAGGTTTATAAACTAAAAGAGGAGGCAGTTAGGGTAAGATATAAACAGCTATTGGAGGATAGATGGGCTAATGAGAGCATAGGCAATGGGGTCGAAGAGGTATGGGGTAGGTTTAAAAATGTAGTGTTAGAGTGTTCAGCAGAAGTTTGTGGTTACAGGAAAGTGGGTGCAGGAGGGAAGAGGAGCGATTGGTGGAATGATGATGTAAAGAGAGTAGTAAGGGAGAAAAAGTTAGCATATGAGAAGTTTTTACAAAGTAGAAGTGATGCAAGGAGGGAAGAGTATATGGAGAAAAAGAGAGAGGTTAAGAGAGTGGTGAAGCAATGTAAAAAGAGAGCAAATGAGAGAGTGGGTGAGATGTTATCAACAAATTTTGTTGAAAATAAGAAAAAGTTTTGGAGTGAGATTAACAAGTTAAGAAAGCCTAGAGAACAAATTGATTTGTCAGTTAAAAATAGGAGAGGAGAGTTATTAAATGGAGAGTTAGAGGTATTGGGAAGATGGAAGGAATATTTTGAGGAATTGTTAAATGTTGATGAAGATAGGGAAGCTGTGATTTCGTGTATAGGGCAAGGAGGAATAACATCTTGTAGGAGTGAGGAAGAGCCAGTTGTGAGTGTGGGGGAAGTTCGTGAGGCAGTAGGTAAAATGAAAGGGGGTAAGGCAGCCGGGATTGATGGGATAAAGATAGAAATGTTAAAAGCAGGTGGGGATATAGTTTTGGAGTGGTTGGTGCAATTATTTAATAAATGTATGGAAGAGGGTAAGGTACCTAGGGATTGGCAGAGAGCATGCATAGTTCCTTTGTATAAAGGCAAAGGGGATAAAAGAGAGTGCAAAAATTATAGGGGGATAAGTCTGTTGAGTGTACCTGGTAAAGTGTATGGTAGAGTTATAATTGAAAGAATTAAGAGTAAGACGGAGAATAGGATAGCAGATGAACAAGGAGGCTTTAGGAAAGGTAGGGGGTGTGTGGACCAGGTGTTTACAGTGAAACATATAAGTGAACAGTATTTAGATAAGGCTAAAGAGGTCTTTGTGGCATTTATGGATTTGGAAAAGGCGTATGACAGGGTGGATAGGGGGGCAATGTGGCAGATGTTGCAAGTGTATGGTGTAGGAGGTAGGTTACTGAAAGCAGTGAAGAGTTTTTACGAGGATAGTGAGGCTCAAGTTAGAGTATGTAGGAAAGAGGGAAATTTTTTCCCAGTAAAAGTAGGCCTTAGACAAGGATGTGTGATGTCACCGTGGTTGTTTAATATATTTATAGATGGGGTTGTAAGAGAAGTAAATGCGAGGGTCTTGGCAAGAGGCGTGGAGTTAAAAGATAAAGAATCACACACAAAGTGGGAGTTGTCACAGCTGCTCTTTGCTGATGACACTGTGCTCTTGGGAGATTCTGAAGAGAAGTTGCAGAGATTGGTGGATGAATTTGGTAGGGTGTGCAAAAGAAGAAAATTAAAGGTGAATACAGGAAAGAGTAAGGTTATGAGGATAACAAAAAGATTAGGTGATGAAAGATTGAATATCAGATTGGAGGGAGAGAGTATGGAGGAGGTGAACGTATTCAGATATTTGGGAGTGGACGTGTCAGCGGATGGGTCTATGAAAGATGAGGTGAATCATAGAATTGATGAGGGAAAAAGAGTGAGTGGTGCACTTAGGAGTCTGTGGAGACAAAGAACTTTGTCCTTGGAGGCAAAGAGGGGAATGTATGAGAGTATAGTTTTACCAACGCTCTTATATGGGTGTGAAGCGTGGGTGATGAATGTTGCAGCGAGGAGAAGGCTGGAGGCAGTGGAGATGTCATGTCTGAGGGCAATGTGTGGTGTGAATATAATGCAGAGAATTAGTAGTTTGGAAGTTAGGAGGAGGTGCGGGATTACCAAAACTGTTGTCCAGAGGGCTGAGGAAGGGTTGTTGAGGTGGTTCGGACATGTAGAGAGAATGGAGCGAAACAGAATGACTTCAAGAGTGTATCAGTCTGTAGTGGAAGGAAGGCGGGGTAGGGGTCGGCCTAGGAAAGGTTGGAGGGAGGGGGTAAAGGAGGTTTTGTGTGCGAGGGGCTTGGACTTCCAGCAGGCATGCGTGAGCGTGTTTGATAGGAGTGAATGGAGACAAATGGTTTTTAATACTTGACGTGCTGTTGGAGTGTGAGCAAAGTAACATTTATGAAGGGATTCAGGGAAACCGGCAGGCCGGACTTGAGTCCTGGAGATGGGAAGTACAGTGCCTGCACTCTGAAGGAGGGGTGTTAATGTTGCAGTTTAAAAACTGTAATGTAAAGCACCCTTCTGGCAAGACAGTGATGGAGTGAATGATGGTGAAAGTTTTTCTTTTTCGGGCCACCCTACCTTGGTGGGAATCGGCCAGTGTGATAATAAAAATAAAATAAATAGTGTCGGAAGTATTGAGACATATTAGTGGCTTTCCTTGTGCTTAACAATATTTTATAACATGTAAACTCACAATGTATACTCTGAAAATAAATAAAATTTATATTTGTATTGTAGTGTGACCAATATCAACGCGACTAAAAGAGTTACCCCTGAAATATCGAGGTTTTTTTTTATTAAGTTAAATAAGAAAACGAGAACCTGTGAATTATTTTCTTTGGTCGCCATGGCAACATCTGCTCCAGACTCAACATCAACACAGGTAAACTGTCGCACCTTTGCTGCAGTGTTATCCACATTAATCGTCCTAACACACATACAAATATTTCATAGTAATCACATCGCCTGAGCTTTACCGCTGGAAATATAGCTGCTGGTTAATTAGGTTTAAAACCTATCTACTGCACCAGGGTCATCAAGGCTGCATGTCACCTATATACCAGTCAAAAATACTACTTTAATATTAAGAACAGTGATTATAGTAAAGTTCGTATATATATATATATATATATATATATATATATATATATATATATATATATATATATATATATATATATATATATATATATATATATATATATATATATATATATACACACACACAGAGACATACACTAGCTGTAAACAACCTTGGAAATAAGTTAGTAACTCTGTATTTATCTCAGGTTTAAGTCTATATACTACACCAGGGTTTGGCGCATCTTTGGGAATACAATGTGTTTCAAATTGATGACCCAATGTCAGTCATCACTGCTTTGAAATTGGGTCCATCATATTGAAACACACTCTTCTTTTAACTTTAATAGATGAGATTATTAAAGTTATGATGGTAGGAAGAAGTGTGGGATTTAAAGATAGTGAATCTGGTACAAAGATAGTGAATCTGGTACAAAGATAGTGAATCTGGTACAGAGATAGTGAATCTGGTACAAAGATAGTGAATCTGGTACAAAGATAGTGAATCTGGTACAAAGATAGTGAATCTGGTACAAAGAGAGTGAATCTGGTACAAAGATAGTGAATCTTGTACAAAGATAGTGAATCTAGTACAAAGATAGTGAATCTGGTACAAAGATAGTGAATCTGGTACAGAGATAGTGAATCTGGTACAAAGATAGTGAATCTGGTACAAAGATAGTGAATCTGGTACAGAGATAGTGAATCTGGTACAAAGATAGTGAATCTGGTACAAAGATAGTGAATCTGGTACAAAGATAGTGAATCTGGTACAGAGATAGTGAATCTGGTACAAAGATAGTGAATCTGGTACAAAGAGAGTGACTCTGGTACAAAGATAGTGAATCTTGTACAAAGATAGTGAATCTAGTACAAAGATAGTGAATCTGGTACAAAGATAGTGAATCTGGTACAAAGAGAGTGAATCTGGTACAAAGATAGCGAATCTGGTACAAAGATAGTGAATCTGGTACAAAGATAGTGAATCTGGTGAAAAGATAGTGAATCTGGTACAAAGACAGTGAATCTGGTATAGAGATAGTGAATCTGGTACAGAGATAGTGAATCTGGTACAAAGATAGTGAATCTGGTTCAAAGATAGTGAATCTGGTACAAAGATAGTGAATCTGGTACAGAGATAGTGAATCTGGTACAAAGATAGTGAATTTGGTGAAAAGATAGTGAATCTGGTACAAAGATAGTGAATCTGGTACAGAGACAGTGAATCTGGTACAGAGATAGTGAATCTGGTACAGAGATAGTAAATCTGGTACAGAGATAGTGAATCTGGTACAGAGATAGTGAATCTGGTACAGAGATAGTGAATCTGGTACAGAGATAGTGAATCTGGTACAGAGATAGTGAATCTGTACAGAGATAGTGAATCTGGTACAAAGATAGTGAATCTGGTACAAAGATAGTGAATCTGGTTAAAAGATAGTGAATCTGGTACAGAGATAGTGAATCTGGTACAGAGATAGTGAATCTGGTACAAAGGTAATGAATCTGGTATAGAGACAGTGAATCTGGTACAAATACAGTGAATCTGGTACAAAGATAGTGAATCTGGTACAGAGATAGTGAATCTGGTACAGAGATAGTGAATCTGGTACAATGACAGTGAATCTGGTACAAAGACAGTGAATCTGGTACAAAGACAGTGAATCTGGGACAAAGACAGTGAATCTGTTACAAAGATAGTGAATCTGGTGCAAAAATAGTGAATCTGGTTCAGAGATAGTGAATCTGGTACAAAGACAGTGAATCTGGTACAAAGACAGTGAATCTGGTACAAAGACAGTGAATCTGGGACAAAGACAGTGAATCTGGTACAAAGATAGTGAATCTGGTACAAATATAATAAACCTGGTACAAAGATAGTGAATCTGGTAGAAAGATAGCGAATCTGGTACAAAGACAGTGAATCTGGTACAAACATAATGAATCTGGTACAAAGATAGTGAATCTGGTACAAAGATAGTGAATCTGGTACAAATATAATGAGTCTGGTACAAAGATAGTGAATCTGGTACAAATATAATAAATCTGGTACAAAGATAGTGAATCCGGTACCAAGATAGTGAATCTGGCACAAATATAATGAATCTGGTACAAAGATAGTGAATCTGGGACAAAGGTAGCAAATATGGTACAAAGATAGTGAATCTTGTACAAAGTCAGTAAATCTGGCACAAAGATAGTGAATCTGGTACAAAGGTAGCAAATATGGTACAAAGATAGTGAATCTTGTACAAAGTCAGTAAATCTGGCACAAAGACAGTGAATCTGGTACAAAGATAGTGAATCTGGTACAAAGATAGTGAATCTGGTCCGAAGATAGTGAATCTGGTACTAAAACAGTAAATCAGGTACAAAGATAGTGAATCTGGTACAAAGATAGCGAATCTGGTACAAATATAGTGAATATGGTACAAAAATAGTGAATCTGGTACAAAGATAGTAAATCTGGTACAAAAATAGTGAATCTGGTACAAAGATAATGAATCTGGTACAAAGATAGTAAATATGGCATAAAGATAGTAATATGGCACAAAGATAGCGAATCTGGTACAAAGATAGTAAATCTGGTACAAAAATAGTGAATCTGGTACAAAGATAGTAAATCTGGTACAAAGATAATAAATCTGGTACAAAGATAGTAAATATGGCATAAAGATAGTAATATGGCACAAAGATAGCGAATCTGGTACAAAGATAGTGAATCTCGTACAAAGGTAATAAATCTGGTGAATATGCTAAGATAGTGAATCAGGTACAAAGATAGTAAATGTGGTATAAAGAGAGTAATATGGTACAATGATAGTGAATCTGGTATAAAAATAGTGAATCAGGTACAAAGTTAGTGAATCAGGTAAAAAGATAGTGAATCTGGTACAAAGATAGTGAATCTGGAGCAAATATATTGAATCTGGCACAAAGATCGTGATTCTGGTACAAATATAGTGAATACTGCACAAAGATAGCGAATCTGGTACTAAGATAGTGAATCTGGAACATAATGAGTCTTGTACATAGTGAATCTGGCACAAAGATAGTAAATGAGGTACAAAGATGGTGAATCTGATACATAGTGAATCTGGCACAAAGATAATGAGTGTGGTACAAAGATAGTGAATCTGGTACAGAGCTAGTGAATCTGGTACATAGTGAATCTGGCACAAATATAATGACTGTGGTACAAAAATGATGACTGGTACAAAGACAGTGAATCTGGCACAAAGATAGTGAATGTGGTAGAAAGATGCTGAATCTGGTACAAGGATAGTGAATCTGATATTTAATGAATCTGGTACAAAGATAGTGAATCTGGTACAAAGATGGTGAATCTGGTACAAGGATAGTGAATCTGGTATGTAGTGAATCTTGTACAAAGATACTGAATTTGGTACAAAGATAATGAATCTGGCACAAAGTGAATCTGGTACAAAGTAAATCTGGTACAAAGATACTCAATCTAGTAAAGGGGGGGAATTGTCACAGTTGCTTTTTGTGTATGACACGGTACTTTTGGGAGAGTTCTGAAGATAAGTTGCAAAGGTTGGTGGAGGAATTTGAGAGATTATGTAAATGAAGGAAATTAAAAATGAATATAGGAAAAATTAAGATGACGGGAACAACAAAAATATCTTGGTATGAGAAATTTGATATCAGATTGGAGGGAGAGAGTATGTAGTGCATGTGTTCAGGTATTTGGGAGTGGACGTGTCGGCGGATGGGTCTGAAAAATGAAGTAAATTGCAGAGCTGATGAAGGGGGAAAAAAGGTGGGTAGTGTACTCACCTAGCTGCTCACCTAGTTGTGGTTGCAGGGGTCGAGTCACAGCTCCTGACCCCGCCTCTTCACTAGCCGTTACTAGGTCACTCTTCCTGCTCCATGAGTTTTATCATACCTCTTCTTAAAGCTATGTATGGATCCTACCTCCACTACATCACTTCCCAGACTATTCCACTTCCTGACAACTCTGTGACTGAAGAAATACTTCCTAACATCCCTGTGTCCAATCTCTGAAACATCCTGTCTCTGTCTACCTTGTCAATTCCTCTTAGTGTTTTATATGTCATCATATCCACCCTATCTCTCCTGTCCTCCAGTGTCGTCAGGTCGACTTCTCTTAACCTCTCCTCGTAGAACATAACCCTTAGCTCTGGGACTAGTCTTGTTGCAAACCTTTGCACTTTCTCTAGTTTCTTTACGTGCTTGGCTAGGTGTGGGTTCCAAACTGGTGCCGCATACTCCAATATGGGCCTAACGTACACGGTGTACAGGGTCCTGAACGATTCCTTATTATGATGTCGGAATGCTGTTCTTAAGTTCCCTAGGCGCCCATATGCTGCAGCAGTTATTTGGTAGGTAAGACACATAGGATACAGTTAGGCAACTTTATTCCGAAACGTTTCGCCTACACAGTAGACTTCTTCAGTCGAATACAGAAAGCAGGCATGTATTCGACTGAAGAAGCCTACTGTGTAGGCGAAACGTTTCGGAATAAAGTTGCCTAACTGTTGTCTATGTGTCTTACCTACCAACCTGTCGGTATTGTATACCATTTTGATGTTCAGCAGTTATTTGGTTGACATGCGCCTCAGATGTGCCTGGTGTTATACTCACCCCAAGATCCTTTTCCTTGAGTGAAGTTTGTAGTCTTTGGCCCCCTAGACTGCACTCCGTCTGCCGTCTTCTTTGCCCTTCCCCAATCTTCATGACTTTGCACTTGGTGGAGTTGAACTCCAGGAGCCAGTTGCTGAACCAGGCCTGCAGCCTGTCTAGATCGCATTGTAGTTCTGCCTGGTCCTTGCCTGATTGAATTCTTCTCATCTACTTCACATCATCTGCAAACAGGGACACTTTTGAGTTTATTCCTTCTGTCATGTCATTCTCAAACACCAGAAATAGCACCGGTCCTAGGACTGACCCCTGTGGAACCCCGCTCGTCACAGACGCTCACTCTGACATCTCGCCACGTACCATGACTCGCTGTTGTCTTCCTGACAGCTATTCCCTGATCCATTACTGTGCCTTTCCTGTTATCCCTGACTGGCCCTCTAGCTTTCGCACTAATCTCTTGTGTGGAGCTGTGTCAAACGCCTTCTTACAGTCCAAGAAAACGTAACCTAACCACCCCTATCTCTCTTGCCTTACTGCTGTCACCCTGTTATAGAACTCCAGTAGGCTTGTGACAGGATTTCCTATCCCTGAAACTGTGATGGATGTCGCTGATAAGCTCATTCCTTTCTAGGTGCCCCACCACTCTTCTTAGTGACTTTGCTCACTGTACATGTCAGTATAGTAGGTACTGGTTCTCTAACAGAGCTCTGGATGCGTGGAACAATCTTCCCAGTAGGGTGATAGAGGCTAGGACCTTGGGAAGAGGTCGTTTTGATAAGGACCTGCCTTGCATTAGCCAGTAGGCCTTCTGCAGTGTTCTTCCATTCTTATGTTCTTATGTTTTTAATACTGGTCTGTAGTTAAATGCTTCGTGTCTGTCTCATTTTTTTAAAAAAATGGGACTACATTTGCTGTCTTCCATACCTCAGGTAGTCGCCCTGTTTCGATAGATTTGTTGAACATTGTTGTTAGTGGTACACATAGCGCCTCTGCTCTCTCTCTCAAGACCCGTGGAGAAATGCTATCCGGCCCCATCGCTTTTGAGGTATCTAGCTCACTGAGCAGCCTCTTCACTTCTTCCTCGGTTGTATGTATTGTGTCCAACAGTTGGTGTACCCCACGTCATTGTCTTTCTGGAGTCCCTTCTGTCTCCTCTGTGAACACTTCTTTGAATCTCATGTTGAGTTCCTCACATACTTTGCGGTCGTTTCTTGTGATCTCTCCTCCCTTCCTCAGCTTGATTACCTGGTCCTTGACTATTTCCTCCTGATGTGGCTGTACAACAGCCACAGATTTGGCTTTCACTGCTATATCATTTTCGGCTTGTCGTTAGGCCTCCCTTCTTACCTGTGCACATTCATTTCTGGCTCTGCGTCTGCTCTCCTTATTCTCCTGGTTTCTTTGCCTTCTATACTTCTTCCATTCTCTAGCACACTTGGTTTTGGCTTCTCTACATCTTTGGGTGAACCATGGGCTCATCCCGGCTTTTGCGGTATTTCTGTTACCCTTGGGTACAAACTTTTCCTCAGCTTCCTTGCATATTGTTGTCACATATTCCATTATCTCGTTTACTGACTTCCCTGCCAGTTCTCTGTCCCACTGAATCCCGTGCAGTAAATTCTTCATGCCTGTTTAATCCCTTCTCTTGTAGTTTGGCTTCATTCATCCAGCCCTTCCAGCTTCATTTTCCACTTGTAACTACTATGCATTTGAAGCTCAGACCACGTGGTCACTGGCCCCGTGGGGTCTTTCATATGTGATGTCCTCAATATCTGCACTACTCAAGGTGAATGCTAGGTCCAGTCTTGCTGGTTCATCCTCTTCTCTCTCTCTGGTAGTCTCCCTTACGTGTTGGTACATGATGTTTTCCAGTACTACCTCCATCAACTTAGCCCTCCACACGTCTGGGCCCTCATGTGGCTCCAGGTTCTCTCAGTCAATTTCCTTGTGATTGAAGTCACCCATAATCAGCAGTTTTGCCCTGCTCACCTGAGCTCTTCTGTCCACTTCTGCCAGTGTGTCAACCATCACTCTATTACTCTCATCATACTCTTGCTGTGGCCTCCTGCTATTCTGTTTTGGGTTATATATTACTGCAATTACCACCTTGAGACCTACAGACTGAAGTGTTCCTATTATACAGTCGCTTGCTTCTCCTCTGTCTCCTCTCTCCAGTTCATCAAAATTTCATTGGTTTATGATGAGCAGTGCCACTCCTCCTCCCCCTCTGTTTCCTCTGTCTTTCCTCAGGATCTGATATCCTGTTGGAGAAATGACATCTGTTATCATTCCTGTGAGCTTGGTTTCTGTGAGAGCTATGATGTCTGGCGATGACTCTTTGACTCTTTCGTGCCACTTCCACTGATTCGTTATTCCATTAGTGTTGGTGTACCATACCTTCAGTTTCCTCTCCAACACTGTTCTAGGGGTCTGTGACGGAGGGGGACCTGGCAGTGTGCTGTGGGATTCTACAGCGTACTGTAGGGTGGGGGCTGTAAGTGTGGATTGTGGTTTGTGTTGGAATAGTGTGTATGGTTGTGGGGTTCTGGGGGCAGTTCTGTGTGTGCTTGCACTTGTTGCTCTGCCCTGCTTCGGTTGTCCTCTGCTGACTCTGTTCTTGTCTCTCTTCCTAGCCCCTTTCATTTCTGTGTCCTCTCCCTCAGCTGCTGTCATTCTGATTTTGTTCTGTCTCAGTCTAGGAACACCCTCTTGTATGTTGATGATTCCTTCAGCCATGGTTTCTCTTGCAGGATCCTGTTCCTCAACATTTCTGTCTTGAAAATCAGTTTGCTCAGCCGATTTCTTCCCTTCAAGAACCCCCCAATTCTCTGAAAATTTAGTATCTCAATCATGTCCTCCTCGCCTATTTCTCTGATGATGTTTTCAATTTCCTGTTTTTCTTCCTGCCATCTTTCATCATGTATATCGAGGCATCTGTGGATACAAAGAATTTTATCAAAGGAGGGAGGGGATTGTACCAGAGCACAGTGGTACTAACACTGTTGTATGGGTAAGAAGCATGAGTTTTAAACGTTGCAGTGAGGAGCCTGGAGGCAGTGGAGATGTAGTGTGTGAGGTAGCAATGTGTGAATACTATGCAGAGAATTCGGGCCTCAGAGATTAGGTGTGCGCTTACCAAAAGTATTATTCAGAGGGCTGAGGAGAGGCTGTTGAGGTGGTTTGGATATTGAGCAAAGATGACTTCCTAGAGAAGTACATGTAACTGGGAAAGAGGGGAAGGGGTGGTCCCAGAAGAGGGTGGAGGAAGGGGAAAAAAAGTTTTGAGTGCTATGGCTTGGATATCCAACAGGCTTATATCGTAGCGTTAGATGGGCCTGAATGAAGGCAAGTGGCTTTTATGATTTGACGTGCTGTTGGAGTGTGAACAAGGGAATATTCGTAAAGGAATTCAAGGGAAACCGGTTAGCCAAACTTGAGTGTCTGAAATCTGAAGGATGGGTGAGAATGTTACAGTCCTGGAGGTGGGAAGTAGAGTACCTGCACTCTGAAGGATGGTTGAGGATGCAACAGTCCTGGAGGTGGGAAGTAAAGCACCCGCACTCTGAAGGACGGTTGAGGATGCTACAGTCCTGGAGGTGGGAAGTAAAGTACCTGCACTGTGAAGGATGGTTGAGGATGCAACAGTTCCGTGGGTCATCAGAAAAAATCATAATTACAATAACTCTGCACAAGTCAATGTGAACGTCACAAAACTTGTCTTTTCATAGACGGTAACAACACTAAGGTCAGCCCATGCTAGGCAGGTCTTACTGTAGTTGGTTACTAGCCCATGCTAGGCAGGTCTTACTGTAGTAGGTTACTGGCCCATGCTAGGCAGGTCTTACTGTAGTTGGTTACTAGCCCATGCTAGGCAGGTCTTACTGTAGTAGGTTACTGGCCCATGCTAGGCAGGTCTTACTGTAGTAGGTTACTGGCCCATGCTAGGCAGGTCTTACTGTAGTAGGTTACTGGCCCATGATAGGCAGGTCTTACTGTAGTAGGTTACTGGCCCATGCTAGGCAGGTCTTACTGTAGTAGGTTACTAGCCCATGCTAGGCAGGTCTTACTGTAGTAGGTTACTGGCCCATGCTAGGCAGGTCTTACTGTAGTAGGTTACTGTCCCATGCTAGGCAGGTCTTACTGTAGTACGTTACTGGCCCATGATAGGCAGGTCTTACTGTAGTAGGTTACTGGCCCATGCTAGGCAGGTCTTACTGTAGTAGGTTACTAGCCCATGCTAGGCAGGTCTTACTGTAGTAGGTTACTGTCCCATGCTAGGCAGGTCTTACTGTAGTAGGTTACTGGCCCATGATAGGCAGGTCTTACTGTAGTAGGTTACTGGCCCATGATAGGCAGGTCTTACTGTAGTAGGTTACTGGCCCATGCTAGGCAGGTCTTACTGTAGTAGGTTACTGTCCCATGCTAGGCAGGTCTTACTGTAGTAGGTTACTGGCCCATGCTAGGCAGGTCTTACTGTAGTAGGTTACTGGCCCATGCTAGGCAGGTCTTACTGTAGTAGGTTACTGGCCCATGCTAGGCAGGTCTTACTGTAGTAGGTTACTGGCCCATGCTAGGCAGGTCTTACTGTAGTAGGTTACTGGCCCATGCTAGGCAGGTCTTACTGTAGTAGGTTACTGGCCCATGCTAGGCAGGTCTTACTGTAGTAGGTTACTGGCCCATGATAGGCAGGTCTTACTGTAGTAGGTTACTGGCCCATGCTAGGCAGGTCTTACTGTAGTAGGTTACTGGCCCATGCTAGGCAGGTCTTACTGTAGTAGGTTACTGGCCCATGCTAGGCAGGTCTTACTGTAGTAGGTTACTGTCCCATGCTAGGCAGGTCTTACTGTAGTAGGTTACTGGCCCATGATAGGCAGGTCTTACTGTAGTAGGTTACTGGCCCATGCTAGGCAGGTCTTACTGTAGTAGGTTACTAGCCCATGCTAGGCAGGTCTTACTGTAGTAGGTTACTGGCCCATGCTAGGCAGGTCTTACTGTAGTAGGTTACTGGCCCATTCTAGGCAGGTCTTACTGTAGTAGGTTACTGGCCCATGATAGGCAGGTCTTACTGTAGTAGGTTACTGGCCCATGCTAGGCAGGTCTTACTGTAGTAGGTTACTGTCCCATGCTAGGCAGGTCTTACTGTAGTAGGTTACTGGCCCATGCTAGGCAGGTCTTACTGTAGTAGGTTACTGGCCCATGCTAGGCAGGTCTTACTGTAGTAGGTTACTGGCCCATTCTAGGCAGGTCTTACTGTAGTAGGTTACTGGCCCATGATAGGCAGGTCTTACTGTAGTAGGTTACTGGCCCATGCTAGGCAGGTCTTACTGTAGTAGGTTACTGTCCCATGCTAGGCAGGTCTTACTGTAGTAGGTTACTGGCCCATGCTAGGCAGGTCTTACTGTAGTAGGTTACTGGCCCATGCTAGGCAGGTCTTACTGTAGTAGGTTACTGGCCCATGCTAGGCAGGTCTTACTGTAGTAGGTTACTAGCCCATGCTAGGCAGGTCTTACTGTAGTAGGTTACTGGCCCATGCTAGGCAGGTCTTACTGTAGTAGGTTACTAGCCCATGCTAGGCAGGTCTTACTGTAGTAGGTTACTAGCCCATGCTAGGCAGGTCTTACTGTAGTAGGTTACTAGCCCATGCTAGGCAGGTCTTACTGTTGTAGGTTACTAGCCCATGCTAGGCAGGTCTTACTGTAGTAGGTTACTAGCCCATGCTAGGCAGGTCTTACTGTAGTAGGTTACTGGCCCATGCTAGGCAGGTCTTACTGTAGTAGGTTACTGGCCCATGCTAGGCAGGTCTTACTGTAGTAGGTTACTGGCCCATGCTAGCCAGATCTTACTGTAGTAGGTTACTGGCCCATGCTAGGTAGGTCTTACTGTAGTAGGTTACTGGCCCATTCTAGGCAGGTCTTACTGTAGTAGGTTACTGGCCCATGCTAGGCAGGTCTTACTGTAGTAGGTTACTGGCCCATGCTAGGCAGGTCTTACTGTAGTAGGTTACTAGCCCATGCTAGGCAGGTCTTACTGTAGTAGGTTACTAGCCCATGCTAGGCAGGTCTTACTGTAGTAGGTTACTAGCCCATGCTAGGCAGGTCTTACTGTTGTAGGATACTAGCCCATGCTAGGCAGGTCTTACTGTAGTAGGTTACTAGCCCATGCTAGGTAGGTCTTACTGTAGTAGGTTACTGGCCCATGCTAGGCAGTTCTTACTGTAGTAGGTTACTGGCCCATGCTAGGCAGGTCTTACTGCAGTAGGTTACTAGCCCATGCTAGGCAGGTCTTACTGTAGTAGGTTACTAGCCCATGCTAGGCAGGTCTTACCGTAGTAGGTTGCTGGCCCATGCTAGGCAGGTCTTACTATAGTAGGTTGCTGGCCCATGCTAGGCAGGTCTTACTGTAGTAGGTTACTGGCCCATGCTAGGCAGGTCTTACTGTAGTAGGTTACTGGCCCATGCTAGGCAGGTCTTACTGTAGTAGGTTACTAGCCCATGCTAGGCAGGTCTTACTGTAGTAGGTTACTAGCCCATGCTAGGCAGGTCTTACTGTAGTAGGTTACTGGCCCATGCTAGGCAGGTCTTACTGTAGTAGGTTACTAGCCCATGCTAGGCAGGTCTTACTATAGTAGGTTACTAGCCCATGCTAGGCAGGTCTTACTGTAGTAGGTTACTGGCCCATTCTAGGCAGGTCTTACTGTAGTAGGTTACTGGCCCATGCTAGGCAGGTCTTACTGTAGTAGGTTACTAGCCCATGCTAGGCAGGTCTTACTGTAGTAGGTTACTGGCCCATGCTAGGTAGGTCTTACTGTAGTAGGTTACTGGCCCATGCTAGGCAGGTCTTACTGTAGTAGGTTACTGGCCCATGCTAGGCAGGTCTTACTGTAGTTGGTTACTGGCCCATGCTAGGCAGGTCTTACTGTAGTAGGTTACTGGCCCATGCTAGGCAGGTCATACTGTAGTAGGTTACTGGCCCATGCTAGGCAGGTCTTACTGTAGTAGGTTACTGGCCCATGCTAGGCAGGTCTTACTGTAGTAGGTTACTCGCCCATGCTAGGCAGGTCTTACTGTAGTAGGTTACTGGCCCATGCTAGGCAGGTCTTACTGTAGTAGGTTACTGGCCTATGCTAGGCAGGTCTTACTGTAGTAGGTTACTGGCCCATGCTAGGCAGGTCTTACTGTAGTAGGTTACTGGCCCATGCTAGGCAGGTCTTACTGTAGTAGGTTACTGGCCCATGCTAGGCAGGTCTTACTGTAGTAGGTTACTGGCCCATGCTAGGCAGGTCTTACTGTAGTAGGTTACTGGCTCATGCTAAGCAGGTCTTACTGTAGTAGGTTACTGGCCCATGCTAGGCAGGTCTTACTGTAGTAGGTTACTAGACCATGCTAGGCAGGTCTTACTGTAGTAAGTTACTGGCCCATGACAGGCAGGTCTTACTGTAGTAGGTTACTGGCCCATGATAGGCAGGTCTTACTGTAGTAGGTTACTAGCCCATGCTAGGCAGATCTTACTGTAGTAGGTTACTATCCCATGCTAGGCAGGTCTTACTGTAGTAGGTTACTAGCCCATGCTAGGCAGGTCTTTCTGTAGTAGGTTACTAGCCCATGCTAGGCAGGTCTTACTGTAGTAGGTTACTGGCCCATGCTAGGCAGGTCTTACTGTAGTAGGTTACTGGCCCATGACAGGCAGGTCTTACTGTAGTAGGTTACTGGCCCATGATAGGCAGGTCTTACTGTAGTAGGTTACTAGCCCATGCTAGGCAGATCTTACTGTAGTAGGTTACTGGCCCATGCTAGGCAGGTCTTACTGTAGTAGGTTACTAGCCCATGCTAGGCAGGTCTTTCTGTAGTAGGTTACTAGCCCATGCTAGGCAGGTCTTACTGTAGTAGGTTACTGGCCCATGCTAGGCAGGTCTTATTGTAGTAGGTTACTAGCCCATGCTAGGCAGGTCTTACTGTTGTAGGTTACTGGCCCATGCTAGGCAGGTCTTACTGTTGTAGGTTACTAGCCCATGCTAGGCAGGTCTTACTGTAGTAGGTTACTAGCCCATGCTAGGCAGGTCTTACTGTAGTAGGTTACTGGCCCATGCTAGGCAGGTCTTACTGTAGTAGGTTACTAGCCCATGCTAGGGAGGTCTTACTGTAGTAGGTTACTAGCCCATGATAGGCAGGTCTTACTGTAGTAGGTTACTAGCCCATGCTAGGTAGTTCTTACTGTAGTAGGTTACTGGCCCATGCTAGGCAGGTCTTACTGTAGTAGGTTACTAGCCCATGCTATGCAGGTCTTACTGTAGTAGGTTACTGGCCCATGCTAGGCAGGTCTTACTGTAGTAGGTTACTAGCCCATGCTAGGCAGGTCTTTCTGTAGTAGGTTACTAGCTCATGCTAGGTAGGTCTTACTGTAGTAGGTTACTGGCCCATGTTAGGCAGGTCTTACTGTAGTAGGTTACTAGCCCATGCTAGGCAGGTCTTACTGTTGTAGGTTACTGGCCCATGCTAGGCAGGTCTTACTGTAGCAGGTTACTAGCCCATGCTAGGCAGGTCTTACTGTAGTAGGTTACTAGCCCATGCTAGGCAGGTCTTACTGTAGTAGGTTTCTGGCCCATGCTAGGCAGGTCTTACTGTAGTAGGTTACTAGCCCATGCTAGGCAGGTCTTACTGTAGTAGGTTACTAGCCCATGCTAGGCTGGTCTTACTGTAGTAGGTTACTAGCCTATGCTAGGCAGGTCTTACTGTAGTAGGTTACTAGCCCATGCTAGGCAGGTCTTACTGTAGTAGGTTATTAGCCCATGATAGGCAGGTCTTACTGCAGTAGGTTACTAGCCCATGCTAGGCAGGTCTTACTGTAATAGGTTACTGGCCCATGCTAGGCAGGTCTTACTGTACTAGGTTACTAGCCCATGCTAGGCAGGTCTTACTGTAGTAGGTTACTGGCCCATGCTAGGCAGGTCTTACTGTAGTAGGTTGCTGGCCCATACTAGGCAGGTCTTACTGTAGTAGGTTACTGGCCCATGCTAGGCAGGTCTTACTGTAGTAGGTTACTGACCCATGCTAGGCAGGCCTTATTGTAGTAGGCTTCTGGCCGATGCTAGGCAGGTCTTACTGTAGTAGGTTACTGGCCAATGCTAGGCAGGTCTTACTGTAGTAGGTTACTGGCCCATGCTAGGCAGGCCTTATTGTAGTAGGTTACTGGCCCATGCTAGGCAGGTCTTTCTGTAGTAGGTTACTGGCCCATGCTAGGCAAGTCTTACTGTAGTAGGTTACTTGCCCATGCTAGTCAGGTCTTACTGTAGTAGGTTACTGGCCCATGCTAGGCAGGTCTTAAGGTAGTAGGTTACTGGCCCATGCTAGGCAGGCCTTACTGTAGTAGGTTACTGGCCCATGCTAGGGAGGTCTTACTGTAGTAGGTTACTGGCCCATGCTAGGCAGGTCTTACTGTAGTAATTTACTGCCACCACACACACCTACCAAAGGTACCACCCACACCACCACCACCAATCACCAAAGGTACCACCTACACCACTACCCACCAAAGGTAGCACCAACACTACCACCACCACCCACCAAAGGTGCCACCCTCACCACTACCAGTACCCACTGAAGGTACCACCCACACCACCACCCACCAAAGGTAGCACCCACACCACCAGCACCAGCCACCAAAAGTACCACCCACACCATTACCACCACAACCCAACAAAGGTACCACCCACACCACCACCATCACCCACCAAAGGTAGCGCCCACACCACCAGCACCACCCACCAAAGGTACCACCCGCACCACCACCATCGCCCACCAAAAGTAGCACCCACACCACCAGCACCACCCACCAAAGGTACCACCCACACCACCACCATCGCCCACCAAAAGTAGCACCCACACCACCAGCACCACCCACCAAAGGTACTACCCACACCTTCACAACCACCCACCAAACGTACCACCAACACCACCACCAGTATCCACTGAAGGTACCACCCACACCACCACCATAACCCACCAAACGTAGCACCCACACTACCAGCACCACCCACCAAAGGTACCACCCACCAAAGGTACCACCCACACCACCACCATAACCCACCAAACGTAGCACCCACACTACCAGCACCACCCACCAAAGGTACCACCCACCAAAGGTACCACCCACCAAAGGTACCACCCACCAAAGGTACCACCCACACCACCACCATCACCCACCAAAGGTAGCACCCACACCACCAGCACCACCCACCAAACGTACCACCAACACCACCACCACCACCCACCAAAGGTACCACCCACACCACCACCACCACCCACCAAAGGTACCACCCACACCACCACCATCACCCACCAAAGGTAGCACCCACACCACCAGCACCACCCACCAAAGGTACCACCCACCAAAGGTACCACCCACCAAAGGTACCACCCACACCACCACCATCACCCACCAAAGGTAGCACCCACACCACCAGCACCACCCACCAAACGTACCACCAACACCACCACCACCACCCACCAAAGGTACCACCCACACCACCACCACCACCCACCAAAGGTACCACCCACACCACCACCATCACCCACCAAAGGTAGCACCCACACCACCAGCACCACCCACCAAAGGTACCACCCACACCACCAGCACCACCCACCAAAAGTACCACCCACACCACCACCAACCACAGGTAACACCCACACCACTACCCACCAAAGGTACCACCCACACCACCACCACTACCCACCAAAGGTGCCACCCACACCACCACCAGTAACCACTTAAGGTACCACCCACAACACCACCACCCACCAAAGGTACCATCCACACCACAACCCACCAAAAGTACCACCCACAAAGGTACCACCCTCACCACAATGACCACACACAAAAGGTACCATTCACACCACCACCCACCAAAGGTACCATCCACACCACCACCTACCAAAAGTACCACCCACAAAGGTACCACCCTCACCACAATGACCACACACAAAAGGTACCATTCACACCACCACCCACCAAAGGTACCACCCACAAGGGTGCCACCCACACCTCCACCACCACCCACCAAAGGTACCACCCACACCAGGATGACCACCCACCAAAGGTATCATCCACAATCCACCCACCAAAGGTACCACCCACAAGGGTACCACCTACTCCACCACCCACCAAAGGCACCACCCACAAGGGTACCACCCACACCAAGACGACCACTCACCAAAGGTACCATCCACACCACCACCCACCAAAGGTACCACCCACAAGGGTACCACCCACACCACCCACCAAAGGTACCACCCACAAGGGTACCACCCACACCACTACCACCACCCACCAAAGGTACCACCCACAAGGGTACCACCCACACCACCACAACCATCCACCAAAGGTACCACCCACAAGGGTACCACCCACACTACCACCACCCACCATAGTTACCACCCACAAAGGTACTACCCACACCACCACCACCACCCACCAAAGGTAACAGCCACAAGGGTACCACCCACACCACGACCACCACCCACCAAAGATACCATCCACAAGGGTACCACCCACACCACGATGACCACCCACCAAAGGTACCATCCACACCACCACCCACCAAAGGTAGCACCCACAAGGGTACCACCCACACCACCACTACCACCAGCCACCAAAGGTACCACCCACAAGGGTACCACCCAAACCACCACCACCACCACCCACCAAAGGTACCACCCACAAAGGTACCACCCACACCACCACCACCACCCACCAAATGTACCACCCACACCACCACCACCCACCAAAGGTACCACCCACCAGGGTATCACCCACACCACAACCACCACCCACCAAAGGTACCACCCACAAGGGTACCACCCACACCACCACCACCACCCACCATAGTTACCACCCACAAGGGTACTACCCACACCACCACCACCACCCACCAAAGGTAACAGCCACAAGGGTACCACTCACACCACGACCACCACCCACCAAAGGTACCACCTACAAGGGTACAACCCACACCACAATGACCACCCACCAAAGGTACCATCCACACCACCACCCACTAAAGGTAGCACCCACAAGGGTACCACCCACACCACCACTACCACCAGCCACCAAAGGTACGACCCACAAGGGTACCACCCACACCACCACCACCACCACCCACCAAAGGTACCACCCACAAAGGTACCACCCACACCACCACCACCCACCAAATGTACCACCCACACCACCACCACCCACCAAAGGTACCACCCACCAGGGTATCACCCACACCACAACCACCACCCACCAAAGGTACCACCCACAAGGGTACCACCCACACCACTACCACCACCCACCAAAGGTATCACCCACAAGGGTACCACCCACACCACCACAACCATCCACCAATGGTACCACCCACAAGGGTACCACCCACACTACCACCACCCACCAAAGGTACCACCCACAAGGGTACTACCCACACCACCACCACCACCCACCAAAGGTAACAGCCACAAGGGTACCACCCACACCACGACCACCACCCACCAAAGGTACCATCCACAAGGGTACCACCCACACCAACGATGACCACCCACCAAAGGTACCATCCACACCATCACCCACCAAAGGTAGCACCCACAAGGGTACCACCCACACCACCACTACCACCAGCCACCATAGGTACCACCCACAAGGGTACCACCCAAACCACCACCACCACCACCACCACCACCCACCAAAGGTACCACCCACAAGGGTACCACCCACACCACCACCACCACCCACCAAAGGTACCACCCACACCACCACCACCCACCAAAGGTACCACCCACAAGGGTACCACCCACACCACCACCACCACCCACCAAAGGTACCACCCACAAGGGTACCACCCACACCACCACCACCACCCACCAAAGGTACCACCCACAAGGGTACCACCTACACCATCACCACCACCCACTAAAGGTACCACCCACAAGGGTAACACCCACACCACAACCACCACCCACCAAAGGTACCACCCACAAGGGTACCACCCACACATCCACAACCACCCACTAAAGGTACCACCCACAAGGGTACCACCCACACCGCCACCACCAACCAAAGATACCACCCACATGGGTGCCACCCACGCCACCACCACCACCCACCAAAGGTACCACCCACAAGGGCACCACCCACACCACCACCACCAACCACCAAAGGTACCACCCACACCACCACCACCCACCAAAGGTACCACCCACAAGGGTACCACCCACACCGCCACCACCACCCACCAAAGGTACCACCCACAAGGGTACCACCCACACCACCACCCACCAAAGGTACCACCCACACCACCACCACCACCCACCAAAGGTACCACCCACACCACCACCCACCAAAGGTACAACCCACTAGGGTACCACCCACACCACCACCACCCTCCGAAGGTGCCACCCACAAGGGTACCACCCACACCACTACCCTCCTTCTGTCCATGTTCCAATCCTCTCCGGTGAATTACCTTGACAAGCTACTGTAACCAACTCCTCTCTATGCATACAATAGAATCTATCCTCGCCAGCGCCCAGCTGTGGCCAAGAGGGAGTGAAGGAGAGGTGAGGGAGGGAAGGAGGGGTGAGGGAGGGAAGGAGAGGTGAGGGAGTGAAGGAGAGGTGAGGGAGTGAAGGAGAGGTGAGGGAGAAAAGGGGGGGTGAGGGAGTGAAGGAGAGGTGAGGGAGGGAAGGAGGGGTGAGGGAGTGAAGAAGAGGTGAGGGAGTGAAACAGGGGTGAGGGAGTGAAGGAGCGGTGAGGGAGGGAAGGAGAGGTGAGGGAGTGAAGGAGAGGTGAGGGAGTGAAGGAGGGGTGAGGGAGTGAAGGAGAGGTGAGGGAGAAAAGGGGGGGTGAGGGAGTGAAGGAGAGGTAGAGGGAGGGAAGGAGAGGTAGAGAGAGGGAAGGAATAGTAGAGGGAGGGAAGGAGGGTAGAGGGAGGGAAGGAGAGGCTGAGGGAGGGAAGGAGAGTTAGAAAGAGGGAAGGAGAGGTAGAGGGAGGGAAGGAGAGGTGAGGGAGCGAAGGGGGGGGGAGGGAGTGAATGAGTGGTGAGGGAGAGAAGGAGGGGTGAGGGAGTGAAGGAGAGGTGAGGGAGGGAAGGAGGGGTGAGGGAGTGAAGGAGAGGTGAGGGAGGGAAGGAGAGGTGAGGGAGTGAAGGAGAGGTGAGGGAGTGAAGGAGGGGTGAGGGAGTGAAGGAGAGGTGAGGGAGAAAAGGGGGGGTGAGGGAGTGAAGGAGAGGTGAGGGAGAGATGTAGGGGTGAGGGAGTGAAGGAGTGGTGAGGGAGGGAAGGAGGGGTGAGGGAGTGAAGGAGAGGTGAGGGAGGGAAGGAGGGGTGAGGGAGTGAAGGAGAGGTGAGGGAGGGAAGGAAGGGTGAGGGAGTGAGAGAGGGGTGAGGGAGGGAAGGAGGGGTGAGGGAGTGAGAGAGGGGTGAGGGAGGGAAGGAGGGGTGAGGGAGTGAGAGAGGGCTGAGGGAGGGAAGAAGGGGTGAGTTAGGGAAGGAGGGGTGAGGGAGTGAGAGAGGGGTGAGGGAGGGAAGGAGGGTGAGGGAGGGAAGGAGGGGTGAGGGAGTGAGAGAGGGCTGAGGGAGGGAAGAAGGGGTGAGTTAGGGAAGGAGGGGTGAGGGAGTGAGAGAGGGGTGAGGGAGGGAAGGAGGGTGAGGGAGGGACGGAGTGGTGAGGGAGGGAAGGAGGGGTGAGGGAGTGAGAGAGGGGTGAGGGAGGGAAGGAGGGGTGAGGGAGGGAAGGATGGGTGATGGAGGGAAGGAGAGGTGAGGGAGTGAGAGAGGGGTGAGGGAGGGAAGGAGGGGTGAGGGAGTGAGAGAGGGCTGAGGGAGGGAAGAAGGGGTGAGTTAGGGAAGGAGAGGTGAGGGAGTGAGAGAGGGGTGAGGGAGGGAAGGAGGGTGAGGGAGGGAAGGAGAGGTGAGGGAGGGAAGGAGGGGTGAGGGAGTGAGAGAGGGGTGAGGGAGGGAAGGAAGGTGAGGGAGGGAAGGAGGGGTGAGGGAGTGAGAGAGGGGTGAGGGAGGGAAGGAGGGGTGAGGGAGTGAGAGAGGCTGAGGGAGGGAAGAAGGGGTGAGTTAGGGAAGGAGGGGTGAGGGAGTGAGAGAGGGGTGAGGGAGGGAAGGAGGGTGAGGGAGGGAAGGAGAGGTGAGGGAGGGAAGGAGGGGTGAGGTAGGGAGAGAGGGCTGAGGGAGGGAAGGAGGGGTGAGGGAGGGAAGGAGGGGTGAGGGAGTGACAGAGGGGTGAGGGAGGGAAGGAGGGGTGAGGGAGGGAAGGAGGGGTTAGGGAGGGAAGGAGGGGTGAGTGAGGGAAGGAGATGTGAGGGAAGGATGGGTGAGGGAGTGAAGGAGGGGTGAGGGAGTGAAGGAGAGGTGAGGGAGGGAAGGAGGAGTGAGGGAGGGAGGGGTGAGTGAGGGAAGGAGTGGTGAGGGAGTGAAGGAGGTGTGAGGGAGTGAAGGAGAAATGAGGGAGTGAAGGAGTGGTGAGGGAGTGAAGGAGGAGTGAGGGAGTGAAGGAGAGGTGAGGGAGAGAAGGGGGGTGAGGGAGTGAAGGCGGGGTGAGGGAGGGAAGGAGGGGTGATTGAGGGAAGGAGGGGTGAGGGAGGGAAGGAGGGGTGATTGAGGGAAGGAGGGGTGAGGGAGGGAAGGAGGGGTGAGTGAGGGAAGGATGGGTGACTGAGGGAAGGAGGGGTGAGGGTGGGAAGGTGGGGTGAGTGATGGAAGGTGGGGTGAGGGAGGGAAGGAGGGGTAAATGAGGGAAGGAGGAGTGA
This sequence comes from Cherax quadricarinatus, assembly GCF_038502225.1. Taxonomy (NCBI): domain Eukaryota; kingdom Metazoa; phylum Arthropoda; class Malacostraca; order Decapoda; family Parastacidae; genus Cherax; species Cherax quadricarinatus. The sequence continues at coordinate 13,208,999 of NC_091356.1, read as the reverse complement.
GGGAGGGAAGGAGGGGTGAGGGAGGGAAGGAGGGGTTAGTGAGGGAAGGAGGGGTGAGTGAGGGAAGGAGGTGTGAGGGAGGGAAGGAGGGGTGAGGGAGGGAATGAGGGGTGAGGGAGGGATGGAGGGGTGAGGGAGGGAAGGAGGGGTGAGGGAGGGAAGGAGGGGTGAGGGAGGGAAGGAGGGGTGAGGGAGGGAAGGACGGGTGAGGGAGGGAAGGAGGGGTGAGGGAGGGAAGGAGGGGTGAGGGAGGGAAGGAGGGGTGAGGGAGGGAAGGAGGCGTGAGGGAGGGAAGGAGGGGTGAGGGAGGGAAGGAGGGGTGAGGCAGGGAAGGAGGGGTGAGGGAGGGAGGGAGGGGTGAGGGAGGGAAGGAGGGGTGAGGGAGGGAAGGAGGGGTGAGGGAGGGAAGGAGGGGTGATGGAGGGAAGGAGGGGTGCGGGAGGGAAGGAGGGGTGAGGGAGGAAGGAGGGGTGTGGGAGGGATGGTGGGGTGAGGGAGGGATGGTGGGGTGAGGGTGGGAAGGTGGGGTGAGGGAGGGAAGGAGGGGTGAGGGAGGGAAGGAGGGGTGAGGGAGGGAAGGAGGCGTGAGGGAGGGAAGGAGGGGTGAGGGAGGGAAGGAGGGGTGAGTGAGGGAAGGAGGGGTGAGGGAGGGAAGGAGGGGTGAGGGAGGGAAGGAGGGGTGAGGGAGGGAAGGAGGGGTGAGGGAGGGAAGGAGGGGTGAGGGAGGGAAGGAGGGGTGAGGGAGGGAAGGAGGGGTGAGGGAGGGAAGGAGGGGTGAGGGAGGGAAGGAGGGGTGAGGGAGGGAAGGAGGGGTGAGGGAGGGAAGGAGGGGTGAGGGAGGGAAGGAGGGGTGTGGGAGGGAAGGAGGGGTGAGGGAGGGAAGGAGGGGTGAGGGAGGGAAGGAGGGGTGAGGGAGGGAAGGAGGGGTGAGGGAGGGAAGGAGGGGTGAGGGAGGGAAGGAGGGGTGAGGGAGGGAAGGAGGGGTGAGGGAGGGAAGGAGGGGTGAGGGAGGGAGCAAGGAGGGCGTGAGGGAGGGAAGGAGGGGTGAGGGAGGGAAGGAGGGGTGAGGGAGGGAAGGAGGGGTGAGGTAGGGAAGGAGGGGTGAGGGAGGGAAGGAGGGGTGAGGGAGGGAAGGAGGGGTGAGGGGAAGGGAAGGTGGGGTGAGGGAGGGAATGAGGGGTGTGGGAGGGAAGGAGGGGTGAGGGAGGGAAGGAGGGGTGAGGGAGGGAAGAAGGGGTGAGGGAGGGAAGGAGGGGTGAGGGGTGGGAGGGAAGGAGGGGTGAGGGAGGGAAGGAGGGGTGAGGGAGGGAAGGAGGGGTGAGGGAGGGAAGGAGGGGTGAGGGAGGGAAGGAGGCGTGAGGGAGGGAAGGAGGGGTGAGGGAGGGAAGGAGGGGTGAGGGAAGGAAGGAGGGGTGAGGGAGGGAAGGAGGGGTGAGGGAGGGAAGGAGGGGTGAGGGAGGGAAGGAGGGGTGAGGGAGGTAAGGAGGGGTGAGGGAGGGAAGGAGAGGTGAGGAAGGGAAGGAGGGGTGTGTGATGGAAGGAGGGGTGAGGGAGGGAAGGAGGGGTGATTGAGGGAAGGAGGGGTGAGGGAGGGAAGGAAGGGTGAGGGAGGGAAGGAGGCGTGAGGGAGGGAAGGAGGGGTGAGGGAGGGAAGGAGGGGTGAGGGAGGGAAGGAGAGGTGAGGGAGGGAAGGAGGGGTGAGGGAGGGAAGGAGGGGTGAGGGAGGGAAGGAGGGGTGAGGGAGGGACTAAGTAAGTAAGTAAGTAAGTAAATTTATTCAGGTATACACAATACAGTTACATAGAATTATCATACATAGCAGCATATGTGTAGAGAACCTGGGATAACCCAAAAAAGTCAGACAGAGTGACTTATTTCCATTGGGGTCCTTTTACCTTATTATTATAATATAAAGGTTATAATATTTTCTTATTATTCTATAATGAAGATAACATCTTATTATCATACTAAAAAGACTATCTACTACCCGAGGGTCATTAAGACTATCTACAATACGAGGGTCATTAAGACTATCTACTACCCGAGGGTCATTACGACTATCTACAATACGAGGGTCATTACTAGGGATAAGGTAAAATTTACACGTATTTTAGCTAAAAAATAGAAAATCATTCCCCTCCCTTTCTGTTGCTTCATTCATCAGACACTTTTTGGCAGTCTTCTTGAACTGGTTCAAGCTATGACTGGCCTTGACATTTATGGGTAGTCTGTTCCATTCCTTTATTGCTGTACAATAAAAGGTGTTTGAAGCCTGGCCACTGACTGTGGGTACTACAAAGTTGTGCTCTCTCCCCCTAGTACTATGATTGCTGCGGTTCCCAACCTTGACAAAATTGACAGCAAGATATTCTGGACACTGTTCGTGAGCAATTTTATAAACATGATTTAGCTTCAGTTGTTTTACTCTGTCTTCAACATTCAGCATATCCAACTGCTGTAATTCATCCTGGCCTACATGTTCTCTTGGTCCCAGCCCCAGGATGAATCTTACGATTTTGTTCTGGGTGATTTGCAGTCTATCTTTCAGTTTTTTTGTCAAGGCAGAGTACCAAGAAGAGCAAGCGTAATCCATATGGCATTGTATAAGGGCTAGACATAGGGTCCTGCGAGCCTCAGTAGGTAGACACTGTGCTTGTCTATACAGGAATTTCAGCCTGGCATTCGCTTTCTTTACTACACTGTTCCCTATCAATTCTCCTGACATGCATGGGTCAAAGGGGATTCCCAGATATTTAACTGATGAAACCAAAGTGATGGACTCCCCATTACACTGAACATTAAAATTATTTACCCTTCTCAGTTTATGTTTCGTTCCAAAGAGAATGGCTTCAGTTTTCCCTAGGTGTAATGATAGTTTGTTGTCTACTAACCATTTGCTGCAGGACTCCAGTTCCAGTGTTAAAACATTAGCAATATCGTGTGGGTCTTTACCTGTCACTAACAGAGCACTGTCATCTGCATACAGTAGGAGTTTGCACTTGACACTGATAGGCATATCATTGACATAACATAAGAATAGTAAGGGACCCAGAATACTACCTTGGGGAACTCCACATGTTATCGGCAGGGGTTCTGATTCCGTTTTGTTGATTTTGACTATTTGTCTCCTGTTGCTAAGGTAGGACTTAAACCAGTCTACAGAACCTATACCGATAGCTTGGAGTTTATTACATAATATATTGTGGTTGACAGTATCGAAGGCCTTTTGCAGGTCTAAGGTTACCATACCTATGAGGTTCCCTTTTGACATTTCAGTTCTCAGGTAATCCATCAGATTAATAAGGGAGGTATCGGTTGAGTATGATCTTCTAAAGCCCGATTGATAGCTATGGAGAATGCTGTTGTCATTAAGGTACTTAACTACTTGAAAATACACCGCCCTCTCCAGAATTTTAGATATTATACTGAGTATACTAACAGGTCTATAGTTGCTTACATCAGACCTATTATTTTTCTTGAAGATAGGAGTAACTCTGGCCTCCTTGAACCCCTCCGGTACGGTATTAGTGGTGATTGATAGATTTATTATGTGAGCAATAGGGATTGACAGTTCAAAAGCACCATCTTTTAGGAACTTAGACGGGATGTTATCAGGGCCTGTGCTCTTAGTTTGGTTTAACCTGCTTAGTTCTTTTTGAATGAAGTCATGAGATACACTTACTAGTTGACAACTGTTTGGGGTTACCCCTTTATTGGTATAGTATGTTTGAAACTTATCAGAGTCTGTGTTAAAGGTATTTGATGCAGCTGGTAGTTTACTTACTAGTGTTGATGCAACAGATGTGTAGTAGGAATTAAAGCAATTTGCCACCTTAGATGTTTCGTGGCATACCTTATTATCGATAGTGAGTACTATGTTAGACCTATCTACTGGCTTATGGCTATACCCCAACTGTTTTAGTTGTTGCCAGAGCTTTCTGGGGTTATGCTTATATTCTTCAATTTTTGAGCAATAGTGCTTTGCCTTTGCTCCTTTTATAAGCCTCTGTACTCTGTTCCTCACCCTTTGGAATTCATTTAGTGCTGCAATATCCTGTCTGTTTGCTTTAAATCTTTTTAGCAGCTGGTCTCTGAATTTCATATTATCTAATATCTCAGTAGTCATCCAGGGTTCAGTTCTTCGTTTAATCCTAACCTCTTTAACTGGTGCAATATTATTAAGAATGGTAGTGAACATTGTTTTGAATTTTTCCCAGGCATCGTTTACGTCCGTGCAACTTGTTATCTCTGTCCAGTCACAATTGTGTAGCCTATTTACCAGTGTTTCTTTACTGTAGTTTCTAGTTGACCTCATTTTTATTGTCCTGTGTAGGCCTATCCTATCCCTAGTGATTTTCCTGGTGCAGTAAATGATGAAATGATCACTAAGACCTGTGGTAATGACGCCTGACTGACTAATGTTCTCAGCGCGGTTGCAAAGTATGTGGTCAATTAGGGTGGCTGAGAACTGTGTGATCCGGGTTGGTTTATTAATTAGTTGGGTGTAGCTATTTAATCCTAGAATTTGCTTATACCTTTTGCATAGCCCGTTATTTTGTTGCTGAAAACAGATATTGAAGTCGCCCAGTATTATTGTTTCGCAATTGCTTTCAACTCCGGACAAGACTCTGGAAAAGTCTTCTAAGAACTGGTCCTGGGTAGGAGGGCGGTAACTAGTTCCTACTAAGATGGGTTTGGTCTTGGGAAGCAGCACTTCAAACCATAGAATCTCCAGTTTATTGTTATTTAAATCAGGTCTTGGGTTGTAAGCTAAGTCATTTCTAATGTAGGCACATACTCCACCGCCCTTTCTGTTCCTATCTAAGCGTTTTATATTGTAACCTTCTATTTTGACCTCGTCGTCAGTCACCGTATCATCCAACCAAGATTCAGAGATGGTTATAACTGCCGCCCTAATTTTGTTAGCTAGAATCCTAATCTCTGCCAATTTAGGAAGAAGTGATCTTGCATTGACATGAATAAAGTGAAGGCCTGTTTTCATAAAACAATCATAATCATCAATATATGGCAATGGGTCATTTGTATTAAAATTAGGTAAATCAACGTCATCACTGCTAAAGGGTAACTGTGCCAAAGTGCATTTGTTACACACAAAATGAATTCTGGCACCGTTGCTATAATTGTACATACATCCATCATGCACCCACCCCTTACACATTTTACATAAGGTGCCTTTTCTGTTTTTCATGCGTACTTTAGTACAGTGTATGCACCTGTTTGGTAGTGTTTGAGATAATAATGGCTGTATTGTCTCACATTGACCTATGTATGCATTACATATGGAGTTAAGGTTATCATCCCTAGCTACTAGACCGTCATTATTGCCGTCATTTATCTGTCTGTTTTGCCTCTGCACAATAGTTTGAGGTCCTGGATTAATTTGGATATCACCACTTAAGAGCGCTACAATAAGAGCTGTGTGCCATTGTTTTTGTTTGGGTATGCGGTGTTGCCATACCTTGCGGCGATAGTGAGGTTTACTTTTCTGGTAGGATGGCAACTGTTGGGCTTTTACTGTCCAGGGCGCTGTTACTCCATTCACCTTTTCCAACCCCCATGACTGATTTCTTTCTTCATGGAATTGAAGAAGAAATATAAATATAATTATGGCAGCCTGTACCCCTCTAATGCCTGCCATTTTCGATCTTCGCTCTTTTACTCATATACAATATTTATTTCTCTTTTCCAGTCCCTAGTACACTTAGTATCTGCTTTAATTACACTGAATTACTAGTAAAATTTCCTCTTCAAAACCCTCTTCACTGCTCACTTTTCCCTTAACTTCACAACACCCTTACATTTAACCCCTTATTCACCCTCCCCTACCCACCTCACTTCACAGTCTGGCTTCACCAATTAACTTCTAACTCCTTTCCATTCTGGTAAACCAGAAAGGTTTAATCAATGGTTTTATCCTTCCAAATCCCCCTCAATTCCATTTATCGGGGGTTGTGTGGTGTTGTTGTCTCCTGACCTGTTTTGCTGACTCAGCCATTTTTGAAACACTGAGGGGAGTAACACAACCTGACTTTCCTTGAGTTTATAGATATATTTGGCGTTTTCTGCTGTGATTCTCTCACTGTACACTGGTCAGCTGAATATAGGTCAGCTACTAAAATATTAACCTTGACTGTTTAACTATTCATTTCTTTCCCACGACTGGCACTGAGGGATATCCGACCTATAACCTTGGAGTTTTGTACTGTTGATTTGACGATGTCTCCTGTGTTTCCCTCTCGTTAGCACTGGTACAGGTGATATGATGGTGGTACAGATATGATGCTACTGTCAACAGATGAACGTCAGTAAAGATGAGAATTTCACTTCGCTAGTTGTACGTCTGGCAGTAGCTGCTGTTTGAATGCCGGTCAGCCATGTTTAAATGCTCAAATCTTTCCCTCGTTTGGCACTGACGAAAAAAGTCCTACAGACCTGGCATTTCCTTGGAGATTTAGTTGATCAGGAATTCTGCCATGTTGTCTTCCCGTTAAACACTGGTGCAGTTGATATGGAGGCGTGAGGGAGGGAAGGAGGCGTGAGGGAGGGAAGGAGGGGTGAGGGAGGGAAGGAGGCGTGAGGGAGGGAAGGAGGGGTGAGGGAGGGAAGGAGGGGTGAGGGATGGTAAGTGAGAGAGCGATGTGAAGAATGAATTAAGAAGAGTAAACAAGAAAGATAACAACTAAAGGATGGTGTTAGAGTGTAGTGTATAGTCGTGTATTTTAATTTCTATAAAATTACAAACCCGTATGGGCTACTTGACACGGGGAGAGGTGAAGGCTTGATCCTCCGTCTGTTTGTCAGGTCCTTATTCCCGACCATTTACTAATGTTAGCGACCTCGCATAATTTTAATAAATTATTGTAGTATCATTTAGCGTCATCGCATCCGAGCTGCGATGACCTGCCTAGCATGGGCTTATAGCCTGCTACAGAAGGACCTACCTAGCATGGACCAGTAGCCTACTAAAGTAAGACTGCCTAGCATGGGCCAGTAGCCTACTACAGTAAGACCTGCTTAGCATGGACCAGTAGCCTAGTACAGTAAGACCTACCTAGCATGGGCCAGTAGCCTAGTACAGTAAGACCTACCTAGCATGGGCCAGTAGCCTAGTACAGTAAGACCTACCTAGCATGGGCCAGTAGCCTAGTACAGTAAGACCTGACTAGCATGGGCCAGTAGCCTAGTACAGTAAGACCTACCTAGCATGGGCCAGTAGCCTACTACAGTAAGACCTGCTTAGCATGGACCAGTAGCCTAGTACAGTAAGACCTACCTAGCATGGGCCAGTAGCCTAGTACAGTAAGACCTACCTAGCATGGGCCAGTAGCCTAGTATAGTAAGAGCTGCCTAGCATGGGCCAGTAGCCTAGTACAGTAAGACCTACCTAGCATGGGCCAGTAGAGTAGCACAGTAAGACCTACCAAGCATGGACCAGTAGCCTAGTACAGTAAGACCTACCTAGCATGGGCCAGTAGCCTAGTACAGTAAGACCTACCTAGCATGGGCCAGTAGCCTAGTACAGTAAGACCTACCTAGCATGGGCCAGTAGCCTAGTACAGTAAGACCTGCCTAGCATGGGCCAGTAGCCTAGTACAGTAAGACCTACCTAGCATGGGCCAGTAGCCTAGTAAGTAAAACCTACCTATCATGGGCCAGTAGCCTAGTACAGTAAGACCTACCTAGCATGGGCCAGTAGCCTAGTACAGTAAGACCTACCTAGCATGGGCCAGTAGCCTAGTACAGTAAGACCTACCTAGCATGGGCCAGTAGCCTAGTACAGTAAGACCTACCTAGCATGGGCCAGTAGCCTAGTACAGTAAGACCTACCTAGCATGGGCCGGAATTACTATGAGAAACACTGTAGTTGCAAACTTGAGATCAACATTTTATTAAATAAATGACAGGAGACTTGAACCATGGACCGTAAGCCAACACCACAACGGTTGTATTATTCCATTTATTGATTTTCTTGGTTTACGTTCAATATATTTGTCAAACAGCGTCCTGGGAATGGAAGGGAATGAAATTCTATGCAAGGGGGAAGATAAAGTCCAATTTCTTGGATCAAGGAGTGAGGTGGCATTCGAAATTTGAGGAATTAAGAGTGGCACTCACCAGCCTGGCACTGCAGAGTGTCACCTGCCACGGCAGACATGAGGTCCCCATTATGTTTCTTGGACATCAACAAAAATCCCAAACTATGAGCCACATATCATGTAATAAGATATTTAAGACAGGCAGACATGAGAGGCGAGTCTGAGGATCCACAGTTCTGCTGGCAAGTATACCAGTATATATGAATACTTTACATGCATTATATATATATATATATATATATATATATATATATATATATATATATATATATATATATATATATATATATATATATATATATATATATATATATATATATATATATATATATATATATATATATATATATATATACTTTATATATACAGTGCATTGTTTAATTGAGGATATCGTCAGTCATTACCCCACGAGCTGATGAAGTGTTTATACTGTTACAAATTCTTCATTCCACCAGACTTAAAGTTGCCAACCACTTTGCTGTCACATTTGTAACAGTAGGAGGCGTACCCAGAGTGTTAACGTCAGTGTCACCATTGTAACAGTAGGAGGCGTACCCAGAGTGTTAACGTCAGTGTCACCATTGTAACAGTAGGAGGCGTACCCAGGGTGTTAACGTCAGTGTCACCTTTGTAACAGTAGGAGGCGTACCCAGAGTATTAAAGCCAGTGTCACCTTTGTAACAGTAGGAGGCGTACCCAGGGTGTTAACGTCAGTGTCACCTTTGTAACAGTAGGAGGCGTACCCAGAGTATTAAAGCCAGTGTCACCTTTGTAACAGTAGGAGGCGTACCCAGAGTATTAAAGCCAGTGTCACCTTTGTAACAGTAGGAGGCGTACCCAGAGTGTTAACGTCAGTGTCACCTTTGTAACAGTAGGAGGCGTACCCAGAGTATTAAAGCCAGTGTCACCTTTGTAACAGTAGGAGGCATACCCAGAGTGTTAACGTCAGTGTCACCTTTGTAACAGTAGGAGGCGTGCCCAGAGAATTAAAGCCAGTGTCACCTTTGTAACAGTAGGAGGCGTACCCAGGGTGTTAACGTCAGTGTCACCTTTGTAACAGTAGGAGGCGTACCCAGAGTATTAAAGCCAGTGTCACCTTTGTAACAGTAGGAGGCGTACCCAGGGTGTTAACGTCAGTGTCACCTTTGTAACAGTAGGAGGCGTACCCAGAGTATTAAAGCCAGTGTCACCTTTGTAACAGTAGGAGGCGTACCCAGAGTATTAAAGCCAGTGTCACCTTTGTAACAGTAGGAGGCGTACCCAGAGTGTTAACGTCAGTGTCACCTTTGTAACAGTAGGAGGCGTACCCAGAGTATTAAAGCCAGTGTCACCTTTGTAACAGTAGGAGGCGTACCCAGAGTGTTAACGTCAGTGTCACCTTTGTAACAGTAGGAGGCGTGCCCAGAGTATTAAAGCCAGTGTCACCTTTGTAACAGTAGGAGGCGTACCCAGGGTGTTAAAGTAAGTGTCACCTTTGTAACAGTAGGAGGCGTACCCAGAGTGTTAAAGTCAGTGTCACCTTTGTAACAGTAGGAGGCGTACCCAGGGTGTTAAAGTAAGTGTCACCTTTGTAACAGTAGGAGGCGTACCCAGGGTGTTAAAGCAAGTGTCACCTTTGTAACAGTAGGAGGCGTACCCAGGGTGTTAACGTCAGTGTCACCTTTGTAACAGTAGGAGGCGTACCCAGAGTATTAAAGCCAGTGTCACCTTTGTAACAGTAGGAGGCGTACCCAGAGTATTAAAGCCAGTGTCACCTTTGTAACAGTAGGAGGCGTACCCAGAGTGTTAACGTCAGTGTCACCTTTGTAACAGTAGGAGGCGTACCCAGAGTATTAAAGCCAGTGTCACCTTTGTAACAGTAGGAGGCGTACCCAGAGTGTTAACGTCAGTGTCACCTTTGTAACAGTAGGAGGCGTACCCAGAGTGTTAAAGTCAGTGTCACCTTTGTAACAGTAGGAGGCGTACCCAGGGTGTTAAAGTAAGTGTCACCTTTGTAACAGTAGGAGGCGTACCCAGGGTGTTAAAGCAAGTGTCACCTTTGTAACAGTAGGAGGCGTACCCAGAGTATTAAAGCCAGTGTCACCTTTGTAACAGTAGGAGGCGTACCCAGAGTGTTAACGTCAGTGTCACCTTTGTAACAGTAGGAGGCGTACCCAGAGTGTTAAAGTCAGTGTCACCTTTGTAACAGTAGGAGGCGTACCCAGGGTGTTAAAGTAAGTGTCACCTTTGTAACAGTAGGAGGCGTACCCAGAGTATTAAAGCCAGTGTCACCTTTGTAACAGTAGGAGGCGTACCCAGAGTGTTAAAGTCAGTGTCACCTTTGTAACAGTTGGAGGCGTACCCAGGGTGTTAAAGTAAGTGTCACCTTTGTAACAGTAAGAGGCGTACCCAGAGTATTAAAGCCAGTGTCACCTTTGTAACAGTAGGAGGAGTACCCAGAGTATTAAAGCCAGTGTCACCTTTGTAACAGTAGGAGGCGTACCCAGAGTGTTAACGTCAGTGTCACCTTTGTAACAGTAGGAGGAGTACCCAGAGTATTAAAGCCAGTGTCACCTTTGTAACAGTAGGAGGCGTACCCAGAGTGTTAACGTCAGTGTCACCTTTTTAACAGTAGGAGGCGTGCCCAGAGTATTAAAGCCAGTGTCACCTTTGTAACAGTAGGAGGCGTACCCAGGGTGTTAACGTCAGTGTCACCTTTGTAACAGTAGGAGGCGTACCCAGAGTATTAAAGCCAGTGTCACCTTTGTAACAGTAGGAGGCGTACCCAGGGTGTTAACGTCAGTGTCACCTTTGTAACAGTAGGAGGCGTACCCAGAGTATTAAAGCCAGTGTCACCTTTGTAACAGTAGGAGGCGTACCCAGAGTATTAAAGCCAGTGTCACCTTTGTAACAGTAGGAGGCGTACCCAGAGTGTTAACGTCAGTGTCACCTTTGTAACAGTAGGAGGCGTACCCAGAGTATTAAAGCCAGTGTCACCTTTGTAACAGTAGGAGGCGTACCCAGAGTGTTAACGTCAGTGTCACCTTTGTAACAGTAGGAGGCGTACCCAGAGTGTTAAAGTCAGTGTCACCTTTGTAACAGTAGGAGGCGTACCCAGAGTATTAAAGCCAGTGTCACCTTTGTAACAGTAGGAGGCGTACCCAGAGTATTAAAGCCAGTGTCACCTTTGTAACAGTAGGAGGCGTACCCAGAGTGTTAAAGTCAGTGTCACCTTTGTAACAGTAGGAGGCGTACCCAGGGTGTTAAAGTAAGTGTCACCTTTGTAACAGTAAGAGGCGTACCCAGAGTATTAAAGCCAGTGTCACCTTTGTAACAGTAGGAGGCGTACCCAGAGTATTAAAGCCAGTGTCACCTTTGTAACAGTAGGAGGCGTACATAGAGTGTTAACGTCAGTGTCACCTTTGTAACAGTAGGAGGCGTACCCAGAGTATTAAAGCCAGTGTCACCTTTGTAACAGTAGGAGGCGTACCCAGAGTGTTAACGTCAGTGTCACCTTTGTAACAGTAGGAGGCGTGCCCAGAGTATTAAAGCCAGTGTCACCTTTGTAACAGTAGGAGGCGTACCCAGGGTGTTAACGTCAGTGTCACCTTTGTAACAGTAGGAGGCGTACCCAGAGTATTAAAGCCAGTGTCACCTTTGTAACAGTAGGAGGCGTACCCAGGGTGTTAACGTCAGTGTCACCTTTGTAACAGTAGGAGGCGTACCCAGAGTATTAAAGCCAGTGTCACGTTTGTAACAGTAGGAGGCGTACCCAGAGTATTAAAGCCAGTGTCACCTTTGTAACAGTAGGAGGCGTACCCAGAGTGTTAACGTCAGTGTCACCTTTGTAACAGTAGGAGGCGTACCCAGAGTATTAAAGCCAGTGTCACCTTTGTAACAGTAGGAGGCGTACCCAGAGTGTTAACGTCAGTGTCACCTTTGTAACAGTAGGAGGCGTGCCCAGAGTATTAAAGCCAGTGTCACCGTTGTAACAGTAGGAGGCGTACCCAGAGTGTTAAAGTAAGTGTCACCTTTGTAACAGTAGGAGGCGTACCCAGAGTGTTAAAGTCAGTGTCACCTTTGTAACAGTAGGAGGCGTACCCAGGGTGTTAAAGTAAGTGTCACCTTTGTAACAGTAGGAGGCGTACCCAGGGTGTTAAAGTAAGTGTCACCTTTGTAACAGTAGGAGGCGTACCCAGAGTGTTAAAGTCAGTGTCACCTTTGTAACAGTAGGAGGCGTACCCAGGGTGTTAAAGTAAGTGTCACCTTTGTAACAGTAGGAGGCGTACCCAGAGTATTAAAGCCAGTGTCACCTTTGTAACAGTAGGAGGCGTACCCAGAGTGTTAACGTCAGTGTCACCTTTGTAACAGTAGGAGGCGTACCCAGAGTGTTAAAGTCAGTGTCACCTTTGTAACAGTAGGAGGTGTACCCAGAGTGTTAAAGTCAGTGTCACCTTTGTAACAGTAGGAGGCGTACCCAGGGTGTTAAAGTAAGTGTCACCTTTGTAACAGTAGGAGGCGTACCCAGAGTATTAAAGCCAGTGTCACCTTTGTAACAGTAGGAGGCGTACCCAGAGTGTTAAAGTCAGTGTCACCTTTGTAACAGTAGGAGGCGTACCCAGGGTGTTAAAGTAAGTGTCACCTTTGTAACAGTAAGAGGCGTACCCAGAGTATTAAAGCCAGTGTCACCTTTGTAACAGTAGGAGGCGTACCCAGAGTATTAAAGCCAGTGTCACCTTTGTAACAGTAGGAGGCGTACCCAGAGTGTTAACGTCAGTGTCACCTTTGTAACAGTAGGAGGCGTACCCAGAGTATTAAAGCCAGTGTCACCTTTGTAACAGTAGGAGGCGTACCCAGAGTGTTAACGTCAGTGTCACCTTTGTAACAGTAGGAGGCGTGCCCAGAGTATTAAAGCCAGTGTCACCTTTGTAACAGTAGGAGGCGTACCCAGGGTGTTAACGTCAGTGTCACCTTTGTAACAGTAGGAGGCGTACCCAGAGTATTAAAGCCAGTGTCACCTTTGTAACAGTAGGAGGCGTACCCAGGGTGTTAACGTCAGTGTCACCTTTGTAACAGTAGGAGGCGTACCCAGAGTATTAAAGCCAGTGTCACCTTTGTAACAGTAGGAGGCGTACCCAGAGTATTAAAGCCAGTGTCACCTTTGTAACAGTAGGAGGCGTACCCAGAGTGTTAACGTCAGTGTCACCTTTGTAACAGTAGGAGGCGTACCCAGAGTATTAAAGCCAGTGTCACCTTTGTAACAGTAGGAGGCGTACCCAGAGTGTTAACGTCAGTGTCACCTTTGTAACAGTAGGAGGCGTACCCAGAGTGTTAAAGTCAGTGTCACCTTTGTAACAGTAGGAGGCGTACCCAGGGTGTTAAAGTAAGTGTCACCTTTGTAACAGTAGGAGGCGTACCCAGAGTATTAAAGCCAGTGTCACCTTTGTAACAGTAGGAGGCGTACCCAGAGTGTTAAAGTCAGTGTCACCTTTGTAACAGTAGGAGGCGTACCCAGGGTGTTAAAGTAAGTGTCACCTTTGTAACAGTAAGAGGCGTACCCAGAGTATTAAAGCCAGTGTCACCTTTGTAACAGTAGGAGGCGTACCCAGAGTATTAAAGCCAGTGTCACCTTTGTAACAGTAGGAGGCGTACATAGAGTGTTAACGTCAGTGTCACCTTTGTAACAGTAGGAGGCGTACCCAGAGTATTAAAGCCAGTGTCACCTTTGTAACAGTAGGAGGCGTACCCAGAGTGTTAACGTCAGTGTCACCTTTGTAACAGTAGGAGGCGTGCCCAGAGTATTAAAGCCAGTGTCACCTTTGTAACAGTAGGAGGCGTACCCAGGGTGTTAACGTCAGTGTCACCTTTGTAACAGTAGGAGGCGTACCCAGAGTATTAAAGCCAGTGTCACCTTTGTAACAGTAGGAGGCGTACCCAGGGTGTTAACGTCAGTGTCACCTTTGTAACAGTAGGAGGCGTACCCAGAGTATTAAAGCCAGTGTCACGTTTGTAACAGTAGGAGGCGTACCCAGAGTATTAAAGCCAGTGTCACCTTTGTAACAGTAGGAGGCGTACCCAGAGTGTTAACGTCAGTGTCACCTTTGTAACAGTAGGAGGCGTACCCAGAGTATTAAAGCTAGTGTCACCTTTGTAACAGTAGGAGGCGTACCCAGAGTGTTAACGTCAGTGTCACCTTTGTAACAGTAGGAGGCGTGCCCAGAGTATTAAAGCCAGTGTCACCGTTGTAACAGTAGGAGGCGTACCCAGAGTGTTAAAGTAAGTGTCACCTTTGTAACAGTAGGAGGCGTACCCAGAGTGTTAAAGTCAGTGTCACCTTTGTAACAGTAGGAGGCGTACCCAGGGTGTTAAAGTAAGTGTCACCTTTGTAACAGTAGGAGGCGTACCCAGGGTGTTAAAGTAAGTGTCACCTTTGTAACAGTAGGAGGCGTACCCAGAGTGTTAAAGTCAGTGTCACCTTTGTAACAGTAGGAGGCGTACCCAGGGTGTTAAAGTAAGTGTCACCTTTGTAACAGTAGGAGGCGTACCCAGAGTATTAAAGCCAGTGTCACCTTTGTAACAGTAGGAGGCGTACCCAGAGTGTTAACGTCAGTGTCACCTTTGTAAGAGTAGGAGGCGTACCCAGAGTGTTAAAGTCAGTGTCACCTTTGTAACAGTAGGAGGCGTACCCAGGGTGTTAAAGTAAGTGTCACCTTTGTAACAGTAGGAGGCGTACCCAGGGTGTTAAAGTAAGTGTCACCTTTGTAACAGTAGGAGGCGTACCCAGAGTATTAAAGCCAGTGTCACCTTTGTAACAGTAGGAGGCGTACCCAGAGTGTTAACGTCAGTGTCACCTTTGTAACAGTAGGAGGCGTACCCAGAGTGTTAAAGTCAGTGTCACCTTTGTAACAGTAGGAGGCGTACCCAGGGTGTTAAAGTAAGTGTCACCTTTGTAACAGTAGGAGGCGTACTTAGAGTATTAAAGCCAGTGTCACCTTTGTAACAGTAGGAGGCGTACCCAGAGTGTTAAAGTCAGTGTCACCTTTGTAACAGTAGGAGGCGTACCCAGGGTGTTAAAGTAAGTGTCACCTTTGTAACAGTAGGAGGCGTACCCAGAGTGTTAAAGTAAGTGTCACCTTTGTAACAGTAGGAGGCGTACCCAGGGTGTTAAAGTCAGTGTCACCTTTGTAACAGTAGGAGGCGTAGCCAGGGTGCTAAAGTAAGTGTCACCTTTGTAACAGTAGGAGGCGTACCCAGAGTGTTAAAGTAAGTGTCACCTTTGTAACAGTAGGAGGCGTACCCAGAGTGTTAAAGTCAGTGTCACCTTTGTAACAGTAGGAGGCGTACCCAGGGTGTTAAAGTAAGTGTCACCTTTGTAACAGTAGGAGGCGTACCCAGGGTGTTAAAGTCAGTGTCACCTTTGTAACAGTAGGAGGCGTACCCAGGGTGTTAAAGTAAGTGTCACCTTTGTAACAGTAGGAGGCGTACCCAGGGTGTTAAAGTCAGTGTCACCTTTGTAACAGTAGGAGGCGTACCCAGGGTGTTAAAGTCAGTGTCACCTTTGTAACAGTAGGAGGCGTACCCAGGGTGTTAAAGTCAGTGTCACCTTTGTAACAGTAGGAGGCGTACCCAGAGTATTAAAGCCAGTGTCACCTTTGTAACAGTAGGAGGCGTACCCAGAGTGTTAACGTCAGTGTCACCTTTGTAACAGTAGGAGGCGTGCCCAGAGTATTAAAGCCAGTGTCACCTTTGTAACAATAGGAGGCGTACCCAGGGTGTTAACGTCAGTGTCACCTTTGTAACAGTAGGAGGCGTACCCAGAGTATTAAAGCCAGTGTCACCTTTGTAACAGTAGGAGGCGTACCCAGGGTGTTAACGTCAGTGTCACCTTTGTAACAGTAGGAGGCGTACCCAGAGTATTAAAGCCAGTGTCACCTTTGTAACAGTAGGAGGCGTACCCAGAGTATTAAAGCCAGTGTCACCTTTGTAACAGTAGGAGGCGTACCCAGAGTGTTAACGTCAGTGTCACCTTTGTAACAGTAGGAGGCGTACCCAGAGTATTAAAGCCAGTGTCACCTTTGTAACAGTAGGAGGCGTACCCAGAGTGTTAACGTCAGTGTCACCTTTGTAACAGTAGGAGGCGTGCCCAGAGTATTAAAGCCAGTGTCACCTTTGTAACAGTAGGAGGCGTACCCAGAGTGTTAAAGTCAGTGTCACCTTTGTAACAGTAGGAGGCGTACCCAGAGTGTTAAAGTCAGTGTCACCTTTGTAACAGTAGGAGGCGTACCCAGGGTGTTAAAGTAAGTGTCACCTTTGTAACAGTAGGAGGCGTACCCAGGGTGTTAAAGTAAGTGTCACCTTTGTAACAGTAGGAGGCGTACCCAGAGTGTTAAAGTCAGTGTCACCTTTGTAACAGTAGGAGGCGTACCCAGGGTGTTAAAGTAAGTGTCACCTTTGTAACAGTAGGAGGCGTACCCAGGGTGTTAAAGTAAGTGTCACCTTTGTAACAGTAGGAGGCGTACCCAGAGTATTAAAGCCAGTGTCACCTTTGTAACAGTAGGGGGCGTACCCAGAGTGTTAACGCCAGTGTCACCTTTGTAACAGTAGGAGGCGTACCCAGAGTGTTAAAGTCAGTGTCACCTTTGTAACAGTAGGAGGCGTACCCAGGGTGTTAAAGTAAGTGTCACCTTTGTAACAGTAGGAGGCGTACCCAGAGTATTAAAGCCAGTGTCACCTTTGTAACAGTAGGAGGCGTACCCAGAGTGTTAAAGTCAGTGTCACCTTTGTAACAGTAGGAGGCGTACCAAGGGTGTTAAAGTAAGTGTCACCTTTGTAACAGTAGGAGGCGTACCCAGAGTGTTAAAGTAAGTGTCACCTTTGTAACAGTAGGAGGCGTACCCAGGGTGTTAAAGTCAGTGTCACCTTTGTAACAGAAGGAGGCGTACCCAGGGTGTTAAAGTAAGTGTCACCTTTGTAACAGTAGGAGGCGTACCCAGAGTGTTAAAGTAAGTGTCACCTTTGTAACAGTAGGAGGCGTACCCAGAGTGTTAAAGTCAGTGTCACCTTTGTAACAGTAGGAGGCGTACCCAGGGTGTTAAAGTAAGTGTCACCTTTGTAACAGTAGGAGGCGTACCTAGGGTGTTAAAGTCAGTGTCACCTTTGTAACAGTAGGAGGCGTACCCAGGGTGTTAAAGTAAGTGTCACCTTTGTAACAGTAGGAGGCGTACCCAGGGTGTTAAAGTCAGTGTCACCTTTGTAACAGTAGGAGGCGTACCCAGGGTGCTAAAGTCAGTGTCACCTTTGTAACAGTAGGAGGCGTACCCAGGGTGTTAAAGTCAGTGTCACCTTTGTAACAGTAGGAGGCGTACCCAGAGTATTAAAGCCAGTGTCACCTTTGTAACAGTAGGAGGCGTACCCAGAGTGTTAACGTCAGTGTCACCTTTGTAACAGTAGGAGGCGTGCCCAGAGTATTAAAGCCAGTGTCACCTTTGTAACAGTAGGAGGCGTACCCAGGGTGTTAACGTCAGTGTCACCTTTGTAACAGTAGGAGGCGTACCCAGAGTATTAAAGCCAGTGTCACCTTTGTAACAGTAGGAGGCGTACCCAGAGTGTTAAAGTCAGTGTCACCTTTGTAACAGTAGGGGGCGTACCCAGAGTGTTAAAGTCAGTGTCACCTTTGTAACAGTAGGAGGCGTACCCAGGGTGTTAAAGTAAGTGTCACCTTTGTAACAGTAGCAGGCGTACCCAGGGTGTTAAAGTAAGTGTCACCTTTGTAACAGTAGGAGGCGTACCCAGAGTGTTAAAGCCAGTGTCACCTTTGTAACAGTAGGAGGCGTACCCAGAGTGTTAACGTCAGTGTCACCTTTGAAACAGTAGGAGGCGTACCCAGAGTGTTAAAGTCAGTGTCACCTTTGTAACAGTAGGAGGCGTACCCAGGGTGTTAAAGTAAGTGTCACCTTTGTAACAGTAGGAGGCGTACCCAGGGTGTTAAAGTAAGTGTCACCTTTGTAACAGTAGGAGGCGTACCCAGAGTATTAAAGCCAGTGTCACCTTTGTAACAGTAGGGGGCGTACCCAGAGTGTTAACGCCAGTGTCACCTTTGTAACAGTAGGAGGCGTACCCAGAGTGTTAAAGTCAGTGTCACCTTTGTAACAGTAGGAGGCGTACCCAGGGTGTTAAAGTAGGTGTCACCTTTGTAACAGTAGGAGGCGTACCCAGAGTATTAAAGCCAGTGTCACCTTTGTAACAGTAGGAGGCGTACCCAGAGTATTAAAGCCAGTGTCACCTTTGTAACAGTAGGAGGCGTACCCAGAGTGTTAAAGTCAGTGTCACCTTTGTAACAGTAGGAGGCGTACCCAGGGTGTTAAAGTAAGTGTCACCTTTGTAACAGTAGGAGGCGTACCCAGGGTGTTAAAGTAAGTGTCACCTTTGTAACAGTAGGAGGCGTACCCAGGGTGTTAAAGTCAGTGTCACCTTTGTAACAGTAGGAGGCGTACCCAGGGTGTTAAAGTCAGTGTCACCTTTGTAACAGTAGGAGGCGTACCCAGGGTGTTAAAGTCAGTGTCACCTTTGTAACAGTAGGAGGCGTACCCAGGGTGTTAAAGTCAGTGTCACCTTTGTAACAGTAGGAGGCGTACCCAGAGTATTAAAGCCAGTGTCACCTTTGTAACAGTAGGAGGCGTACCCAGAGTGTTAACGTCAGTGTCACCTTTGTAACAGTAGGAGGCGTGCCCAGAGTATTAAAGCCAGTGTCACCGTTGTAACAGTAGGAGGCGTACCCAGGGTGTTAACGTCAGTGTCACCTTTGTAACAGTAGGAGGCGTACCCAGAGTATTAAAGCCAGTGTCACCTTTGTAACAGTAGGAGGCGTACCCAGGGTGTTAACGTCAGTGTCACCTTTGTAACAGTAGGAGGCGTACCCAGAGTATTAAAGCCAGTGTCACCTTTGTAACAGTAGGAGGCGTACCCAGAGTATTAAAGCCAGTGTCACCTTTGTAACAGTAGGAGGCGTACCCAGAGTGTTAACGTCAGTGTCACCTTTGTAACAGTAGGAGGCGTACCCAGAGTATTAAAGCCAGTGTCACCTTTGTAACAGTAGGAGGCGTACCCAGAGTGTTAACGTCAGTGTCACCTTTGTAACAGTAGGAGGCGTGCCCAGAGTATTAAAGCCAGTGTCACCTTTGTAACAGTAGGAGGCGTACCCAGAGTGTTAAAGTCAGTGTCACCTTTGTAACAGTAGGAGGCGTACCCAGAGTGTTAAAGTCAGTGTCACCTTTGTAACAGTAGGAGGCGTACCCAGGGTGTTAAAGTAAGTGTCACCTTTGTAACAGTAGGAGGCGTACCCAGGGTGTTAAAGTAAGTGTCACCTTTGTAACAGTAGGAGGCGTACCCAGAGTGTTAAAGTCAGTGTCACCTTTGTAACAGTAGGAGGCGTACCCAGGGTGTTAAAGTAAGTGTCACCTTTGTAACAGTAGGAGGCGTACCCAGAGTATTAAAGCCAGTGTCACCTTTGTAACAGTAGGAGGCGTACCCAGAGTGTTAACGTCAGTGTCACCTTTGTAACTGTATTAGGCGTACCCAGAGTGTTAAAGTCAGTGTCACCTTTGTAACAGTAGGAGGCGTACCCAGAGTGTTAAAGTCAGTGTCACCTTTGTAACAGTAGGAGGCGTACCCAGGGTGTTAAAGTAAGTGTCACCTTTGTAACAGTAGGAGGCGTACCCAGAGTATTAAAGCCAGTGTCACCTTTGTAACAGTAGGAGGCGTACCCAGAGTGTTAACGCTAGTGTCACCTTTGTAACAGGCGGAGGCGTACCCAGAGGGTTAAAGTCAGTGTCACCTGTGTAACAGTAGGAGGCGTACCCAGGGTGTTAAAGTAAGTGTCACCTTTGTTACAGTAGGAGGCGTACCCAGAGTATTAAAGCCAGTGTCACCTTTGTAACAGTAGGAGGCGTACCCAGAGTGTTAAAGTCAGTGTCACCTTTGTAACAGTAGGAGGCGTACCCAGGGTGTTAAAGTAAGTGTCACCTTTGTAACAGTAGGAGGCGTACCCAGAGTGTTAAAGTAAGTGTCACCTTTGTAACAGTAGGAGGCGTACCCTGGGTGTTAAAGTCAGTGTCACCTTTGTAACAGTAGGAGGCGTACCCAGGGTGTTAAAGTAAGTGTCACCTTTGTAACAGTAGGAGGCGTACCCAGAGTGTTAAAGTAAGTGTCACCTTTGTAACAGTAGGAGGCGTACCCAGAGTGTTAAAGTCAGTGTCACCTTTGTAACAGTAGGAGGCGTACCCAGGGTGTTAAAGTAAGTGTCACCTTTGTAACAGTAGGAGGCGTACCCAGGGTGTTAAAGTCAGTGTCACCTTTGTAACAGTAGGAGGCGTACCCAGGGTGTTAAAGTAAGTGTCACCTTTGTAACAGTAGGAGGCGTACCCAGGGTGTTAAAGTCAGTGTCACCTTTGTAACAGTAGGAGGCGTGCCCAGAGTATTAAAGCCAGTGTCACCGTTGTAACAGTAGGAGGCGTACCCAGGGTGTTAACGTCAGTGTCACCTTTGTAACAGTAGGAGGCGTACCCAGAGTATTAAAGCCAGTGTCACCTTTGTAACAGTAGGAGGCGTACCCAGGGTGTTAACGTCAGTGTCACCTTTGTAACAGTAGGAGGCGTACCCAGAGTATTAAAGCCAGTGTCACCTTTGTAACAGTAGGAGGCGTACCCAGAGTATTAAAGCCAGTGTCACCTTTGTAACAGTAGGAGACGTACCCAGAGTGTTAACGTCAGTGTCACCTTTGTAACAGTAGGAGGCGTACCCAGAGTATTAAAGCCAGTGTCACCTTTGTAACAGTAGGAGGCGTACCCAGAGTGTTAACGTCAGTGTCACCTTTGTAACAGTAGGAGGCGTGCCCAGAGTATTAAAGCCAGTGTCACCTTTGTAACAGTAGGAGGCGTACCCAGAGTGTTAAAGTCAGTGTCACCTTTGTAACAGTAGGAGGCGTACCCAGAGTGTTAAAATCAGTGTCACCTTTGTAACAGTAGGAGGCGTACCCAGGGTGTTAAAGTAAGTGTCACCTTTGTAACAGTAGGAGGCGTACCCAGGGTGTTAAAGTAAGTGTCACCTTTGTAACAGTAGGAGGCGTACCCAGAGTGTTAAAGTCAGTGTCACCTTTGTAACAGTAGGAGGCGTACCCAGGGTGTTAAAGTAAGTGTCACCTTTGTAACAGTAGGAGGCGTACCCAGAGTATTAAAGCCAGTGTCACCTTTGTAACAGTAGGAGGCGTACCCAGAGTGTTAACGTCAGTGTCACCTTTGTAACTGTATTAGGCGTACCCAGAGTGTTAAAGTCAGTGTCACCTTTGTAACAGTAGGAGGCGTACCCAGAGTGTTAAAGTCAGTGTCACCTTTGTAACAGTAGGAGGCGTACCCAGGGTGTTAAAGTAAGTGTCACCTTTGTAACAGTAGGAGGCGTACCCAGAGTATTAAAGCCAGTGTCACCTTTGTAACAGTAGGAGGCGTACCCAGAGTGTTAACGCTAGTGTCACCTTTGTAACAGTAGGAGGCGTACCCAGAGTGTTAAAGTCAGTGTCACCTTTGTAACAGTAGGAGGCGTACCCAGGGTGTTAAAGTAAGTGTCACCTTTGTAACAGTAGGAGGCGTACCCAGAGTATTAAAGCCAGTGTCACCTTTGTAACAGTAGGAGGCGTACCCAGAGTGTTAAAGTCAGTGTCACCTTTGTAACAGTAGGAGGCGTACCCAGGGTGTTAAAGTAAGTGTCACCTTTGTAACAGTAGGAGGCGTACCCAGAGTGTTAAAGTAAGTGTCACCTTTGTAACAGTAGGAGGCGTACCCTGGGTGTTAAAGTCAGTGTCACCTTTGTAACAGTAGGAGGCGTACCCAGGGTGTTAAAGTAAGTGTCACCTTTGTAACAGTAGGAGGCGTACCCAGAGTGTTAAAGTAAGTGTCACCTTTGTAACAGTAGGAGGCGTACCCAGAGTGTTAAAGTCAGTGTCACCTTTGTAACAGTAGGAGGCGTACCCAGGGTGTTAAAGTAAGTGTCACCTTTGTAACAGTAGGAGGCGTACCCAGGGTGTTAAAGTCAGTGTCACCTTTGTAACAGTAGGAGGCGTACCCAGGGTGTTAAAGTAAGTGTCACCTTTGTAACAGTAGGAGGCGTACCCAGGGTGTTAAAGTCAGTGTCACCTTTGTAACAGTAGGAGGCGTACCCAGGGTGTTAAAGTCAGTGTCACCTTTGTAACAGTAGGAGGCGTACCCAGGGTGTTAAAGTCAGTGTCACCTTTGTAACAGTAGGAGGCGTACCCAGGGTGTTAAAGTCAGTGTCACCTTTGTAACAGTAGGAGGCGTACCCAGGGTGTTAAAGTAAGTGTCACTTTTGTAACAGTAGGAGGCGTACCCAGAGTATTAAAGGCAGTGTCACCTTTGTAACAGTAGGAGGCGTACCCAGAGTATTAAAGGCAGTGTCACCTTTGTAACAGTAGGAGGCGTACCCAGAGTATTAAAGGCAGTGTCACCTTTCTAGTCAAGAGCTAATATTAATTATTAAAGTGTCGCAGGAATAACAGTCTAGAGTATATATGGTGATATAGTGATTGCAGAACTAAGATTAAATATAAATGATGGTAATATATCTGTGATTAATTAATACAATGATCTTTTTTTTCAGGGACTGCTGTCAGCTGTCTTCATCTAGGCTGGCATGTTTTGCTCACACCCAGAGGCAAGAATGATCTCTCTGCTCACACTCTAGCACTCACACTACCACACACCAAACCACTTTCACACCACACATAATCCCACACACACACACACACACACACACACACACACACACACACACACACACACACACACAACAAAATGCAAGGAGGCAGAGGAGAGGTTTGTTCCCAAGGGAAACAGAAATAATGGGAAGAACAGAACGAGTCCTTGGTTCACCCAAAGGTGTAGGGAGGCAAAAACTAGGTGTACTAGAGAATGGAAAAGGTACAGAAGACAGAGAACTCAGGAAAATAAAGAAATCAGCCGAAGAGCCAGAAACGAATATGCACAGATAAGAAGGGAGGCTCAGAGACAATATGAAAATGACATAGCATCAAAAGTCAAGACTGACCCGAAGCTGTTGTACAGCCACATCAGGAGGAAAACAACAGTCAAGGACCAGGTAATCAGACTGAGGAAGGGTGATGGGGAATTCACAAGCAACGACCGAGAGGTATGTCAGGAGCTCAACACGAGATTTAAAGAAGTATTTACAGTGGAAACCAGTAGGACTCCAGGAAATCAGAACAGGGGGGTACACCAGCAAGTGCTGGATGAGGTACATATAACCAAGGAGGAAGTGAAGAAGCTGCTATGCGAACTTGACACCTCAAAGGCGGTGGGACCAGACAACATCTCTCCGTGGGTCCTTAAAGAGGGAGCAGAGATATTGTGTGTGCCATTAAGAAAGATCTTCAACACATCATTTGAAACTGGGCAACTCCCTGAGGTATGGAAGATGGCAAATGTAGTCCCAATTTTTAAAAAGGGAGACAGACATGAGGCACTAAACTACAGACCTGTATCACTAACTTGTATAGTATGCAAGGTCATGGAGAAGATCATCAGGAGGAGAGTGGTGGAGCACCTGGAAAGAAACAAGTGTATAATTGACAACCAGCATGGTTTTAGGGAAGGAAAATCCTGTGTCACAAACCTACTAGAGTTTTATGACAAGGTGACAGAAGTAAGACAAGAGAGAGAGGGGTGGATCGACTGCATTTTTTTAGACTGCAAAAAGGCCTTCGACACAGTTCCTCACAAGAGGTTACTGAAAAAGCTAGAAGATCAGGCACACATAACAGGAAAAGCACTGCAATGGATCAGAGAATACCTGACAGGGAGGCAACAACGAGTCATGGTACGTGACGAGGTGTCAGAGTGGGCGCTTGTGACAAGCGGGGTTCCACAGGGGTCAGTCCTAGGACCTGTGCTGTTCTTGGTATATGTGAACGACATAACGGAAGGGATAGACTCAGAAGTGTCCTTGTTTGCAGATGATGTGAAGTTAATGAGAAGAATCAAATCGGATGAGGATCAGGCAGGACTACAAAGAGACCTGGACAGGCTGCAAGCCTGGTCCAGCAACTGGCTCCTTGAGTTTAACCCTGCCAAATGCAAAGTCATGAAGATTGGGGAAGGGCAAAGAAGACCGCAGGCACAATATAGTTTAGATGGCCAAAGACTGCAAACCTCACTCAAGGAAAAAGATCTGGGGGTGAGTATAACACCGAGCATATCTCCTGAGGCGCACATAAATCAGATAACTGCTGCAGCATACGGGCGCCTGGCAAACCTACGGATAGCGTTCCGATACCTCAGTAAGGAGTCGTTCAAGACCCTGTATACCATTTACGTCAGGCCCATACTGGAGTATGCAGCACCAGTTTGGAATCCACACCTAGTCAAGCACGTCAAGAAATTAGAGAAAGTGCAAAGGTTTGCAACAAGACTAGTCCCAGAGCTACGGGGATTGTCCTATGAAGAAAGGTTGAGGGAAATCGGCCTGACGACACTGGAGGCCAGGAGGGTCAGGGGAGACATGATAACGACATATAAAATACTGCGCGGAATAGACAAGGTGGACAAAGACAGGATGTTCCAGAGATGGGACACAGACACAAGAGGTCACAATTGGAAGTTGAAGACTCAGATGAATCGAAGGGATGTTAGGAAGTATTTCTTCAGTCATAGAGTAGTCAAGTCATGGAATAGTCTAGAAAGTGAAGTAGTGGAGGCGGGAACCATACATAGTTTTAAGGCGAGGTATGATAAAGCTCATGTAGCAGGGAGAGAGAGGACCTAGTAGCAATCAGTGAAGAGGCGGGGCCAGGAGCTATGACTCGACCCCTGCAACCACAAATAGGTGAGTACAAATAGGTGAGTACACACACACACACACGCACACCATCCCCCCAACACAACTGTTTAATAAATATAATGTAGAGGTACAAGAGTAGACACAACAACAATACTGAGCACAAGAGCAAGTTAGGTCTGGATATAACACAAGTTTACAGTCTTTATCACTTAAAATACTCATCGCTGTGTGACTAAAAACATTCTGTTTAAACTCTCCCCAGAGTAGTCAGGCTACTAAATCTTTCTTACTTCTCTCTTTCTGTCTACCTACAACCATCTTACTTCTCTCTTTCTGTCTATCTACAACCATCTTACTTTTCTCTTCCTGTCTACCTACAACCTTTTCATTGCTCCATGCTCTCCCAGTTCTTCCCCTCTCCATCCTGGCCATCTCTCTTATGTCCTAATAAAGCATAAAACAGCCATGAAAAAGTCCGAGGTAAACAAGAGTTGAGGCACAAATCCTTGAAGTTGGAACACATTGAATAGAATGAAGGCAAATTACAGGGATAGGTTAGGTTAGGTTAGGTTAGGTTAGGTTAGGTGAGGTTAGGTTAGGTTAGGTTAGGTTAGGTTAGGTTAGGTTAGGTAAGGTAAGGTAAGGTAAGGTTAGGTAAGGTAAGGTTAGGTTAGGTTAGGTAAGGTTAAGGTAAGGTTAGGTTAGGTTAGGTTAGGTTAGGTTAGGTTAGGTTAGGTAAGGTAAGGTTAGGTTAGGTTAGGTTAGGTTAGGTTAGGTTAGGTTAGGTTAGGTTAGGTTAGGTTAGGTTAGGTTAGGTAAGGTTTGTCAGGAAACAAGACAAGTGTTTCCTGACGAGTGTCTTAGTCATATGATGACCCGCCGCTGAAGGTTTTGGTCATGGGACCGAGGCCTTCCTCTGGCTTACAAGTTCACCCCTCCAAAACTAAGGTTATAATTATAATCATTTTGCTTTATTACAGTATATTCGAAACAAGCACCAAATCCGTATGAACATAAGGCGCAGGACTAAGGCAAAACCACTGATCAAGGCAGATTTAAATCATAAGTAGGCTGGAGGAACTGTAAATCATAAGGAAGATCATAAATGGAGGAAAATTGAAAGAAACGAAAAACTAGCAAAACTGAATTAGGATTTTTTCTGTGTGATTACAATCGTATGAGTTACATAACACCTGTGGGATGGGAGGTAATCAGACCAGCTGCCAGGAAGGGTACATGTATCTACCTTGAAAAGATAATAAATAACAATAATTCTACAGGAGAAGCTTCAGGACTCTGTAGATCGACGTCAGGCGGAGGTGCGAGGTGCTCTGGACCGCCTGGAGGCCAAACTCAACGATGCTGGAGAACTACTGACGGAGGAGAGGATCTCCATATTGTCCCTGCCTCCAAGCACACTCCTTCACAGGCTCAGGAATGGTCAGCTTGCCCCAACACACGTGCTCAGGGCCTTCCAGGCCAAGGTTAGTCTCTTCCAGGTCAAGGTCAGTCTCTTCCAGGTCAAGGTCAGTCTCTTCCAGGCCAAGGTCAGTCTCTTCCAAGCCAAGGTCAGTCTTTTCCAGGCCAATGTCAGTCTCTTCCAGGTCAAGGTCAGTGTCTTCCAGGCCAAGGTCGGTCTCTTCCAGGCCAAGGTCAGTCTCTTCCAGGTCAAGGTCAGTCTCTTCCAGGTCAAGGTCAGTCTCTTCCAGGCCAAGATCAGTCTCTTCCAGGCCAAGGTCAGTCTCTTCCAGGCCAAGGTCAGTGTCTTCCAGGTCTCTTCCTGGCCACGGTCAGTGTCTTCCAGGCCAAGGTCAGCCTCTT